>NC_133408.1:181665000-181982500 GCF_049350105.2 Macaca mulatta
GGTTAAGACAGCAGCAGCTTCCTCTGACCCACAGAGCCACCTCAGCACCTATCAGGCAGATCCAGAGGGCCATACAACATTTCAGTTCAGTTTCTTTCTTGAAGGTAAATGCCTTCCAGTAGATTTTCTCTGTGGAAAAAAGAGTAAGTTTCAGGAAGGGATGGGATGTTCTGAGTCGGCATACCATCTAGAACAGAGACACCCAGATCCTGAATTGTGGGCTAGTGTAGCAGCAGAGTAGATGGGCTGAACTCCAAATCCCTCCTTCATAGCAGAAATCACTTTCATATCTTCTGTGGCCCAATGCCGGATATAGCACAGCTCCTTGCCGTTGTCAGAACCATTATCTCTCCTTTCTTTTCAGGTGGTTCTAGGTAAACAGAGATTGTGGAAATTGGACTGAGCTCTTTCATCAAGTTGGTCCTTGTTACCTGACTGTCATTTTATAAGAGGCCTCAGAGAGAGGACTAATAGATTACTGGGCATTGTCTCAGTGAGGACAGAAGGGCGAGAAAGCAGTTTCCTTCAGCATTAGCCATAACCAGGTCTGGAAAGGCTTTGTTTGTAGATTTTTTCTTTAATTGATCAATTCATTGATTAATTCAGAAATAGTACCACCTCATTCTGTATGAGATACAGTAAACAAGAACAATACATTTCTTGTTTTCATGGTGCTTACACTGAAAAATGTGTGACAGAAAATAAACATAAGGTAAACAAATATTTTCTGGTGATGAAGGCTAAAATGATAAATATATTCTAATGAGGTGATAGAGAGTGAAGTGTAGTGTGCATTCTTTTAGAGAGAATAAAGAAGAAAGTCTCCCTGAGCTTGGACACTTGGGCAAAGACCTGAAAGAAGTGAGGAGTAAAGTCTACAAGTCCTAAGGTGCTCAGGATATGGGGTGTATTTCATGTCAGTGACAGCTGAATCTTAAATTTCTCATATGATGGTGAGAGAAAAATGTGTTTACAGAAGGAACATTGACTTTGTGACTTCCCAAATTTTCTGTTAGCCTGAGATCAGAGCCGTCTGTATTTGAGACCTGGGCTGGACCCAGGTGTCACACTTGGTGGCTTTGGCTCCCTGATGGATCCAGGGCTTTGAACACTCCTGGAGGCAGGGGATGTTGAAATTGAACCTAAAGTCTCTTGTTTGGCAGCCCCAGTGTGAGGTCAGTGTGGGACAGATAGAGGCTGAGGATAAAAGTCCCTCTTATGTATCCTGTCTGAATCTTTCTTCTCTCACAATGATGAAAAGAGTTGTCAGAGTCTTAGAGATGGCCAGGCTCAAATCAGCCGAGGTGCTGGCTGCCTGCCTTCGTGAGAAGACAACATTCACTGAGGACAGGAGCAAGGGAGGCTTTCATCCCCAAGATAGGGAGGAAGAAAGGAGTAATCCATGCAGGGAACCAGCTGACCAATAGATTGAGAGATACTCAGTCCTTGCCTTCGAGAATTTTCAGAAATTTCTCCGGAGAGTTCCCTACTCTCAACAACACACAACAATGATGATAAGGTAAAGCAAAAGCTTTAAAATAAACATCCTGTAAATGGAACCTACATTCTGATGAAACAAAGAAACCAAGAATCCAGCTCAGAGGCATTGGCCAGGAAAGCTGTTGTATAGAACATGACACTGGAGCAGGAACTGACAGGACAGAAAATACGTGGCAAACGAGTAATTTCGGACATTTTAGATGGAAGGGAGTTAGTGGTAGAAGGGAACACACTGTGGTCCTGGAGGCTGACTGCTGGCTGTTCAGAGCGGAGTGGGAGGCAGGTGAACTGAGCATTGAGGGGTGCAGTGGTGCATGCTGGGATGGAGGACAAGATCTCATGTGTACGGTATGGCACTAGGGACTGGGAATTTTTCTCACACATTGTGCATATTTAGAGAAAGTGCCACTAACCATATACAGGGAATAGTTGAATGCCTACCCTTCTAGTCATGGTGTGCAGCCTGTGAGCAGGAGGGGGATTTCAGAACAATTTCTACTTCTGTTGGGACGGGAAGCCATATTAACTCTCTTTTGTTTTCTAGATTTCAGAAGGGAAAAGCACTCAGAAGTAAATGTTGAGGAATTACTCTAGCACCATTGATTTTTTTCTCTTAGGCTTCCCTGGCTCTTAAGAAGTACTCTGTATCCAGTAGAATTGCTGCTGGTTTTAGTGGTGACCCCTTTTTTGAACCCTTTCATCTTCACCCTGAGGAATGACAAATTCATACAGGCCTCTGGAGATGGCATGAAACGCTGCTATCAACTCCTCAGAATTTAGCTCTGTCCTGGGGACAATCCTCATCATGGACTTCAGTAATCTGAAGGTTTTAAATCTAATTTAAACCTAAAATGACAGTTCTCATCATCAAATAGTTTGTAATCTACAAGGGATATTTAGGGTATAGACAGTGCTTCAATTTATTATTGGGTGACTTCTATAAGGGAAATCAATTTATTCTTTTTAATGTATATAGATACATGTCCCAAAATAAATATGACAAGTGTAAACATCTGAAATACATAAAGATTTTAGAACAGTCAGACTGTGAATGGGAAAACAAGAAATGTGTGATTTATCTGATGTCTGCTTTAGTAATTTGATTCTAGATGTCAGAATTATCTTCCCCTATATTGCCTTGTTGTTTCATGGTGTATTCTCATTGTATAAGCCTCACTATTGTGTCTCTCAGTGACTTGTGGTCCAGCCTCAAGCTTCGAACTTTCCTTGTAGTTCTTGCCTCCAATGTCCGATGGTGACAGTAACTTTCTATGGGTTTTCTGACTGGCAGTTGTGAAAGTGAACACACTCCCCCACCCTGACTGCTTAGCAATCTTCAGGATGAATGTGTGTTGATACACGTTTATCCCTATTTTGTGCACCTTCTTAGGCATAGATGAAAGGTTTTGGAAATAAACTTTTTTTTAAACTAATGTCGCCAACATCATGATGGCAGCCTCAAATGAAGGAACGCAATGGAGGTATGTTCTGGAAGGCAATGTGATAAGGGATAGCTGGCTTTGCTGTGTCCTTGGGCTGACAGTGGATTGGAGAGCGGGCAGAGGGACAGGTGGCCTGTGGCCTCTTTTCCTCTGTCTCACACATTCTTCAGTCCTGACTTGGTACATTCACCCTCCGTGTTCCCTTTGCTATCCCACTTCCTGCTCAGTTTCTTTATTAATTTCATTTATTCTCTCTCTCTCTCTGTTAGTACCAGATTCATTTATTTGTTCCTTTCCGCCCTTCATTTACTCACAAAAACTGAGTTTACCAAGCCACCTTCTAGCTCCACTTGAGCTCCCTTAATCCTTATATCTCAGTTTCTGTATTGCTCCGTCATCTCCCTTGTTCCTGTCATATCCACTATTCTCAATTAATATTTCTGTGTTGCATGACACAGATTTCTTCTGCATTCTTACACAAGTGATTACACATGTTTGGTGGCAACCCAAATGGACATCAAAAGGTGACTACTCATGTAATTTATGGGACTTTCATTCAGTTGAACATTACATAACTGTAGGAAGAATGAGAAAGTTTTGTCATTAAAAGAAAGTTCTTCAGGGTACACTTTTGAGAAAGAAGAGCAAAGAGTAGACCAATTTGTTTATGTGTTACCTTTTTGTAAGAACAAAGCAAAACTCTGTTTATATTTCTATTTGGGTATAGTCACATGAAGAAATGCCTAGGAGGGAAACCAGGAAATCAGTTACCTTGGGGATGTGTTGGTGGGAATGGCATTCATGGGAATAGTCTGTGAGGCAGGCTGTTTATGATGCAGCTGTGTACATTGCTGTCACTGCTGCTTCATAATAATGTGTTACCAACTGAAAAATAAAAGACATCATTCTGCTTCTAATTGCCAAGGAAAGTGTGCTTGCTTATCCAAATATCTGATTGTAACAAAGGACATATTTTGACAGAAGAATCTTTAGTAACTCTAGATACTTTGTAATGTTTCCGCAGAGCTGAGTAGTGGTAATGGGAGAATAATAAGGGAGAAGAGATGGAACTTCACATTTCTCTCATTCTGAGGCCTTCACTACTTTTGTAAGAATATACTGTTTGAATATTGCAGGAGCTTCTTTTAATTATCTTATGTGTGTTGAAATTATCTTTGTCCAGTCTGTTTTTTTTTTTAACTCTTTGCATCTTAATGAAATCATCTGTCATATAGAGGTATTCATTTTGCTTTTGTCCAGTTAATTATTACTTTTATAATATATATTTCTGTAATCATTTAAAAAGTTTTTATCTGTTCAAATGATTTAACAAAAGTCCATTGTAATATTTACATGCCCTGACAGGGCAGACGTAATACAATAGTTTTTATTTTAATAAAGAGAATAATGGGAAAGCATGTGCAAAAGTTTAAAAAAATATTTTCAGTAATCATATTGATGGAGATAGTATTCCAGGATGGTTGCGAGTATAATGTGAAAAAAAGGAAATGTGTCCTTTATTTCAAATAAATATGGAATATTCTATTTCTTAATATATTATGGAGGAGCTTAGGTAAATCTCTATACATGGGCAGACTCAGTACATGTGCTCTCTCTCTCTTTCTCTGTCCCTTACTCCTGGCTGTGTTCATTGCCATAACTTAGCAACACTGGCCAATTCGATTACAATGAACATTCCTAGGCCCATATTGTAGTTTTGCAATACAATTTCCTGGTAAGAGAAATTAGGGCTTCTTGGAGAAATGACTGATTTTTCATCTAGGATGGAGAATCCACAAGATGAAGTTGAAAAATCATATCATACCAGATATGAAAGATTACTAGAGTCATGTTAGAATATTCAGGACTCAATTAGAGGAGACTTCTACTGGCCAAAGATGAAAGAAGTTGTGCTTCCAACCTATCAACTATTTTTCAATGTATGAGTTCACAATATTTAAAAAAGTAATCACCTTCCAAAGATAATATTTATTATTCATCAGATCCAAGCTTCTATGAACTTACCAACTTATAGAAAAATATGTAGAGAACAGGAATTGGGAAAATGCAGATTATAAGAATTCTACCATAAAAACACCTGAGTTTCTCAACAAATAGATTGGAAAGAGGTGAAAAGGCTATAGAGAGAATCTGAAGATTAGAATAGATGTCAAGAACATATCAAATTAAAAAATGTAGAAGACTAAGCTATAGTGTGTGACAATTTAAACTGGAGTGATAAAATCTTTAAGGAATACAAATAAATGATTACTTAAAGGTAAAGACTATCATTGCTTCTGAGGATGTCATGAGTGAATTGGAATAGGACACATGAATGGGCTTCTGGGCTTGCTATGAAAGTTGTATTTATTGATCCATGGGGTGGTTGCAAAATAATTTCTTAAGCTATACATGTGTTCAGTGTAGTGTTTCTATATACATGTTTCACTTTAAAATAAAATGATTTAACCTTCTCTATATATTCTAACAGTTTCAATTTCTGATTTTGATATTTATTTAAAAAATAGTTTATTTATTTTGAGATAGGTTAAAGGTTGATGACAACCTGGACCTCAAGAAATCACAGCCTTAGGCAGGGATTAAGGGCTAAAGGTTTATTTGTGGGGGGGATGTGCTTCTACTATAGCAAAGGAAAATGAAGTGAGACAGGAAAGCATGGTAAAGAATGCAGTATGATGAATAACCATGTGACCATTGTTTCCTGATGATTAGCTGATGACATAATTGTCTAGATAGAAAGCCTCTAAGATTCTACCAGAAAACTCCTGTAAGTGATAATATATTTTAGCAAGCCTGAAAGAGACAAGGTCAACATGCAAAATAAATTACTAACAATGAACAATTAAAATTAAAATCTATAAAATAATATCATTTTTGATATCTCCAAAAAAAAAGAAGTACTAGGTATGAATCTTACACATCCTGGATTGGATTATCCATTCATGGATTGGAAGACACAATATTGTTAATATGTTAATTATTTCCAATTTCATTAATGGATTCAGGGCAATCCCAACAAAATTTTAGCAAGCTTTAATGCAGATAGTAACAAAATAATTTTAAAATTTATAAAGAGAGGCAAAAGTTATAGAATGGCCCAAACAACATTGAAAAAGAACAAAGAAGACTCACATTACACAATGTGAAGGCTTTTAGTAACGTTACAATATCAAGACAGTGTGGTGTTGCAAAATGATAGGCATATAAGATTAATGAAAGAGAGTAGAGAGCCTAGAAACAGATCTAAACAACTGTCAACTTAGTTTCCACAACATTGCAAAGGAAATTCAGTGAAGAAGGGGTAATTTTTCCAAAAAACAGTGTTAGAATAGTTCAATGTTTCTATGCAATATATATAAAATATGTATAAAAAAGGAAATATGCACCATGGAATATTACACAACCATAAAAAAGAATGAGATTATGTCCTTTGTTGCAAAATGGATGGAGCTGGAAGCCATTATCCTAACAAACCAACACAGGAACAGAAAACCAAATACTGCATGTTCTCACTTATAAGAGGGAGCTAAATGTTGAGTACATGTAGACAAAAAGAATGGAACAACAGTTATCAGGGCCTACTTGAGGGTGGAGGATGGGAGAAGGGTCCTCACCAAAAACTACCTATTGGGTACTATGCTGATTACCTGTGTGATGAAATTGTCAATACACCAAACCCTCATGACATGCAATTTACCTGTGTAACAAACCTGCACATGTACCCCTGAGCCTAAAATAAAAGTTTCTTTAAAAAAAATGAATTTCAGCATGTAAATTGTGACTTACCTAAAATTAGATAAAATGACTTTAATGTAAATGCAAGATTATGAAACATCTAGGAGAAAATCTACGTGACCTTAAGTTTGGTGGTTAAGTTTTAGATAAAATACTAAAAACACAATGAGTAAAAGAAAAAAAATTGTCAAAATTGAAAACTTTTGCTGTAGAAAAGTCACTATGAAGAGAACAAAAAGATAAGGCACTGGCTGGAAGTAAATATTTGAAAATCTCATATCTGATAATTTGTATCCAGTACATTCACACGCACACGCGTGCGCGCGCACACACACACACACCTGGAAACTCAATAATAAGAAAATGAACAGCTCAATAAAAAATTATGGAAAAGATCTAAATAGATATATCCTAAAGAAGATGTCAGGTGATATGTTTTCACATGAAAAGATGCTCAATATCATTCGTCATTAGGGAAATGCAAATTAAAACAACAGTGAGATACCACTATAACCCTATTAGATTAGCTAAAATAAAAAGACTACTGACAAATTCGAAATGCTGAGAAGGATGTGTAGCATCAGAAGCTCTCATTTATTGCTGCTTGGAGTGCAAAATATTTAAACCACTGGAGAAGGCAGTTTTGATGTTTCTTGTATAGTTAAACACAGACTTCACATATAAGGCAGTAATTTTGCTTGCAAGGTATTTCCCCAAGGGAAGTGATAATTCAAATCAGTGCAAAAACCTGCACATGACTATTTATAGAAAATTTATTCATAATTGTCAACAAAGCAAAGCAACCAAAATGTCCTTCAATAAGTGAATGGTTAAAGCAATTGTAATCCATTTATACAAAGGGAATACTATTCAGTGATAAAAAGCAGAGCGCTAATAATTTTCATTACAAAATGGATGAATCTCAAATGAATTTTACTAAGTGAACAAAGCTATAGCAAAAGGCAATGTATTATATGATTCAATTCTAATGACAATCTATAACAAAGGAGAAAGTTATAGAGATGAGAAAAAGATAAGCAGATACTTTTGTCTTTGAGATACGTAAGGAAGAAGTATTTGACTAGAGAATTATAGAGGGATTTGGGGTGATGGGATTAACCTATGTGATCAGATACATTATGCATTTGCCAAGCTCATAAAATTTTACAGCAGAAAAAAAAGCTTTGACGTATGGCAATATAAAAATATCAGAGGAAGCTGGGGATCTTAAGATAGAATGCAGACTGTGAAAGAATAATTTTTGTGTGATATACCATCACTGAAGACAGTGGGGGAAAATAGAACTGCCTTAATTAACTTTGGAAAACAGTATTTTGATGAAAACTGTAAGGCGAAAAGTAGAACTATACACCATCACTGTACTCTCATTACTAAAGTTGATTCTAATGGAGAAAAGTGTTAACAATTTTGAAATTTCTGTACATGTAAACTGGGGTTCAACAAGTACAAAAAGGGTTGCGGATGGCAATAACCCCACTAAGAAGAGAAAAGTTAAAGAGATGCAGGCAGAAAAGGGCAGAATGCACCATGTGGTACTGAATTAGAGTCAAAGACATCAGCTGGAGCTCATGTTTAGCTTGATATAGAGGCAGATGGATAGATATGAAAATTATTATAGATACATATATTTAGTTCCTAGATCTGTCTGCTGAGAAAACCTAGAAACAGTAATTATTTCTCTACCTTGTGTTGGGATCTTGTTTTGTAATAATATCCAATAACATAAACCAGGGCTCCTTGGAGATGTGGCTGATTCAGGGTCTCAACAAGAAAAATCAAGATGAGGCTGGAGCATCTACAGAAATGCTTTTCAAAACAAAACTGGCACAAGACAAGGATGTCTTCTCTCACCGCTTCTATTCAACATAATGTTGGAAGTTCTGGCTAGGGCAATCAGGCAAGAGAAAGAAATAAAGGGTATTCAATGAGGAAAAGAGGAAGTCAAATTGTCTCTGTTTGCAGATGACATGATTGTATATTTAGAAAACCCCATCGTCTCAGCCCAAAATCTCCTCAAGCTGATAAGCAACTTCAGCAAAGTTTCAGGATACAAAATCAATGTGCAAAAATTACAAGCATTCCTATACACCAATAATAGACAAAGAGAGCCAAATCATGAGTAAAATCCCATTCACAATTACTACAAAGAGAATAAAATACCTAGGAATACAACTCACAAAGGATGTGAAGGACCTCTTTAAGGAAAACTACAAACCACTGCTCAACGAAATAAAAGAGGACACAAACAAATGGAAGAACATTCCATGCTCATGGATAGGAAGAATGAATATCATGAAAATGGCCATACTGCCTAAGGTAATTTATAGATTCAATGCCATCCCCGTCAAGCTACCACTAACTTTCTTCACAGAATTGGAAAAAACTACTTTAAAGTTCATATGGAACCAAAAAAGAGCCTGCATTGCCAAGACAATCCTAAGCCAAAAGAACAAAACTGGAGGCATCATGCTACCTGACTTCAAACTATACTACAAGGCTACAGTAACCAAAACAGCATCGTACTGATACCAAAACAGATATATAGACCAGTGGAACAGAACAGAGGCCTCAGAAGTAACACCACACATCTACAACCATCTGATCTTTGACAAACCTGACAAAAACAAGCAACGGGGAAAGGATTCCCTATTTAATAAATGGTGCTGGGAAAACTGGCTAGTCATATGGAGAAAGCTGAAACTGGATCTCTTCCTTATACCTTATACAAAAATTAACTCAAGATGGATTAAATACTTAAATATAAGACCTAACACCATAAAAATCCTAGAAGAAAACCTAGGCAATACCATTCAGGACATAGGCATGGGCAAGAACTTCATGACTAAAACACCAAAAACAATGGCAACAAAAGCCAAAATAGACAAATGGGATCTAAGTAAACTAAAGAGCTTCTGCACAGCAAAAGAAACTATCATCAGGCCGGGCGCGGTGGCTCAAGCCTGTAATCCCAGCACTCTGGGAGGCCGAGGCGGGCGGATCACGAGGTCAGGAGATCGAGACCATCCTGGCTAACACGGTGAAACCCCGTCTCTACTAAAAAAAATACAAAAAACTAGCCGGGCGAGGTGGCAGGCGCCTGTAGTCCCAGCTATTCGGGAGGCTGAGGCAGGAGAATGGCGTAAACCTGGGAGGCGGAGCTTGCAGTGAGCTGAGATCCGGCCACTGCACTCCAGCCCGGGCGACAGAGCGAGACTCCGTCTCAAAAAAAAAAAAAAAAAAAAAAGAAACGATCATCAGAGTGAACAGGCAACCTACAGAATGGGAGAAAATTTTTGCAATCTACCCATCTGACAAAGGGCTAATATCCAGAATCTACAAATAACTCAAACAAATGTACAAGAAAAAAACAGTCCCATCAAAAAGTGGGCAAAGGATATGAACAGACACTTCTCAAAAGAAGACATTTATGCAGCCAACAAACATGAAAAAATGCTAATCATCACTGGTCATTAGATAAATGCAAATCAAACCCACAATGAGATACCATCTCATGCCAGTTAGAATGGTAATCATTAAAAAGTCAGGAAACAACAGATGCTGGAGAGGATGTGGAGAAATAGGAACACTTTTACACTGTTGGTGGGAGTGTAAATTAGTTCAGCCATTGTGGAAGACAGTGTGGTGATTCCTCAAGGATCTAGAACTAGCAATCCCATTTGACCCAGCCATCCCATTACTGGGTATATACCCAAAGGATTAGAAATCATTCTACTATAAAGACACATGCACATGTATGTTTGTGGCAGCACTGTTCACAATAGCAAAGACTTGGAAACAACCCAAATGCCCATCAATGATAGATTGGATTAAGAAAATGTGGCACATATACAACATGGAATACTATGCAGCCGTAAAGAGGATGAGTTCATGTCCTTTGCAGGGACATGGATGAAGTTGGAAACCATCATTCTAAGCAAACTATCACAAGGACAGAAAACCAAACACCGCATGTTCTCATAGGTTGGAGTTGAACAACAAGAACACATGGACACAGGGCGGGAAACATCACACACTGGGGCCTGTAGGGGGTGGGGGCCTTGGGGAGGGATAGCATTAGTAGAAATACCTAATGTAAATGATGAGTTGATGGGTGCAGCAAACCAACGTGACACATGTATACCTATGTAACAAATCTGCACATTGTGCACATGTACCCTAGATCTTAAAGTATAGTAAAAGAAAAAAAAAATTCACAATAAAAAAAAGAAATGCTTTTCAAAACAAAAGGGTGGAGCATGTCAAAGGGATACAGGACCCAACCCGAGTCTCAGTCTTAGTCCCTGTGGGATGCTATAATGGAATACTATAGACTGCATAGCTGATACATAATAGAAATGTACTGCTCACAGCACTTGAGGCTGAGAAATTCAAGATTAAAGCACTAGCACATGTGGTGTCTGGTGGTGGTAGAAGGAGCAAGGGAGGTCACTGGGGTAGTTTTTAATAGAGTGACTAATCACACTTATAAGGGTTCTTTCATCATGACCTAATCACCTTCCAAAAGTCCAACCTCTGAATGCCATCATCTTGGAGACTGTGTTTCAAGAATTTGGGGGGAACACAAATATTCAGTCTATAGCAGCTCCCAATGGCCAAAGCTAGAAAAATTTAGCAAATTAAATGACGTAGTTTGTATAACTTATAAAATATTGATATTTTATAAATATGTAATATAAATGAATGAATGAATAAAGAAAGAATTTAAGAAATTACTTTTCTTTTTCAGAACTGCTTTGGCTATTCTCTAACCATTGCCTTTCCATGTAAATATTGAAATCGGTCTGTAGGTATCCACTAAAAACTTGCTGACATTTTGATTAGGAATGTATTGAAACCTTAGATCAAATTGTCCTAAAGCCTCAAGGAATAGGATTCTTTCAATTCATGTGTAATTCTAAATGTTTACCCTGACCGCATGGTCGAATGGCAATCCTTTGGTGGTCGGAAGTCAATCCCTAATTTTTTCTGTCTACCATACATGTTCTCAAGTCTTATTTTTAATTTAGGCATATTTATCTCTTCTCCATAGCATCAGGCTTCCTCACAAGTCTTCCATCAGTGTGTGCCAGTGACTTTATGCTTAAATCTTATATCTTTCTATTGCCATGACAGCAGTGTACAAAACTATCTAACAGGCTTTACAACTCCTCAGAAGCCATGTTCATTTATCAGATCATTATTTTAGAATTGTCATCCATTTTAGTTCCTATAGCTTCAATCCAAAGAGTTAATATTGTTTTTGAATATCATGCCTGATGTCATCTTTTCCACTCAGGTACACTATCAGTGGTTAGCAACTCTGAGCTTATTATAGACTCTGCATCAGAGGAGTCTACCCAAACTTGGAGTCTCCCTATTCAAAAGAACTGCCTAAACAGTTATTTTTATACTCACATACTCATTTTTATATGTAAATACTTATATAATTTTCTATTAATAACCCTTGGACTCCAAACTAAAAGGAAACAGCTGAAACCAAAGGGACACAAGAAAGCATCTGTATAGCTCATGTATAGTAAATCTACCTTCTGCACTATCTTCCCTTAGAAAATTATTTCCAGAATTTTCATTGTTCATTTTCTGTTTAGGTCATAATCTTCTATTCACCATGTCAAATGATCTTATATTAGCAAACAAGTAGGCAGAAGTTCCCAACTTTTCAGATCACAATATGGACCTACATGGATAGTAAGTAGTCATAACATAGAACATGTTTTGATTACATGTATCTTTCAAGTGTGTATTTGTGCTATTGTAGTGAATATAAACAGAAGTTTGTGTAAAAATAGTGTTGAATTTGTGGTAGTTTTTGCCAAGAAAATGTTTTTAATTGTACTTTCATCATTAACTGTGATGTTTTAACTATATTTATATTTTTAATTTAAATATTTAAAAATCATAATCATATAGGCATAGATAAAAACAATTTCAAGTAATTGTAAGTGATTGATATAGAAAGATGGCAGATTGTTTCTCTTTCCCATTTTACTCATGGTACTACTCCAGAGTCAAACACCTCCAACTATTTTTTTGGTACATATTTAGTAATAATATGCTTATATAAATATTTCTTTTTTTTTTTTTTTTTTTTTTGAGACGGAGTCTCGCTGTGTCTCCCAGGCTGGAGTGCAGTGGCGTGATCTCGGCTCACTGCAAGCTCCGCCTCCCGGGTTCACGCCATTCTCCCGCCTCAGCCTCCCAAGTAGCTGAGACTACAGGCGCCCGCCACCACGCCCGGCTAGTTTTTTGTATTTTTAGTAGAGACGGGGTTTCACCATGTTAGCCAGGATAGTCTCGATCTCCTGACCTCGTGATCCACCCGCCTCGGCCTCCCAAAGTGCTGGGATTACAGGCTTGAGCCACCGCGCCCGGCCATAAATATTTCTTAATTTATCAACTTTATTCTTTCTGTAATTAATAAGTTACTTATTAATTTTTAACTGCAATTCCTTCCCCCCCTCCCCAAATAGTTCTACACGCATCCCAAACTTAAACCTAACAAAGCTCTGGCTTTGTGTTCTGTAGGCCTGGTATAGAGCTCTTGTCCAGGGACATCCATTCACAGTTCTCATGCGATGGCTTTCATTTTACCAACTTTACTGTCTTCTTCTTTTTTGGTTTGCTTCCAAGTTTTGATGAAGCAGAGCTTCTAGCATCTTTTTATGTTGCTACTTTTAGAATCCTCTCTTTATCTTAGGTCTGCTACTGATTATAGTATGTCATGGGGTATCTCATTTGGATTGAATCTGATACTTC
This sequence comes from Macaca mulatta, assembly GCF_049350105.2. Taxonomy (NCBI): domain Eukaryota; kingdom Metazoa; phylum Chordata; class Mammalia; order Primates; family Cercopithecidae; genus Macaca; species Macaca mulatta. The sequence continues at coordinate 181,678,497 of NC_133408.1, forward strand.
ATATCTTATACCTAGATAGTTACATCTTTCTCTAGGTTTGGAAAGTTTTCTACTATTGTTTCTTTACTATACTATTATATTATATACTATACTATACTATACTATTTATACCCCTTTCACTTTCTATGCCTTCTTTTGAGTCCTGATGATCCATACTTTTGGTCTTTTGATATTATCCCATAAGATTTTAAAATTTCTTTTCATTCTGTTTTTTACTCGTGCTCTATATTGTTAAATACTTTGAGTTCACAGATTATTTCTTCTGTTTGGTCAATTCTGCTGTTGATGTTATGTATTGGGATTTAAAATTTAGTTTATTATATATTTCAGCTTCAGGATTTCCTTTTTAATTTCTATTTATCTGTTAAGTTTCTCATTAATTTTTATATTGTTTTTCTATATTTTCTTGAGATTCTCTAAGCTTCATTAAAATAGGAACTTTGAATTCTTTGTTAGGCTGTTCTTCCAGCTCCATCTCTTTAGGTTCAGTCAGTGGCACTTTATTTTGTTCAATGGCACCTTATTTTGCCTGCTTAGTGATGTCATGATTCTCTGATTTTTCTTGACCTTGTGGCTGTGTGTCAATGTTTGTACAGTGAAATACAGACTTAACGCAGTCTTCACAGTCTGCCTTTGTTTTCCCGTGTTCTTCAACAGTAAGCTAGTTTTGAGAGATTCAGGGCAGGTTTACTGGTAGAGTCCCTGTGCTTGTGATTGCTTCATCTGTTGCATCACTAGGGGGTGCTCTAAGGCCAGGCTGCCACAGAAGGAATCCCATGGCCGCTGAGGTTGATGTAGCCTTGGCTCTCACTGAAATCATATGGCCATTGAGATTTGTAGCACTGAGGCCTGACCAAGACCTGTGGCTTCTATGGCCTACCTTTTCTTAGGATTGCCTTGGCTATTCGGGATCTTTTTCTTGGTTCTCTATGAATTTTAAAGTAGTTTTTTTTTCCAGTTCTGTGAAGAATGTCATTGGTAGTTTAGTAGGAATAACACTGAATCTATACGTTGCTTTAGGCATTAAGGCCATTTTAATGATATTGATTCTTCCTATCCACAAGCATGTAACGTTTTTCCATTTGTTTGTGTAACGTCTGATTTTTTTTTAGCAGCGTTTTTCAGTTTTCTTTGCAGAGATCTTTCATTTTCCTGGTTAGCTGTATTCTTGGGGCGGGGGAGGTGTGTGTGTGTGTGTGTGTGTGTGTGTGTGTGTGTGGCAACTGTGAATATAATTGCATTCCTCATTTGGCTTTCAGATTGACTGTTGTTGTTGTATAGGAGTGCATCATGTCATCTGCAAACAGGGATAGTTTAATTTCTTCTCTTCCTACTTAGGTGTCTTACTTCTTTCTCTTGCCTGATTGCTCTGGCCAGGACTTCCAATATTATGTTAAATAGGAGTGGTGAGAGAGAGTTTCTTGTTTTGGCTTTCAAGGTGAATGCTTCTAGCTTTTGCCCATTCAGTATGATGTTAGCTGTCGGTTTGTCATAGACGGCTCTTATTATTTTGAGGTATGTTCCTTCATTTATTGAGAGTTTATTGAGAGTTTTTAACATGATGGGATTTTGAATATTATCCCAAACCTTTTCTCCCTCTATTGAGATAATCATGTGGTTTTTATGTTTAGTTCTGTTTATGTGATAAATCACATTTATTGATTTGTATTATTGAAACAACTTTGCATCCCAGGGATAAAGCCTACTTGACCGTGGAGGATTAGCGTTTAGATGTGTTGCTGGATTCAGTTGGCCAATATTTTGTTGAGAATTTTTGCATCTATCTTCATCAAGGATGTTGGCTTGAAGTTTTCTTTTTTGTTTTGTTTCTGCCAAATTTTGGTATCAGGATAATGCTAGCCTCATAGAATGAGTTAGGGAGTAATTCCTCCTCTTCAGTTTTTTGGAATAGTTACATTAGGAATGGTACCAGCTCTTCTTTATACATCTAGTAGAATTCGGCTATGAATCTGTCTGGTCCTGGAGATTTTCTGATTGGTAGGCCTTTTATTACTGATTCAATTTTGGAATTCATTATTAGTCTGTTCATAAATTTAATTTCTTTCTGGTACAATCTTGTTAGGCTGTATGTTTCCAGGAATTTACATGTTTCTTCTAGGTTTTGTAGCTTGTGTGCATAGCAGTGTTCATAGTAGTCTCTGAGGGTTTTTTGTACTTCTGTGGGGTCAGTGGTAATATCTCCTTTGTCATTTCTGATTGTATTTGGATCTTCTCTCTTCTTGGATCTTTGGATCTTCTCTCTTCTACAGTGGTAGAAGCAGCAGGGTTCTGGAGTGTAGGTACCCCTGCTGGCAACTTTATACAGAGTTGCACTGGTGGTGGTGGTAGCACAGTGGTAGGCAGCTGATAGGTGCAGGTCTGTGTGCATTTTCTGTGTGCCTCAGGCAAGAGTGGTAGCTCAGGATGGGGGAGATTTCACTGTTCTCTGTGCCTAGTTTCACTTCTGTGGCAGTGTTGGCACAAAGGCAGGGTGCTGGCAGGAGCAGGACTGGCTGTGTGCCTACCAAGGCTTTGACTGCAATGGTGGTCTTGTGGGGAAAGGGGGAGTGGAGTGTACTCCCATTGCAGCAGTGGCATTGTGGGGTGCATGCACACAGGCTTGCTGGCAGTGCAAGGAAGGCCAAACCTGCCTGTGCACACTCATACCAGCAAGGCAATGTGAAGGGTTTCTGTGGGCACTGAGAAAGCTACAGTGGGGGGAGGGAGCAGGCAGGCTGCTGAGTGGCCACAGGGGCTGCCTCAGTGGAGTTCTCTGCTAGCCAGGTACTGTCCATCAGCACAGGAGCTATGGTTTGGGTCCCCAAGACACCCAAGGCTGCCCTCTAAGCAGGTGCTACCAGACTGGGGCCCCAGGAGATGCCAGCAGACCCAGGGGTGCTCAGTTCAGAGCAGTCCTATCTGATGGCCAAGATTGCCCTGCAGAATTTAGGTCTGACCTTCCCCCTAGGGTTAAATTCTCTTATGGTAGCAAATAGAACTTGGAGAGATGTACTTCCCTGGACATGCTCCACTATAGACGCTCCCGCACCAAACCTGGGCTCACCTTCAGCTGGTGTGCTGCCCCTACCACTTCTCTAAGTAGCATTCCCTGTCAACTCAGGTGTCCATGGTGGTCAATGTGTCTCCTGCCAGGATTGCAAAGTCCCATGGTAAGAACAGGTTGCTCCTTGCCAGTTCAACTCACCTGTTTCCCTGGAGTCGTGTGGGACCAGAAGTCAGTCTCAATGCATGGTAGCTCTGTGCAGCTCCCAGTTTCCCAGCTTCCTTCCCCTTTAGAACAGCTTCTGTGTCTTTCCTCTGTTCGGTCTCAGTGCTTTCCCTCTGAAGATCTGTAAATAGGGCAGCAGTCATCTGGGTACCTCGTGGCAGCTGTTCCACCTGGCTGCGACTAGTTGACCATCTTGCTCTCTTAAACTGCTCTAGATTTTCTAATTTATGTGCATAGAGGTGTTCATAATCTCTGAACATATTTTGTATTTCCATGGGATCAGTTGTAGTGTCATCTTTGTCATTTCTCATTGTACTTATTTGGATCTTCTCTCTCTCTTTTGTTGGTAATCTGGCTAACAGTCTATCTCTCATTTATACTTTCAAAAAACAAACTTTTGGTTTCATTGATATTTTGTATGGATTTTTGCATCTTGATTCTGTCCAGTTCTTCTCCGATTTTAGTTATTTCTTTTCTTCTGTTAGCCTCAGGATTGGTTTGTTCTTTTTTTTTTCTAGCTCCTGTAGGTGTGATAGCAGATTGTTAATTTGAGATGTTTGTAACTTCTTGATGTAGGTGTTTAGCACTATAAACTTTCATCAACACTGCTTTTGCTGCAGGCTAAAATTTTTGATGTGTTGCGTGTCAATTTTCATTAACTTCAAAGAATTTTTTGATTCTTTGAAGAATCAAAGAATCTTTCATTTCATCATTCATCATTTCATCATTCACCCAAAAGTTGTTCAGGAGCAAGTTGTTAAATTTCCATGAAGAGAAATCCTTGATATTCATTTCTATTTTTATTGCGCTATTGTCTGAGAGTATGCTTGGTATAATTTAAATTTTTTGAATTTATTAAGACTTGTTTATTACTGAGCATGTTGTCAATCTTAGAATATGCTCCACGTGCAGAGGAGAAACATGTATATTCTGTGGTTATTGAGTGGAATATTTCGTAGATGTCTAATTGGTTGAGTGTTAAGTTTTAAATCTAGAATTTCTTAGTTTTTTGCCTTGATGATTTGTCTAATGCTGCCAATAGGGTGTTGAGCTCTCCCAGTATTATTTTGTCACTGTCATTTAATAGGCCAAGAAGGACTTATTTTAAAAGACTGGATCCTTCTATGTCGGGTGTATATATATTCAGGATAGCTCAGTCTTCTTGTTGAACTGAACCCTTTATTATTATGTAATTCTCTTCTCCATTCTTCTTGATTGTTGTTGGTTTAAAGTCGATTTTATATGATATAGGAATAATGGCCCATGCTTTTTGGTTTTTGTTTCCATGATCTATCTTTCCCTGTATCTTTTTTTTTTTTTTTTTTTTTTTTTTTTGAGACAGAGTCTCGCTCTATCACCCAGGCTGGACTGCAATGGTGCAGTCTCAGCTCACTACAACCTCTGCCTCCTGGATTCAAGTGATTCTCCTGCCTCAGCCTCCCGAGTAGCTGGGATTACAGGCACTTGCCACCACACCCAGCTAATTTTTTGTATTTTTAGTAGAGATGGGGTTTCACCATGTTAGCCAGGATGGTCTTGATCTCCTGATCTCGTGATCTGCCTACCTTGGCCTCCCAAAGTGCTAGGATTACAGGCATGAGCCATTGCACCCGGCCCCCCATATCTTTACCTTGAGCCTGTGAGTGTCTTTCCATGTGAGATTGGTCTCTTGAAGACAGCAGACAGTTGAGTCTTATTTTTTACTCTAACTTATCATTCTATACCTTACAAGTGGGTAATTTAGACCATTTATGTTGAAGACCATTTATATTAATATGTGAGATTTTCATCCTTTCATTGTTTTGTTAGCTTGTTGTTTTGTGGGCTTGAAGTAATTGCTTTATAGTATCTGTGGCCTTTGTGCTTAAGTGTGTTTTTGTGGTAGCAGGTATCCTTTTGTTTCCATGTCAAGTACTCCCTTAAGCACCTCTTGTAAGGCTTGTTTAGTGATTACAAATTCCCTTAGTGTTTGCTTGTCTGATATGAATTTTATTTCTCATTTGTTTACACAGCTTAGCTTGGTAGGATATGAAATTCTCCGTTAAAATTTTAAGAATGCTGACAATAGGCTGACAACCTCTTCTGGCTCCTAAGATTTCTGGTGAGACATCTGCTCTTAACCTAATAGAGTTCCCTTTGTAAGTGACCTAACCTTTCTCTCTAGCTGCCTTGAAGATTTTTCTTTTTTATTTAGCTTGGTGAATCTGATGACTTAGTGTCTTGTGGATGATTGTCTTGTATAGTATCTTGCAGAGGTTTCTATATTTCTTGAATTTGCATGGCAACATCTCTAGTGAGATTGGGGAAATTTTCAAGAATAATATCCTTGAATGTGTTTTCCAGGTTGCCTACTCTCTCTCCTCTGTCATGAATACCAGTGTGTCATAGGTTTGGTCTCTTCACATATTCTCATATTTCTCACAAATTTACTTCATATTTAAAAATTCTTTTTTCTTTATTTTTGTCTCACTGACTTTGTTTGAAAGACCTGTCTTCAAGGTCTCAGATTCTTTCCTCGGCTTGGTCTATTCTGTTGTTATTTTTCCAGATTGTATTTTGAATTTCTTGTAATGAATGTTTTAATATCAGAAGTTCTGTTGGGTTGTTTCTTAATATGGCCATTTCATCTTTCAACTCTTGCATCATTTTAATGGATTCATTGGATTGATTTAAACTTTTCCCTTTATCTTGGTGAGCTTCCTTACCATTCCAGTTCTGAATTCAATATCTGTCATTTCAATCTGTTTAAGAACCATTGCTGGGGAGCTAGTATGCTCATTTGGAGGTAAGGGGACTCTCTGACTTTCTGAATTGCCAGTGTTCTTGTGCTGATTCTTTCTTGAGAAGGCTGGTGTCCCTTTGTCTTTTTGAATTTGCTTTCATTTGAATGGGGCTTTGAAAAATTCTTTATTTTTCTTGAGGGTTTAATTGTGGTATAAGGTGAGTATAGTTGATTGGCTTTGCCTCTGAGTCTTTTCAGAGGGTCAAGCCTCTGCACAGGACCTTTATTGGTCGCTAGGTTCTTGCCCTGGGTTTTACAGGTGGTGTGTACTGGAACAACATTTTTGGTGTAGTAATTTGGGCTACGATCCAATAGATAGCACTGAAGAGTAATAGCCAGCAGATAGGCTCTTACTCAACTGTATGGATCTTTTCTCTTTCAGTGCATTTGCAGCAGTATTCTGTGGTGGGGGGGGGGCGGTGGGAGAGAGATGACATCCTCGCCAGTTCCATTGCCAGGTTTTACGGGAGCCTCCTCCAATCACTGGCACCATGCCTGCATTTCATTTGTTTGGTGTTCCAAACCATGGGGTTCCTCTGGGCAAAATCTACATTTGACAGACAGGCCACACCCTTTCTGGACCTGCCCTGTGGAGAGAGGAATGCCCCACTGCTACACCTGCCCATGAGCTTGCGTCTTAGTCTTCTCAGTGTTCTGAGAGTAGGGGCTCTTGCCCTGCATAATCACTAGCCAAAGATGTCAGTTTGGCACTCCTGAATTGTGTACTGTTCCTTTTTGGGGTGTTGGGACCTGGCTCATAGCTTTGTCCTCTGACCTCTCAAGGTTGGGTGCTGGCTGTGTTAGGGGGATCAAAGTGCTTCCAGGCCCCTGGGAAAGCATTCAGGTGGGGCTGCCAGCAAAGCACTTATGCTGGACAGTGAAGGCTGTGCTGTGTACATGCCCTTGTGGGAGCAGCCAGGCAGTTGACTTGGAAGGAGCTGGCAGATAAGGGGCATGCAGAACAGAAATGCCACAAGTACACAGGAAGCCCTGTTCTCTCCCGGTCCAGTAGCCAGCGGGGTTTAGAGGTACTCAGAGGAAGATGAGAGCCTTGGAGAATGGGCACGTATGGTAGCATTTTGCTGCAGCTGCACAATGTGCAAAAATCTCCTAGACTCCACTAGGCTGGAGCTGTCTCTGCCTACTTTTTGGGACGATCTCTCTGCCAATTTAAATGTCTGTAGGGGTTGTGGGGTCTTTTGTAGCTAGTATCCCAGAGGTCTGCAGCAAGAGTGAGTATCTGTGCAATCAATTTATTCACCCCTTACTTAGGAGGTATTTAGGGCTGGTAACTAGTATTAGTGCTCAGAAACCTTGTACAGGATTTCCAGCTTCCTCCCTCTTCAGCTTAGGCATTTGCATAGCTTCTCTATAAACTCTGTTTTCTCTATGAGGATCTGTTTGAAATATGTTGGTCTACTTGATATTTTGAGCTCTCTCAGTGGGAGAGGTGCTCCATGGCTGTGTGTAGTTGGCCATCATTTCCCCCACAGGTACATTTGAACTCCATAATTCCCCCCCCCAAAAAAAAAAAAAAAAACTTTCCCAAACATTTCCTGTGAGGCATTAGATGGTGGGTTGCAGGTCTCAATAGTAATCTTTAGGTAACCGTAGGATTATAGTTGTTCTTATAATGTTCTTGAGCAATACCTGCTACTTTTCACCATGAGTGAGTTCTGCTATGTTGGGTGAACAAGGTGAGGACCTTGTGTGAGTCCTTCAGGTCGCCCCAGACCTATTTGAATAGACATACACAGTACTTTCTGATTAAGGCTTGTTCTGCTCCCTCTGGAAGTGGGGTCCAGAGTTCCATACTGGAGATGCAGACTGCCGCTGAGCTGGAGATAGTGTAGGCACAGGCAAATAAAAACATGATAAAGTTTTCCTAACATTTTAAAGTTGTTTTCTTCTTGAATCAGTGTTTACTTGGTTCCTGAAAAACTTTGAATGTTTTCCAGAGTTCTGGCGAAGTTGGTTCTGACAGTTTCTGCTGTTTTCTTTTGTTTCTCTGGAGGGAAAGGAATTGGAGCTTCCTAGGGTAATATTTTGCTCACATCACGCACCATTCCCTGCCCTGAGGATTTTTGATGTGTGTCTGGGAAACTTTTGTGGAGTCTTCTGCTTGCTGATAACTTGGGCTTTGTAGGGCTAAGTGGAATTAGGGAAATAAACATAAGAGCACATTGGGAAGCCGAGGCAGGCAGATCATGAGGTCAAGAGATCAAGACCATCCTGGCCAACATGTTAAAACCCTGTCTGTACTAAAAATACAAAAATTAGCTGGGTGTGGTGGTGCGTGCCTGTAATCCCAGCTACTCAAGAGACTGAGGCAGGAGAATCGCTTGAACCGGGGAGGCGGAGGTTGCAGTGAGCCTAGATTGTAGCACCACACTCCAGCCTGGGTGACAGTGAGACTCTGTCTAAAAAAATAAAAAATAAAAAATAAAAAAAAGCACAGGGGCCTGACTCGAACAGTTTGATGCTAACCAGGATTCAAAGTGTAGACAAAGGAAGCCTGGATGTTGGCAGACTCTTGATGAGGAAGATTTTAACTTTGCTTATTATACCAAACTTCTAGGAGTTCTAAATCTTGATTAGCCTCAGGAGGGAAGATCTGAAACTTTCTTTGTTTTCTCCTTTACTGCATCCCTTGGGTTTTTCTGAACTAACTTTCCTCAATGAATAACATTCCTTAGAGACACGTTGTGGAAGAAAAGACAGAGGGAGAGAGAAAGAGGGAAACTGTGAGGTACTGTGATTTCTGTACCTTTTCCTAAATACATATGTGAAGACAGTTTTCTCTTCCACTGAGAGGGAAGAAGTAGTAGCTTCTTCTGACCCACAGAGCAGTCTCAGCACTAATCAGGCATGATGTAGTCTGGGTTGAGACTTAGTCATACGGGTTGTCACTTCAATTTTGTTGAAGGTAAGTGAATTCCAGCAGTTTCCATCTGTGTAGAAAAGAGTGAGAGAGGTTCAGGATGGAAAGTTCTAGACCTGCCAACTTTCTAGAACAAGGACATTCAGACCCTACTGGGTAAGCTATGAGAGAGGCAAAGGAGATTGGCTCCTCTCCAAATTCCTCCTGTACAGCAGAGAGCACTTTCAGCTCTTCTCTGATTCACTGCTGGATGCAGTACAACTCCTTGCTATTGTCAAAACCATCCTTGACATCATCTCTACTTTCTTTTCATCTGGTCCTGGGCAAAGAGAGATTGTGGAAATCACTCTACTGAGCTCTTCCATCAAGTCTGTCCTTGTTACCCAACTGCCATTTTATAAGGAGTCTCAGAGAGAGGACTGAGTTATGAGTGAGCAATGTCTCAGTGAAGACAGAAGGGAAAGAAAGCAGTTTCTTTCAATGTTGGCCATAGCCAGATTTGGAGGGGCTTCGTTCATAGATTCGTTCTTTAACTGATCAATTCATTGATTCACTCAAAAGCAGTACCACTTCATTCTATATGAGATATAGTGAACAAAAATGACAATCTTTTTGCTTTCATGGTGCTTACATTGTAAAGTGAGTCAGAAAATAAAAAGTAAACATATAATTTCTCTTGATGAGCACTAAAAAGATAAATATATTCTAATGAGGTGACAGAGAGTGAAGGGTTGTGTGTGTTCTTTTAGACAGCATGAAGAGAAAACTTGAACTCAGATACTTGACCAAAAACCTGAAAGAAGTGAAAAATAAAGCCCAGGAATTCTAAGTTACTCAGGATGCAGGCTCTGTTTCATATATGTGACAGCAGAATCTTTAATATGATTTTGGGAGAAAAATGTGTTCATAGAAGAAATATAGGCTCTGAGGTGACTTCCTAAATTTACTGTTAGACTGAGACCAGAGTCATCTGTATTTAGGACGCGGCCTGAACCCAGATGTCACACTTGGTGGCTTTGGGCTCCTGATGGATCCAGGGCTTTGGATTATCCTGAAGGCAGAGGATGTTGAAATTGGACTAAAGTCTCCTATTTGTCAGACCCAGTACAAGTTCAGTGTGGGACAGGTAGAGGCTGAGGTACAGAGGTAAAGTTCTTCCTCTGTATTTCGTCTGAATTTTCTTTCTCTAAGAACAGTGAAAAGAGTTGTCAGAGTCTTGCAGAGAGATGGTCAGGCTCAACTCAACCCAGGTGCTGGCTGCCTGCCTTCTGTGAGAACACATTTACTGAGGACAGGAGCAAGGGAGCCTTTCTTCCCAAGATAGGGAGGAAGAAAGGAGTAATCCATGCAGGGAACCAGCTGACCAGTAGATTGAGAGCTCCTCAGTCCTTGCCCTCGAGAATTTACAGAAATTCCTCAGGAGACTTCCCTATCCTCACTCTCACCGGCACATCAGCACATAGCAATGATGATGAAAGTAAAGCAGAAGCTTTAAAATAAATATCCTATAAATGGAACCTACATTCTGATGAAACAAAGAAATCAAGTAACCAGCTCAGGGGCGTTGGCCAGGAAAACTTTTGTATAGAACATGATACTGGAGCAGGAATTTACAAGACAGAAAATACTTGGCAGACAGAGTAGTTTAGGAGCTTCCAGGTGGAAGGGAGTTAGTGGTAGAAGGGAACACACTGTGGTCCTGGAGGCTGACTGCTGGCTGTTCAGAGCAGAGTGGGAGGCAGGTGAACTGAGCATTGAGGGTGCAATGGTGCATGCTGGGCAGGGTACAGGTTCTCATGTCTACAGTATGGCACTGGGGACTGGGATCATCAACGCAATTTTCTTGGCATATTGTGCATAGTTAGAAAAATTGCCCCTAAACTGGGCACGGTGGCTCATACCTACAATCCCAGTACTTTGGGAGACTAAGGAGGGTGGATCACCTGAGGTCAGGAGTTTGAGACTAGCCTGGCCAACATGGTGAAACCCCATCTCTACTAATAACACAAAAAAATTCGCTGGATGTGGTGGCACATGCCTGTAATCTCAGCTACCCAGGAGGCTGAGGCAGGAATATCTCTTGAACCTGGGAGGTGGAGGTTACAGTGAGTCAAGATCGTGCTATTGCACTCCAGCCTGGGTGACAAGAGTGAAACTCCATCTCAAAAAAAAAAAAAAAAAAAAAAAAAAGAAAAGAAAAGAAAAATTGCCCCTGACCATATACAGGGAATAATAGAAGATGAACGCCTACCATTCTAGTCATGGTGTGCAGCCTGTGAGCAGAAGGGGGATTTCAGAACAGTTTCTACTTCTGTTGAGATGGGAAACCATATTAACTCTTTTTTTTTTCTCTAGATTTCAGAAGGAAAAAACACTCAGAAGTAAATGTTGGGGAATTGCTCTAGCACCACTGAATTTTTTCTCTTAGGCTTCCCTGGCTCCCAAGAAGTACGCTGTATCTTTTTTGCAACCTTCTTCTTGTACGCAGTGACAGTGATGGGAAACACGGTCATCATCGTCACTGTCTGTGTTGATAAACGTCTGCAGTCCCCCATGTATTTTTTCCTGGGTCACCTCTCTGTCCTGGAGATCCTGATCACATCCACCGCTGTCCCTTTTATGCTCGGGGGGTTGCTGCTTCCAGGCACTCAGATCATATCTTTGACAGCCTGTGCTGCACAGCTATATTTATACCTTTCTTTGGGTACCTCGGAGTTGGCATTAATGGGAGTGATGGCTGTGGACCGTTATGTGGCTGTGTGTAACCCTTTGAGGTACAACATCATTATGAACAGCAGCACCTGCAGTTGGGTGGTAATTGTGTCATGGGTTTTTGGGTTTCTTTCTGAAATCCGGCCAGTTTATGCCACTTTTCAGCTTACTTTCTGCAAATCAAATGTGTTAGACCATTTTTACTGTGACCGGGGACAATTGCTCAAAGTATCCTGTGAGAACACTCTTTTCACAGAGGTTATTCTTTTTCTAATGGCTGTTTTCATTATCATTGGTTCTTTGATCCCTACAATTGTCTCCTACACCTACATCATCTCCACCATCCTCAAGATCCCATCAGCCTCTGGGCGGAGGAAATCCTTTTCCACTTGTGCCTCCCACTTCACCTATGTTGTGATCGGCTACGGCAGCTGCTTGTTTCTCTACGTGAAACCCAAACAAACGCAGGCAGCCGAGTATAACAGGGTAGCGTCACTGCTGGTTTTAGTGGTGACCCCTTTTCTGAACCCTTTCATCTTCACCCTGAGGAATGACAAATTCATACAGGCCTTTGGAGATGGCATGAAACGCTGCTATCAACTCCTTAAAAATTAAGTCTGTCCTGAGTACTGTTCAAATCCTCATCATGGATTTGAGTAATCTGATAGTACTAATTGAAACAAAATGATCATTCTCAAAATCAAACAGCTCATGATCTACAGTGGGTATGTAAGCTATGACATGGCTTCAATTTATATTAAATTCTTTTTCCATGGAAGATCACCTCATTATTTTTTAAATAGATATATAAATTTATTAGCCCTCCATACTTATAATGCATGTTGTAAAATAAATGTGAGAAGTGTAAACATCTGAAAGATGTTCAGTGTTTTGAACCCTTTGACCTGATAGTGGGAAAAACAAGAGAAGTGTGATATATTTTCTTTTTCTTTTTTTTTTTTTTGAGACAGAGTCTTGCTCTGTCACCCAGGCTGAAGTGCAGTGGCTCGATCTCAGCTCACTGCAACCTCTGCCTCCTGGTTTCACGCTATTCTCCTGCCTCAGCCTCCCAAGTAGCTGGAGCTACAGGCGCCCGCCACCGGGCACGGCTAATTTTTTTGTATCTTTTAGTAGAGATGGGGTTTCACCATGCCAGGATGGTCTTGATCTCCTGACCTTGTGATCCATCCGCCTCGGCCTCCCAAAGTGCTGGGATTACAGGCGTGAGCCACTGCGCCTGGCCAAGTGTGATATATTTTCTTACGTCTGATATACATATTTGATCCTAGGTGCTGAGATTATCTTCCTCTATATTGCCATATGGTTTCAAGGTGTCGTCTTATTGTGTAAACTCACCAGTACTTCTCTGAGTAATCTCAGGACCAGCACAAGCTTCAAACTTTCCTTGTTGATTCCTGCTTGCAGTGTCCAATAGCGATAGTGCCTTTCTTTGGGTTTTTTGATTGGCGTTTGTAAGAGTGAACTCACTCCTCTACCCTAACTGCCTAGCAATCTTAAGGTTGAATGTGTGCTCTTACAGGTGCATCTCAAATTGGTGGACCTTCTCAGGTGTGGATGGAAGATCTTAGAGAGAAGCATTTTATCTAATGTCACCCACGTCATTATGCCAGCTTCAAACGAGGGAAGGAAATGGAGCTGTGTTCTGTCTGGGAGGTGATGTGATAAGGGACAGCTGGGCTTTCTGTGTCTTTGGGCTGAGGGTGGAATGGAGAGAGGGCAGAGGGAGCCCCTTTTCCTGTGTCTTACACATTCTTCAATCCTGAAATAGCACTTTTGTCCTCAGTGCTCCCTTCGCTCTCCCACTTCCTGCTCAGTTTCTTTCTGAATTCCTTTTTGCGTCTCTCTCTGTGACTACCAGATTCATTTGTTTGTTTCTTTTTTTTTTTTGGCATTTGATTTACTTTTATTAAAAATAGTTAATATGTAACATTCACGTTAAATAATGGCCATTTAAATTTTGTAGTACAGTGAAAATATTAATGTAAGAGTATTTTAATTATTAACAGGCTTATTTACCCTATTATTCAATTATATCACCAAAACAATTCTCGAAGTTGAAAGATTTTTCCAATCGTTTTTTATTTAAATGTTAGAAACCCAACTATATGAAGCCCTTTATAAATTATTCACATTTTTTCAAATTCTTAGACATTTGTTTTAGGTAATTCTCAAATGATTTTAAAACAGCATTTAAATTCTAAATGATAGTTTTTTACAACTTAAGTCATAGCTTGACTCATTTAAAATATTGCCAGGGAATTCAGCAACTTTTTGGACCTCCACATAGCTGGGGTTGTTAGCTCTGCCAAGTTTTTGAGTATGCTATAGCTGGTATGGTCCAACAGAAGGGCCCATGTGTATTCTGTCCCCTTGTGTTTCTTAGGTATTTGCTAAGAGAATCTAGAGGTCATATAAGAGCTGATTTTGTTATAGCAGCATCGTGATGGTTGTCATTTGCAGGTAGTTCTGTGTCTTGAGGTCTGCAGCGCAGCCAAATGCAGTTTGCTTTACACTCTGAGAAAACATTACTGCCACATTACTGCTTACATGTCGTGTGTCACAGTAAATCTAGCTACCACTTGTCTGTTTTGTACTTTTCTGAGTATATTTTCCAGTTGAGAGGATTTTTGTGGTTCTCTTTTTTTTTTTTTTTAATTTATTTATTATTATACTTTAAGTTGTAGGGTACAGGTGCATAACGTGCAGGTTTGTTACATATGTATACTTGTGCCATGTTGCTGTGCTGCACCCATCAACTCGTCATTTACATCAGGTATAACTCCCAATGCAATCCCTCCCCCCTCCCCCCTCCCCATGATAGGCCCCGGTGTGTGATGTTCCCCTTCCTGAGTCCGAGTGATCTCATTGTTCAGTTCCCACCTATGAGTGAGAACATGTGGTGTTTGGTTTTCTGTTCTTGTGATAGTTTGCTAAGAATGATGGATTCCAGCTGCATCCAAGTCCCTACAAAGGATTCAAACTCATCCTTTTTTATGGCTGCATAGTATTCCATGGTGTATATGTGCCACATTTTCTTAATCCAATCTGTCACTGATGGACATTTGGGTTGATTCCAAGTCTTTGCTATTGTGAATAGTGCCGCAATAAACATATGTGTGCATGTGTCTTTATAGCAGCATAATTTATAATCCTTTGGGTATATACCCAGTAATGGGATGGCTGGGTCATATGGTACATCTAGTTCTAGATCCTTGAGGAATCGCCATACTGTTTTCCATAATGGTTGAACTAGTTTACAATCCCACCAACAGTGTAAAAGTGTTCCTATTTCTCCACATCCTCTCCAGCACCTGTTGTTTCCTGACTTTTTAATGATCGCCATTCTAACTGGTGTGAGATGGTATCTCATTGTGGTTTCTTTTCCCCCTTGTTTTCTCACAAAACCCAAGTTTACCAACCTGCCTTCTAGCTCTACACTGAACTCCCTTAATTCCTGTATCTCAGTTCCTGTATTGTCCCATCCTCTCCCTAGTTCCTGTCATATTCACAATTTGCAATTAATATTTCCGTATTGCATGACACATTTTTCTGCATCATTACACAAGTGATTACACAAGTCTGGTGGCAACCCAAATGGACATCAAAAGATAACCACTTATATATTTTATGGGACTTTCCTTCAGTTGCTGTTATATGAGGGTTGGAAACATGAGGGTTTTCTGTATCAATAGAAAGCAACTGGGATTACAGTGGCTGTAATCCCAGCACTTTGGGAGGCTGAGTGGGCAGATCACAAGGTCAGGAGTTCGACACCAGCCTGACCAACATAATGAAACCCCGTGTCTACTAAAAATACAAAAATTAGCCGGGCGTGGTGGCGTGCACCTGTAATCCCAGCTTCAGTATCACTTTGGGAGGCTGAGGCAGGAGAATCGCTTGAACCCGGGAGGCAGAGGTAGCAGTGAGCTAAAATCGTGCCATTACACACTAGCCTGGGCGACAGAGTGAGACTCTGTCTCAGGAAAAAAAAAAATATATATATATATATATATATGTGTGTGTGTGTGTGTGTGTGTGTGTGTATATATGTATGTGTGTATATATATATCTCCAAGATATACTGTTGAGTAAGAAAAGTGAAGAAGAGAAAATGTTTATTTGTTTCCTTTTTGTAAGAACAAAGTACAACTTAATTTATATTCATATTTGCATATAGTTGCATAAAGAAACATCTGAGAGGGAAACCAGGAAATGGGTTACCTTGGGGATGTGTTTTTGGGAATGACATTTATAGGAATGGTCTGTGAAGGAAAGCTGTTTATGGTACAGCTGTGTACATTGCTTTCACTTCTACTTTACAATAATGCCATACTATCTCAAAAATAAAAGACTTCATTCTGCTTCTAATTGCCAAAGAAAGTTTGCTTGTTTATCCACATAATAGATTGTAACAAAGGAGATATTTTGGCAGAAGGGTCTTTATTAACTCTGAATATTTTGTAAAGTTTCCCTGGAGCTAAGTAGGATAAATGGAAGAATAATAAGGGAGAAGAGTTGGAGCTTCACATTTTTCTTATCCTGAGGCCTTCACTACTTTTATAAAAATATAGAGATATTCTTTAGCCATTGTGGGTATTACTTATATTATCTTATGTATGTTGAAAATATATTTTTTAATCTGTTTTTTGACTTTTTAGTTTTTAATGAAATCTTGTCATGTAAAAGTATTAATTTTCCTTTTGTCAAATTAATAATTTCTTTTGTGATTTGTATGTGCATATGTTGTTAACTAATTTTTTATTCAAAAGATTAAAAAATTGTCTTTTAAAATATCTAGGGCTGAGCGCAGTGGCTCATGCCTGTAATCCCAGCACTTTTGGAGGCTGAAGCAGGCAGATCACTTGAGGTCAGGAGTTTGAGACCAGTGTGGCCAAAATGGTGAAACCCTGTCTCTACTAAAAATTTTTAAAAATTAGCCAGGCGTGGTGGCATGTGCCTGTAATCCCAGCTACTCAGAAGGCCAAGGCATGAGAATCACTTGTTCCTGGGAGGCAGAGGTTGCAGTGAGCCAAGATCACGCCACTGCACTCCAGCCTGAGTGACAGAGTTAGACTCCGTCTTAAAAAAAAAAAATCTATATGGTTTGACAATGTAGATGCAGTAGGACAATGTTTTTAAAAAGAGAAGAATGGGGATAGTATATACAAATATATATATTTTATTATATTTTATATTCTAGGGTACATGTGCACAACGTGCAGGTTTGTTACATATGTATACATGTGTCATGTTGGTGTGCTGCACCCACTAACTCGTCATTTACATTAGGTATATCTCCTAATGCTATCCCTCCCCTCTCCCCTCACCTCACAACAGGTCCCAGTGTGTGATGCTCCCCCTCCTGTGTCCAAGTGATCTCATTGTTCAATTCCCACCTATGAGTGAGAACATGCGGTGTTTGGTTTTCTGTTCTTGTGATAGTTTGCTGAGACCGATGGTCTCCAGCTGCATCCATGTCCCTACAAAGGACACGAACTTATCCCTTTTTGTGTTTGCATAGTATTCCGTGGTGTATATATCCCACATTTTCTTAATCCAGTCTGTCACTGATGGACATTTTGGTTGATTCCAAGTCTTTGCTATTGTGAATAGTGCCGCAATAAACATACGTGTGCATGTGTCTTTATAGCAGCATGATTTATAATCCTTTGGGTATATACCCAGTAATGGGATGGCTGGGTCAAACGGTATTTCTAGTTCTAGATCCTTGAGGAATTGCCACACTGTCTTCCACAGTGGTTAAACTAGTTTATAGTCCCACTAACAGTGTAAAAGTGTTCCTATTTCTCCACATCCTCTCCAGCATCTGTTGTTTCCTGACTTTTTAATGATTGCCATTCTAACTGGTGTGAGATGGTATCTCATTGTGGTTTTGATTTGCATTTCTCTGATGGCTAGCGATGATGAGCAATTTTCATGTGTCTGTTGGCTGCATAAATGTCGTCTTTTGAGAAGTGTCTGTTCATATCCTTTGCCCACTTTTTGATGGGGTTGTTTGTTTTTTTCTTGTAAATTTGTTTGAGTTCTTTGTAGATTCTGGATATTAGCCCTTTGTCAGATGAGTAGATTGCAAAAATTTTCTCCCATTCTGTAGGTTGCCTGTTCACTCTGATGGTAGTTTCTTTTGCTGTGCAGAAGCTCTTTAGTTTAATTAGATCTCATTTCTCTTTGGCTTTTGGCTTTTGTTGCCATTGTTTTGGCTTTTGTTGCCATTGTTTTGGTCCAAATCTGTCACTCAGGCTGGAGTGCAGTGGCGTGATCTTGGCTCACTGCAACCTCCGCCTCCCAGGATCATTGTTTTGCCATTGTGTTTGGTGTTTTAGACGTGAAGTCCTCGCCTATGCCTATGTCCTGAATGGCATTGCCTAGGTTTTCTTCTAGGGTTTTTATGGTTTTAGGTCTAACATTTAAGTCTCTAATGCATCTTGAATTAATTTTTGCATAAGAAGTAAGGAAGGGATCCAGTTTCAGCTTTCTACTTATGGCTAGCCAGTTTTCCCAGCACCATTTATTAAATAGGGAATTCATTCCCCATTTCTTGTTTTTGTCAGGCTTGTCAAAGATCAGATGGCTGTAGTTGTGTGGTATTCTTTCTCAGGGCTCTGTTCTGTTCCATTGGTCTATATCTCTGTTTTGGTACCAGTACCATGCTGTTTTGGTTACTGTAGCTTTGTAGTATAGTTTGAAGTCAGGTAGCATGATGCCTCCAGCTTTGTTCTTTTGACTTACGATTGTCTTGGCAATGCGGGCTCTTTTTTGGTTCCATATGAACTTTAAAGTAGTTTTTTCCAATTCTGTGAAGAAAGTCATTGGTAGCTTAATGGGGATGGCATTGAATCTATAAATTACCTTGGGCAGTATGGCCATTTTCAGGATATTGATTCTTCCTATCCATGAGCATGGAATATTCTTCCATTTGTTTGTGTCCTCTTTTATTTCATTGAGCTGTGGTTTATAGTTCTCCTTGAAGAGGTCTTCCTAGGTATTTTATTCTCTTTGTAGTAATTGTGAATGGGACTTCATTCATGATTTGGCTCTCTGTTTGTCTGTTATTGGTGTATAAGAAGGCTTGTGATTTTTGCACATTGATTTTGTATCCTGAGACTTTGCTGAAGTTGCTTATCAGCTTGAGGAGATTTTGGACTGAGATGATGGGGTTTTCTAAGTAGACAATCATGTCATCTGCAAAGAGGGACAATTTGACTTCTTCTTTTCCTAATTGAATACCCTTTATTTCTTTCTCTTGCCTGATTGCCCTAGCCAGAACTTCCAACACTATGTTGAATAGGAGTGGTGAGAGAGGGCATCCCTGTCTTGTGCCAGTTTTTAAGGGTAATTCTTCCAGTTTTTGCCCATTCAGTATGATATTTGCTGTGGGTTTATCATAAATAGATCTTATTATTTTGAGATACATTCCATCCAGAGTTTTTAGCATGAAGGGCTCTTGAATTTTGTCAAAGGCCTTTTCTGCATCTATTGAGATAGTCATGTGGTTTTTGTCTTTGGTTCCGTTTATATGCTAGATTATGTTTATTGATTTGTGTATGTTGAACCAGCCTTTCATCCCAGGAATGAAGCCCACTTGATCATAGTGGATAAGCTTTTTGATGTGCTGCTGGATTTGGTTTGCCAGTATTTTATTGAGGATTTTTGCATCCATGTTCTTCAGGGATATTGGTCTAAAATTCTCTTTTTTTGTTGTGTCTCTGCCAGGCTTTGGTATCACGATGATGTTGGCCTCATAAAATGAGTTAGGGAGGATTCCCTCTTTTCTATTGATTGAAATAGTTTCAGAAGGAATGGTAGCAACTCCTCCTTGTGCCTCTGGTAGAATTCGGCTGTGAATCCATCTGGTCCTGAACTTTTTTTGGTTGGCAGGCTATTAGTTATTGCCTCAATTTCACAGCCTGTTATTGGTCTATTCAGGGATTCGACTTCTTCCTGGTTTAGTCTTGGGAGAGTGTATGTGTCCAGGAATTTATCCATTTCTTCTAGGTTGTCTAGTTTATTTGCATAGAGGTGTTTATAGTATTCTCTGATGGTAGTTTGGATTTCTGTGGGGTCGGTGGTGATATCCCCTTTATCATTTTTTATTGTGTCTATTTGATTGTTCTCTCTTTTCTCCTTTATTAGTCTTGCTAGCGGTCTATCAATTTTGTTGATATTTTCAAAAAGCCAGTTCCTGGATTCATTGACTTTTTGAAGGTTTTTTTGTATCTCTATCTCTTTCAGTCCTGCTCTGATCTTAGTTATTTCTTGCCTTCTGTTAGCTTTTGAATGTGTTTGCTCTTGCTTCTCTAGTTCTTTAAGTTGTGATGTTAGGGTGTCAATTTTAGATCTTTCCTGCTTTCTCTTGTGGGCATTTAGTGCTATCAGTTTCCCTCTACACAGTGCTTTAAATGTGTCTCAGAGATTCTGGTATGTTGTATCTTTGTTTTCATTGATTTCAAAGAACATCTTTATTTCTGCCTTCATTTCATTATGTACCCAGTAGTCACTCAGGAGCAGGTTGTTCAGTTTCCATGTAGTTGAGTGGTTTTGATTGAGTTTCTTCGTCCTGAGTTCTAGTTTGATTGCACTGTGTTCTGAGAGACAGTTTGTTATAATTTCTGTTCTTTTACATTTGCTGAGGAGTGCTTTACTTCCAACTATGTGGTCAATTTTGGAATAAGTGCGATGTGGTGCTGAGCAGAATGTATATTCTGTTGATTTGGGATGGAGAGTTCTGTAGATGTCTATTAGGTCTGCTTGGTGCAGAGTTGAGTTCAATTCCTGGATATCCTGTTAACTTTCTGTCTCATTGATCTGTCTAATGTTGACAGTGTGGTGTTAAAGTCTCCCATTATTATTGTGTGGGAGTCTAAGTCTCTTTGTAAGTCTCTAAGGACTTGCTTTATGAATCTGGGTGCTCCTGTATTGGGTGCATTTATATTTAGGATAGTTAGCTCTTCTTGTTGAATTGATCCCTTTACCATTATGTAATGGCCTTCTTTGTCTTTTTTGATCCTTGTTGGTTTAAAGTCTGTTTTATCAGAGACTAGGATTGCAACCCCTGCCTTTTTTTGTTTTCCATTTGCTTGGTAGATCTTCCTCCATCCCTTTATTTTGAGCCTATGTGTGTCTCTGCACGTGAGATGGGTCTCCTGAATACAGCAAACTGATGGGTCTTGACTCTTTATCCAATTTGCCAGTCTGTGTCTTTTCATTGGACCATTTAGCCCATTTACATTTAAGGTTAATATTGTTATGTGTGAACTTGATCCTGTCATTATGATGTTAGCTGGTTATTTTGCTCATCAGTTGATGCAGTTTCTTCCTAGCATCGATGGTCTTTACATTTTGGCATGTTTTAGTATATGCAAATATTTAAAAAATGTTTTCAGTAAATATATTCAGGAATATAGTATTCATATTTTATAACTGTTGCATGTGTAATGTCAGATAAAGCAAATGAATGTTTAGTGAATATTCTAATTTTAAATGTAATATAGAGGAGCTTAGGGAAAGTCGTCAGAGTCTTCTGTTTAAATTATATGTATGATGGATTCATGGTTAATCTATCTACCTATCTACCACCCATTTACCTATTTACCTGCTGGCTTTGTCCACTCAAAATTCCAATAACATTGACCATTCCAATAAATATCATCATTCCTAGGTTCAGATTGTTGTATTGCAATAATTTTTCTTGGTGTGAGAATCTAGGGCTTCTTGGAGAAATGACTGATTCCAGATTTAGAACAGGAAACCTGTAAGAGAAGCTAGAAACAGATGAATATGTTCAATTGCACCATGTGGATGAAATTAGCAAAACCGACATTATGGAAAACTCTACTGTCAAAATACCTGAGTTCTTCAACAAGTAGATTGGAAGAAAGTGAATGGGCTATACAGAGAATCTATCAATTAAAATAGACTTAAAGCATATGGAATTACAAAATGGACAACACTAATTTATAATGCATAACGATTCAAACTAGGATGATTAAACTGTTCAGGAAAGCAAGGCAGTAATTTCTTAAAGGTTGAGAATTGTAGTTTCTGCTGATGATAGGAGCATTGCAATTGTAATGGAACACACAAATGGATTTATGTGACTGCTATCAAACTTCTGTTTCTTGATCTTGGTAGTGATTGCAATTATTATGAAGTGGTTCACCTTGTAACAGTCATACATCATGGAAGCAGACAGGGTGGCCGGTAAGAGTGGAGTTGGAGGCAGATGTCCAGTGTATTGAGAAAGAGTGCATGCTAGGGTGGGTTGGTTTTCATGTTTATTATTTGGTATTCATGACTGGATTTCATCTTCTTGAACATACACATTTATCTTTGTAAGATATATATTCTTCATGAAGTATTTGACATCAACCTTGTGTAGAAAATAGTAGAGACAGGTTATGGAGTTGAGGAGCAGGAGAGGAATGTTTTTTCAACCTGAAATGCCCTTAATCTTTTTAGAATAGAAGCAGTTGTTCTCCCTCTTTTGGTCTCTAGATTTCACAAGGAACAAGGGCTTAGAACTAAATGTTGATGAATTACTCTAGTGCCACTTAATTTTATCTCCTTGGTTTCCCTGGCTCTGAAGAACTACATTATATCCTTTTTGCTATATTCTTCTTTTTCTACTTGGTGACATTAATGGGAAACACCGTCATCATCGTGATTGTCTGTGTGGATAAACGTCTGCAGTCCCCCATGTACTTCTTCCTCGGCCACCTGTCTGCCCTGGAGATCCTGGTCACAACCATAATTGTCCCCGGGATGCTTCTGGGATTGCTGCTCCCTGGGATGCAAACAGTATCTTTGTCTGCCTGTGTTGTCCAGCTCTTCCCATACCTTTATATGGGGACATTACTTGGAGCAATGGCTGTGGACTGTTATATTGCTGTGTGTAACCCTTTGAGGTGCAACATCACTATGAACAGACACACCTGCAACTTTGTGGTTCTTGTGTCATGGGTGTTTGGGTTTCTTTTTCAAATCTGGCCAGTCTACGTCACGCTTCAGCTTACTTACTACAAATCAAATGTGGTGAACAATTTTTTCTGTGACCGAGGGCAATTGTTCAAACTATCCTGCAATAATACTCTTTTCATGGAGTTTATCCTCTTTTTAATGGCTGTTTTTGTTCTCTTTGCTTCTTTGATCCCTACAATTGTCTTGTACTTCTACATCATCTCCACCATTCTCAAGATCCCGTCAGCCTCTGGCCGTAGGAAATCCTTCTCCACTTGTGCCTCCCACTTCACCTGTGTTGTGATCGGCTACAGCAGCTGCTTGTTTCTCTACTTGAAACCCAAGCAAATGCAGGCAGTTGATTACAATCGGGTAGTTTCCTTGATGGTTTCAGTAGTAACTCCTTTCCTCAATCATTTCATCTTCACCCTCCGGAATGATAAAGTCATAGAGGCCCTTCGGGATGGCGTGAAATGCTGCTGTCAACTATTCAGGAATTAGCCTTGCTCTGAGACATTTTACATGATGAAGCACTTAGTATGGATTCTAGAATAATCTGAAAAGAACTTGCTCATCTTTGAACTGCATCATAATTATTACCATTATCAAATAATTAGTGTGCAACAAAAGACTTTTAAGTTACAGCTATGGTTTTTAATATGGTTAGTTGTTACTTGAAACTCAGTTTATTGTTTTTAAGACATGTCTTGCTATCTATCTAGCTATCTATCATCTGCCTTTCTTAAGATATAATGATTTCACAATTAAACTTTGAAAAATTAAATGTCAGAGATAGACTATCTATGTAGTCTAGAAAGTTGACTAGTGGTTGCTTAGGGCTGAGGGGAATGCAGACATAGGGTAGTGATAGCTAAGGGGTACAGGCTTTCTTTTTGAGATGATGGCTGTAAATATCTACGAATATACCAAACACCATTGAGCTGTACATTTTCAATGAGTTAATTTTATGGAATGTGAATTATATTTCAATAAAGCTATTGAAAATAGTATATTAGATGGTGAAGAAGTATTGTGAAGAAAAGTGAAACAGGAATGAAAGGGAATATCTCTTGCAGGAGTGTTGAAATTTCAAATAAGGTTTTCAGGGAAGGATTGAGAGAGGTAAGGTGGTGATACATTCGGAAACCTGTTAAAGAACATTCCAGGCATAGTGAGTAATAAGTGGGAGATCCTAGGGAAGGCATAGCAAAGACACTGAAATGGAGTGTGCAAAGGAGAAAGCAATTGCAGTCAGAGTGGTAACTGGAATGCAGACCATGTAGAGCCTTGTGAGCCTTTTTTTTTTTCCAGGTATGCAAAAAGATATTATTTTACTTTTTTTTCCTTTTTTCTTATACTTTATGTTCTAGGGTACATGTGCACAACATGTACCATGTTGGTGTGCTGCACCCATTAACTCGTCATTTATATTAGTTATTTCTCCTAATGCTATCCCTCCCCCATCCCCACACTCCATGACAGGCCCTGGTGTGTGATGTTCCCTGCCCTGTGTCCAAATGTTCTCATTGTTCAATTTCCACCTATGAGTGAGAACATGTGGTGTTTGGTTTTCTGTCTTTGCAATAGTTTGCTGAGAATGATGGTTTCCAGCTTCATCCATGTCCCTACAAAGGACGTGAACTCATCCTTTTTTATGGATGCATAGTATTCCATGGTGTATATGTGCTACATTTTCTTAATCCAGTCTATCACTGATGGATATTTGGGTTTGTTCCAAGTCTTTGCTATTGTGAATAGTGCCACAATAAACATACGTGTGCATGTGTCTTTATAGTAGAATGATTTATAATCCTTTGGGTATATACCCAGTAATGGGATCACTGGGTCAAATGGCATTTCTAGTTTTAGATCCTTTTAAAGATGTTTGCTCTTTCCAGAAGCACATTGGAAAACCATCACAGGGGGCTGAAGAAGAGTAACAGAATCTGTTTAATGTTTTAACAAGATCATCCTGGTTGCTGGATGAACAATACATGAAAGGACAATAAAGGGAGAAGGATGAAGGCCAGGTGGAGATTGCATCAGTTAGATTTTGCTATATGAGACATAACCAGAAAACTCCAGTGGTATGCAGTGATAAGCTTTTATTTTCATGCTTAGAGTTTCTGCTGATCTAGGGTGGCTCTACTGCTCTCAGGTGGATTTGTTCATGAGTCTAAGGGTTGTATGGGGGTTGGCTGACCTAGGCTGGGCCCACATTTGAAGTCATGAAAAGTGTGCCTTTGATCTCCATGTGGCTTGGCCACAACATTTTTGAGGCACCCTTCTCTGACTTGGGCAAATTTTTATTCCCGTATTATAAATGAGTTAACAAGTTCTGAAACATTAAGTGGCTTGCCTACATTAAGCTTCTAGCAAATTGAAAAGCTGCTTCTTGGATGAAGATCTCAACTTCAGATCCTCTACAAAATGCTTCTCCTAATGTCTAATGCCATTGAGATACATAGAGGAATGTTATTTAATATGTGCAATAATTTTTTGAGATAGGTATTACTACCCCATTTTATCAGTAAGGAAACTAAGACCAAGAAAGAGTAGGAAAACTGTACTGATTCACACAGCATATTAGAAGCAAAGTCAAAACTCAAATTCAAATTTCATTGCCTTTTTTTTTTTTAAAGCATGCCACTGCTATCTAATAAAGATCACATTTATCTAAGCTTGCAAGGATCCAGGAACTCTCCCAATGGTAAACTTAAACCAAAGCCCACATTTTCCCTATCTACTCCCCACTCCCACCCCAGGCCACTGGGCTCCTTTTAGAACCTGCACAGAAGTGTCTCCTAATCTTGGGGGAAATTTAAACTGTCTACTAAAGAAATCACTAGATGTCTACATTTCCTGATCTTAAAAGTTTGCAGTTATTCTGTCATGAAACAGGAAGTGAAGCAACTATAGTTCTCTCTTCTCAAAACAGAAGGATTAGGATTTCCTTTCTGTTGTCTGAGTTCTGGGGCTTGCCTTTGGCTAGAATTGATTTTTCTCTCCACTTAGAGAGAAAAATCAATTGTTGATTTTTCTCTCCACTTAGACTCAGCCTTACTTCCCTTCTCAACGGTAGCACTTATTCTTTCCCAACACAGTCAGAGAACTTGTATCTCCACAGGCTGCTAATATAATTCCAATTTCCACCCCATCTCAAACACAAATTACTTCTGGTGATTCTCTTTAAGCAAGTTCTGACACCTGATGTGTTATCTCATTTTTAAAAATTGTAAGTGGCCATGCTAAGGAGCCAAAAATGATGAAACCTAGGAATGCAGAAACAGAACTTAGTGTTGTAATAAAAAATATGATTTACAACATCTTGTTTGGTATGCATATACTGATATGTACAGTCATGACTGTGGTACATTGTTATTAGACACAAAATGGTATGCATTGTACTTAGGTGACTATTATTTCCATCAGTTTTATACATGGTCTTCCTTATGGTTTACTTATTCTTACTCAAAACACACAAGGCATCTCTTTTATCTTTCTCATGCACCAAGCAGGGTAAATAGCTGATGTCTTGTGAATGTAGAGAACAGCCAGGGTACTCCAAGACTTTTCTTCCTCTTTCTTGCCTTTCTTCCAGTGTGGCCAAATGAATGCTCTGTTTCCTGTCTCAGGTGATTTCCATTTGACCCTGATGTTCTCTTTCTACTATGTGCTTATTCCTTGTCCCCAGCCAATGTTTCCCTGAGCAGCCCTCCTCTTTTTCTATTGCTTCATCAGCTGGACCTGTTCTAGATCAATGTGATGCCAACCAGTGCCAGGGTCCTTGGGTCAGTAGGCTGTGCCTGATATCAGGTTCTCTCTAGAACTAGGGGACAAATATATTGTAATTATTGTTGCCTAAGAGACTATCCAAAATTTTAAAAATATACTCAACAAATACAGTCAGGTACTCAAAACCTTCAGAGCAAAGGAAGCCTGCTTACCTAAATTTTGGTTACAAAGGAGTTACATATGTTATAATGGAGTTTCAGAAATATGACAAGGGAATTTTTAGCTTAAGTGTCTCTTCAGGGCTTTGCTGAAGAACAGAAACCTAGTGTGTTTTGTTCCCTTGGCTGTCTGGTTTTCTTCAAAGGGGTCTCCAAGAAGGTTCCTATCCTGCCCAGACGTCTCTCCATTCCCATAAACAATGCTGCTGTCTGTGCTGCTCCAAGCTCAGCACTAGGAGCCCTCCCCAAGGCCCAGCCTTAGTTCAGACTGAGGAGAGCCTCTGCTACCCCAGCTTGTGGAGTTAGGAGGGGCATGTGAATGGGGTTCCCTTGAGAACAGAGATGAGGTCACAGGAGCTACGTTTATCCCTCTTCCACCATGGTGGAATCCCTAA
The DNA here is from genome assembly GCF_049350105.2 of Macaca mulatta. Lineage (NCBI taxonomy): Eukaryota > Metazoa > Chordata > Mammalia > Primates > Cercopithecidae > Macaca > Macaca mulatta. The sequence goes on from NC_133408.1 coordinate 181,705,447, forward strand.
ATAATGGTGGAATAATCCCTAAATAATGTTTATAATTGCTCACTCTACAGTTGCTCCCTGGTAGTACGGTAGATACTCTGAGGCTAAAATAAAACAAACCCTGTCAACAGACTAGGCCCTTTTGATCAGTCGGAAATGTTCAGTACTACAGAAGCAGACCTCATCTCTATACCAACTGAGTTGTTTCCATAAGACTGATCCTGTCTCCTGGAGATGGCTAGTATCCAGTCCCCCAGTGCAGAAGAAAGAAGCTCAGTTTCTCAAATGGGCAAGGACCGCTGCTGGTAGACAGATAGGTAAGTAAAAGGATCACTGGCCAGATGACCTGTGTGGATTCAAAAAGAGTTGCAAGTATGGTTCTTGTCACAGGGAACTGTGATCATCTGGCATTCTTCTCACAGATCCTGCGGTAGCGGATGTCACATGATGCAGCATCAAATGTCTTTGTTAGGCCAATGGTCGCGCAGTTGAAATTCTGATTCTGATTGGTAACACTAAATGAGAAAACAAAACAAAACAAACAAACAAAAAAACAAAGCATGGTAATGGCCCATCATTTTAGCCCAGGCTCTTCTGATTCCAGAGTGAGAGTCTTGCAGGAATTTTGCCTGGAGGGGCAGCAGACTACCGGGCCCACACAGGCCTCCATTTGGGAAGCCTCCTTTTTAGCTCAGATCCCTCTCCTCATCCAGCTCCACAAATGCAGCTGTAAACCGACCCTTTCCTGTCAGCTCTTCTGCGAGCTTGTACGGATTCACAGTCTTAGACTAACTCACTCACTGTGGCGTTCGGTTAGAAGCATCTCATGGACTGTCTCTTCTTCCAAAAGTACTGTTTAGGACAGTACATGTGTTCACAGCGGGAGGGCAGGAAGGAAAAGGAGAGAGGTTGTGCATCCCTTTCCAGACCATAGTGGCTTCAGAAAAACTTGGTGGAGGTATGTGTTGGCTCTCCCACCTCTTTTTCTGTCATTCAGTCTGTTTCAGTCTGACTGAAAAGACTCTGGTTTCAGAGAAATGTCATGTGTTTTGGACTAGCTGTATGATATTTAACACATTTCTAAGTTTTTCTTGTCCTCAGTTCAACTGTCTGTGAAATGGGGAGTGATAAAAGCATCATGGGGAATATTTCAGGAAACAACATATGCAAAGTGTTTAGCATAGTGCTGGCATTAGCAGACACTGAATAAATATCAATTTCCTCCTCCCTGTAGGGAAGCCCAGTTACAGGCTGGGGGACTGACTTGACCTCTGTTTGAATCACTACTTTCGTACAAACACTGGGAAAATTATTGGTGTTCTCACCAATCCTAATCTCCATGGAACAATTCACAGGAGATAGCTCTTGGGGGTCAGAAGTTTATAGCTTTGAGGCATAGACACGTTGCTTATAATAACCTTTATTTAGATAAAGAAGGCACATCTGGGGAAACTTGTAGGTACTTTGTAATAAAATGTGATCTGTGGGTTAAAAGATGAAGCCCTTTTGATCAGTCAGAAATGCTAGGTGTTATAGAAATAGATCTCATCTCTATACCAACTGGGTTGCCTCCATAAAACTGACCGTGTCTCCTTGAGATAGCTAGCATCCAGTCTAGACTCATATCTAGTCTGTTTGAAGTCAAGAAACTAAGCTTTTTTGATCAGTCAGAAATGCTCAGTGCTATACAAACTAGCATCTAAAGAGAGCTACACGATACATCAAATGAGTGCTATGTATGTGGATTTGTTTGGATCCTGATTTGAATAAAATAATTTGCTATATGAATACTCTTCTCTCTCCTTATGAAAGTTTGATCTCTTTCATAAGAAAAAGTTTATTAAAATGTGTCTCAGGGAATGGATGGGTTGGAAGAAAGGAGAAGAGCAGAACAGAGTCAAGCGTTAGCGTTTGAGCTATTCCAGAGTGAACCCACCAATCTCAGGTTTGGTCTTTTGAAGCAAACCAAGATCCCCAGGAAACTGTGGGATGTTCACGTACTTGCCATTGAACACAGAGTTGTTGATCCAACGCCACCTTTTCTCTTCACGATTGTAAATTAAGCCAATAAAATACTTCTCTGTATCAGCTATGTCCTGAAGAAACTTCTAGAAATTAAAAAAAAAAATTTCAACAGTGACTCTTTTAATGACACCTCTCTTGAGCCAATGTGCCCATGATTGTATCTGATCCTGGGAATAAGGAAGGCTGGTAGGGAACGCTGAGACCAGCTACAGCTGGGACTCATCACTAAGCCTAAAGAAGTCGTTGTCAGGCTTCACAGGGAATCTGGAAAGCCTGAAGTCTTGTTAAAACAGATTGCTGGGCTCCTGGTTAAGTAGGTCTAGTGAAGGGAACCAATAATTTACTTTTCTACAAAATGCCCAAGTGATACTGATGTTTCTGTCCAGGGACCACACTGTGATAATAAAGGGGAAGGGGTACTATGCAATCAAAAACAGGGTCATTTAAAAAAATATGTCATGCTTCTATCCATAGGATTGTTTTTGTTACCAGAAATTTTGAATGCTAAGTAAGGCTGAATCAAGTGTTAATACAATGTGTTTCTATTTATTGAGTACTTAGGAAAGGAAAACAGTGAGATTTAGAAGTATATTGCTTTTAGAAGTGTAATCCAAGAAGAAATAAGCAAGTGCTTGTTGAATATTTGCTAATTTGACACTAGTCCTAGACATCTTTGTTCTGTATTTATTTGATAAGTTACAAATCATTTCAGCCAGAAGTGTTTTCTATACCTCCCATAATCAGTGGGTATCCAAGTCTTATTCTTTCCATCCCCATGTCTGTTTCCTTAGTTTCTCCCTTTTCAATGTTCTCCTTTTCTGAAATATCTTATTTCATTACTTTTTAATTAATTACTGAATGTTCTCATTTACCAAACATCTTTTGAGTGTCTATTATGTGCCATGCGTTGTATTAGGATGAGGATATGGAAGCAAATATATTTCTCCTCAAAGTAATTATAATCAAGAGGGTTGGCAAACTACAGCCAGTGGGCCAAATCCAGACTTCATCCTGTTTTGGTAAATGTTTTATTGGAATGCACCCATGCCCACTGTTTACATATTATCTATGGCTGCTTTCAAGTTACAACAGCAGAGACCAATGCCCTGAAAAGCTTAAAATGTGTATTATCTGACCCTTTTTAAAAAAAAGTGTTCTGACCCATAGTCTAAAACCAGAATCCTTAATGCTGAACTCTCACGCTGGAAGCCATGGATGGTTTCCCAGGAAAACTATGGAACCACTGGAATATTATGAAAAATATTTTGCTTATGTAATGTTTCTGGGAAGAGGTACATAGATTTTATCACCATTTAAAAAAAGTCAGTGGCCTTTGAACCACTGATTCCAGAGTGAGAGTCTGTTTGAAGAACCACAGGTTTAATGAGGGAAGACAACCAACTTAACTAGCATAATGAAGTATCTCAGGTGTTGTACTAGGGAATTATATACTAGATCTGGAAGATGCAGAAAGGAGGAAGCGATCATTCTACATAGATATGAAGTTTTTCTAGAATGATAGATGAGGTGATACCTGAGATGAATTTTAGGAGATAGCTAAGTTTGTCAGACAAACTGTCGGGGAGAGTATGGACTTCTGGAAGACAGCATGGATTATAGGCAGGTGGGGAAGCAGCCTGGAGCATTTGAGGAACTGCAAGATGCTCAGCGTAGTTAGTGCAGAGGTGGCAGGGAGGTGGTTTGAGAGACAAGGCTGGAGAGAAGGCAGAGGCGGCACTGTGCAAGGCCTGATACGATGTAAGGTACATGGATGTGCTTTGGTCAAGGAGTAGACTGAGGCAGACATCCGGGCCAAAGTGACTCAGTGAGTTTAAGGAGCAGGCATGCAGATATATATACACTTGCTATATAACCTGTTTGTGTAAGCTGATGCTTAGCTCAGAGCCACTGTTGTTTGAAAAAGGTATAATTGACCTGCCGATGTTGTGCATGCAGCTTGGCTCGGCTCAGTGTGTCTTGACATGGTACAGGCGCTGGTGCCCAGAGAAAGAGAGAGCGAACCAAGGCTGTCCATCTTGCAGTTGGACAGAGGGGAGCCAGGACATAGCTCAGCATGCACTCATGTCCAGAGGGAGAAAGAGTTAAGCTGCTGACCCTGAACACAAGGGAGAGCTGGCTGCGCAGCTGTGTATGGGAGTGGCTGGATCAAGCAGCCAGACAGACAGTGTGAGAAAGCTGCTGATGAAAGAGTTGCTGAATAAAACTACATTTCACCTGCTTATGGCCCCCTGAGTGTTCTTTCAGCTATCTGCCACCCACTCTCTCCCCTAGGACCTCAGCATGGGCTGGAACCTGACCATGAGTGTGACATTTGGCGTGGTCATGAACCTAACATATGCCATGCTAGGAGAACTGGGGTTTAACCCATTTTAATTTGGAAAATGGCACAGTTTAGAGCCTTGGAGGTATTATGATGTCAGTTCTGAGGAGGATAGCTAGAAAGAGTGCAAAACAGGAGGCAAGGAGATGGATTAGAAGAATTCTGAAGAAATCCAGGTAAGAACTGAACTATTTGTTATGGGCATAGAGAGAAAAGGACTTGGTTAGCAAATAATTGAGGAGGAAAAGACAAGGTAAAGTCCCAGAAAACTCTTAGCCTTCAATCTTGGGTGACATGAATACTCACCAGTATTTGGAATGTAAAAGGAGTAGCGGTGGGGTCAAATATAATTGACTCAGTTTTGAACATAGTGAGTTTGTGGGACTCTTGAAACATCAAAGTGGAATTTGATATACCTGTTTGGAGGAGATGAGCTGGAGATACAGACTTGAGAGTCACCAGCAAACCATTGGCATGATGACCTTTGTCTTTTTCTTTTCCTTTTTTTTTTTTTTTCCGAGGCAGAGCCTTGCTCTGTTGCCCAGGCTGGAGTGTAGTGGCACAATCATGGCTCACTGCAGCCTCTGCCTCCTGGGTTCAAGCAATTCCTCTGTCTCAGCCACTTAAGTAGGTGGGATTTCAGGTGTGCACCACCTCACCTGGCTAATTTTTAGTAGAGACATGGTTTCACCATGTTGGCCAGGCTGGCCATGATGACCTTTTTCATCACCAAGGATGCAAATTGGCATCCACAAAACTTAATGGGTGTAGCAGACTTGTCACACTTGCTTCTTCCCTTTGCCTTCCCTCCTTTCCTATTTTCATTCCCCTGTCTTGCTCCTGTTTTTCCACCTTAGGACATTTTCCCTTGCTACCTGGGTACTTAGCCCTAGAGGGTTTGTAGCATCCAGATCCCTTGGTCATCTATTACCAAGATTCAGAAAGGAGATCATCTTACAAGTTCTTCTAAATCACAGGAGGACTTTTTAGAGGAGGAATAAAGGGATAGAAGTGAGAGAAACAAGAGTATAGTGTATGTAGCACAGATTAGAGTATGGATTTCGGAGTCAGAGAGATCTGAATTCAATTCTGTGTTTTGTTATTTGACCTTGGGCAAATTACTTTTCTGTCTCCTAGTTGCCAGTTATAAAATGTGGATAGTAATACATCTTCATGATTATTATCATGATCATCTACTGCAAATTCAGTTCTATGACCTGATTCTCAGTTTTTCACATTGCTAATTTTGTCAATTCACGTCTTCCTTATTTACTATGCAGACTGGGATGATGCATTGACATCACATCTATGAGGTATTCTTTTAGTTGTTAAACTACTTTTACACACATCATCTCATTTGGTCATTTGCTTCACTTTAAATATCTTGGCCCAGCCCCAGGATATCAGCTCATTAAAACCACAAGGTGTGAATTTCTGTGGTTAAATGAAACTGAAAAACATGCTGCTTCACTGCTACTAAGAAGAGTCTCCTAACCCCCAGTCCAGAACAAATAGCTTCAGTTTTTCAGCCAGCCACCTGTCCATTCCTCACTCAATCCCATCCCCGCTTCCCGAAATTTCCACCCCATCCCACCCACTGAGGCTGTGTAGAGTGTGTGGCTTTACTGTACCATTCCAGTGTCCTCACCAGTTTCTCTGGTGTGTTGACAATTGCCAATGTGGATCCTTTTCTTTTGCAAAAGTCCCTGCTTTCATTCCAAGATGATTCAGAAGTAGGTAAGAGAAAACATCTTTCTTGATAAAATTCCCAGTCTTCGGGGCAGACTGAAGAGGTCCAAGAAAGGAGAGTATGAGTTTACTGGTTTGGGGTATAAATCCTGGAATTAAGTCATAAAACAGTGATACATATTTTTGTTTTAATGATTATATTGGTAAAAATTATTCCCCATCCAGGAAGAAATTCCACCCAGTCTAGTCTGGTTCCCTGACAATAATCTAAGGAGAATAAGGAGAAGAGCACAATGGTTGAATAGAAGTTTCCATTAGTCATCCCCCTACAGGAACACCAAGTCTGACAACTATCTACACATAAAAAAGCACAAATACATACATGAGAACAAAAAATCAGATGAACACGCAGTTCCTGGGTAGCTGAAAGAGGCACTGCAGAGGGTAGGAAAGACAGTCTTGAATTGCTGACACCACCCCTGCCCTATCCCTGCTGCAGTGACAGCATGGCATGGTAAAGTCTGTGTGCATGGGAGAGGGAGTGTGCAGGGATCGTGAGACTTTACACTGGACTCAGTGCTGCCCTCTCACAGTGGAGGGCAAAATGGACCGAACTCAGCTGATGCCCACCCATGGAGGAAGCATTTAGATGAATGCTAGCCAGAGGGGAATAACCCACCCAGTGGTTGAAACTTGAGTTCTGGCAAGCCTTGCCCACTGTGAGCTGAATGGCTTTGGGGCCATAAATAAACTTGAAAGGTAGTCTAGGCCACAAGGACTGCAACTCCTAGGCAAGTCCTTGTGCTGAGCTGGGCTTTGAGCCAGTGGAATTAAAGGGAACCTACTGAGATACCAGCCAGGGTGACCAAGGGAATGCTTGTGCCATTGCTCTCTCAACCCCAGGGAGCACAACTTGCAGCTCCAGAAGAGACCCTTGCTTTCTGCTTGAGAAGAGGAGAGGGAAGAGTAAAGAGTACTTTGTCTTGCATCTTGGATACAAGCCACAGTAGAATAGGGCACTAGTCAGAGTTGTGAGGTCCCCATTCCAAACTCTAGTTCCTGAAAGACATTTGTAGGCACACCTAGACATACCCTGGGACAAAAGTGAATCCTCTGTCTTGAAGATAAGTACACAGTTCTGAAAGGACCCCTCACCTGCTGATGAAAGAATTCTTGGCCCCTGAATAACAAGCAGCAATCCCCAGGTAGTATGTTATGGGCCTTGGGTGAGACTGAGATGTCTCGGGCTTCAAATGAAACCCAGCACATTCTTCTGCTTGAGAAAAGAAGAGAGAAAAGTAAAGGGGGCTTTGTCTTGCACCTTATGTAACAGCCTGGCCACAGAGAAGTAAAGGTCAGCTTTTGGGGTCCAAGATTCCAGGCCTTGACTCTTGAATAGCATTTCTGGACCTGCCCTGGACCAGATAGAAGCCCACAGACATAAAGGGTGGGTTCTAGGCCTGGCAGCATTTGTGACAAGCTGACCAAAGAGCCCTTGTACCTTAAACAAAAATCAGTGGTAGTCTGGCAGTGACCCTGTGGGCCTGTGATGGTAGTGGTCATAGGGTGAAGCTCCACTGCCTGCGGAAAGGGGAGGGAAGAGTGGAAAGAACTATGTCTCATGATTGGAGTTTCGGCTCAGCTACAGGGGGATAGAACACCAGGTAGATTTATAAGGTGTTTGACTCCAGTCGCTGGTTCTAAGACAGCATCTCTGGACGTATTTAAGGCCTGGTGGAACTCACTGCCCTGAAGGGAAGGTCACAGGCTTGGCTAGCTTCACCATATGCTGATTATAGAGCTGTAAGATCTTGACAAAACATAAACAGTAGCCAGGTAGTGGTTGTAGTGGGCCTTGAGTGAGACTCAGTGCTGTGCTGGCTTCAGGTCTGACCCAATGCAGTCCCAGTGCTGGTGGTCACAGGGATGCTTGTGTCACCCCACTCCCAGCTCTGGGCAGCTCAGCACAGAGAAAGAGATTCTGTTTGGGAAAAAGTAAGGAAAAAGAACAAGAGTCTCTGTCTGGTAATCCAGATAAATCTTTCAGATCTTATCCAACACCAACCAGGTGGGTACCGGTACTAGTCTATAAGACCCACAGAGTTACTGGGCTTGGGATGTCCCCCATGCAGATAGAGCTTAGGTCACAACACCCAAGTCCTTTTGAATACCTGGAAAGCCTTCCCAAAAAGGATGGATGTAAACAAACCCAGGTCATGAAAGCTACAATAAATACCTCTCTTCTATGCCCAGACACTGATGAACATCGACAAGTATCAAGACCATTCAGGAAAACATGACCTCACCAATTGAGGTAAATAAGACACCAGGGACCAATCCTGGAGAAACAGAAATATGTGACCTGTTAGACAGAGAATCCAAAATAGCTGTGTTGAGGAAACTCAAATAAATTCAAGATAACACAGAGAAGAAATTCAGAATTCTATCAGATAAACTAAGAGATTGAAATAATTAAAAAGGATCAAGCAGAAATTCTGGAGTTAAAAAATGAAATTCACATACTGAGGAATACATCAGAATATTGTAATAACAGAACCAGAGGGGTCACAGAAGTCAAAGGAGACAAAAGAAAAAAGAATAAGAAACAATGAAACACATTCGTAAGGTCTAAAAAATTGCCTCAAAAGGGCAAATGTAAGAGTTACTGGCCTTAAAGAGGAAGTAGAGAAATAGATAGGGGTAGAAAGTTTATGCGAAGGGATAATAACAGAGAACTTCCCGGAGGGGCGGAGCAAGATGGCCGAATAGGAACAGCTCCAGTCTCCAACTCCCAGCGCCAGCGACACAGAAGACCGGTGATTTCTGCATTTTCAACTGAGGTACTGGGTTCATCTCACGGGGGAGTGCTGGACGATCGGTGCTGGTCAGCTGCTGCAGCCCGACCAGCGAGAGCTGAAGCAGGGCGAGGCATCGCCTCACCTGGGAAGCGCAAGGGGGAAGGGAATCCCTTTTCCTAGCCAGGGGAACTGAGACACACAACACCTGGAAAATCGGGTAACTCCCACCCCAATACTGTGCTTTAAGCAAACAGGCACACCAGGAGATCATATCCCACACCTGGCCGGGAGGGTCCCACACCCACGGAGCCTCCCTCATTGCTAGCACAGCAGTCTGCCATCTACCGGCAAGGCAGCAGCGAGGCTGGGGGAGGGGCGCCCGCCATTGCTGAGGCTTAAGTAGGTAAACAAAGCTGCTGGGAAGCTCGAACTGGGTGGAGCTCACAGCAGCTCAAGGAAACCTGCCTGTCTCTGTAGACTCCACCTCTGGGGACAGGGCAATAACAAACACAGCTGAAACCTCTGCAGACGCAAACGACTCTGTCTGACAGCTTTGAAGAGAGCAGTGGATCTTCCAACACGGAGGTTGAGATCTGAGAAGGGACAGACTCCCTGCTCAAGTGGGTCCCTGACCCCTGAGTAGCCTAACTGGGAGACATCCCCCACTAGGGGCAGTCTGACACCCCACACCTCACAGGGTGGAGTACACCCCTGAGAGGAAGCTTCCAAAGCAAGAATCAGACAGGTACACTCGCTGTTCAGAAATATTCTATCTTCTGCAGCCTCTGCTGCTGATACCCAGGCAAACAGGGTCTGGAGTGGACCTTAAGCAATCTCCAACAGACCTACAGCTGAGGGTCCTGACTGTTAGAAGGAAAACTATCAAACAGGAAGGACACCTACACCAAAACCCCATCAGTACATCACCATCATCAAAGACCAGAGGCAGATAAAACCACAAAGATGGGGAAAAAGCAGGGCAGAAAAGCTGGAAATTCAAAAAATAAGAGCGCATCTCCCCCGGCAAAGGAGCGCAGCTCATCGCCAGCAACGGATCAAAGCTGGACGGAGAATGACTTTGACGAGATGAGAGAAGAAGGCTTCAGTCCATCAAATTTCTCAGAGCTAAAGGAGGAATTACGTACCCAGCGCAAAGAAACTAAAAATCTTGAAAAAAAAGTGGAAGAATTGATGGCTAGAGTAATTAATTAATTGATGGCTAAACGAAATGAAAGAGATGAAAACCATGACACGAGAAATACGTGACAAATGCACAAGCTTCAGTAACCGACTCGATCAACTGGAAGAAAGAGTATCTGCGATTGAGGATCAAATGAATGAAATGAAGCGAGAAGAGAAACCAAAAGAAAAAAGAAGAAAAAGAAATGAACAAAGCCTGCAAGAAGTATGGGATTATGTAAAAAGACCAAATCTACGTCTGATTGGGGTGCCTGAAAGTGAGGGGGAAGATGGAACCAAGTTGGAAAACACTCTTCAGGATATCATCCAGGAGAACTTCCCCAACCTAGTAGGGCAGGCCAACATTCAAATCCAGGAAATACAGAGAACACCACAAAGATACTCCTCGAGAAGAGCAACTCCAAGACACATAATTGCCAGATTCACCAAAGTTGAAATGAAGGAAAAAATCTTAAGGTCAGCCAGAGAGAAAGGTCGGGTTACCCACAAAGGGAAGCCCATCAGACTAATAGCAGATCTCTCGGCAGAAACTCTCCAAGCCAGAAGAGAGTGGGGGCCAATATTCAACATTCTTAAAGAAAAGAATTTTAAACCCAGAATTTCATATCCAGCCAAACTAAGTTTCATAAGTGAAGGAGAAATAAAATCCTTTACAGACAAGCAAATGCTTAGAGATTTTGTCACCACTAGGCCTGCCTTACAAGAGACCCTGAAGGAAGCACTAAACATGGAAAGGAACAACCAGTACCAGCCATTGCAAAAACATGCCAAAATGTAAAGACCATCGAGGCTAGGAAGAAACTGCATCAACTAATGAGCAAAATAACCAGTTAATATCATAATGGCAGGATCAAGTTCACACATAACAATCTTAACCTTAAATGTAAATGGACTAAATGCTCCAATTAAAAGACACAGACTGGCAAACTGGATAAAGAGTCAAGACCCATCAGTCTGCTGTATTCAGGAGACCCATCTCACACGCAGAGACATACATAGGCTCAAAATAAAGAGATGGAGGAAGATTTACCAAGCAAATGGAGAACAAAAAAAAGCGGGGGTTGCAATACTAGTCTCTGATAAAACAGACTTTAAACCATCAAAGATCAAAAGAGACAAAGAAGGCCATTACATAATGGTAAAGGGATCAATTCAACAGAAAGAGCTAACTATCCTAAATATATATGCACCCAATACAGGAGCACCCAGATTCATCAAGCAAGTCCTTAGAGACTTACAAAGAGACTTAGACTCCCATACAATAATAATGGGAGACTTCAACACTCCACTGTCAACATTAGACAGATCAATGAGACAGAAAGTTAACAAGGATATTCAGGAATTGAACTCATCTCTGCAGCAAGCAGACCTAATAGACATCTATAGAACTCTCCACCCCAAATCAACAGAATATACATTCTTCTCAGCACCACATCGTACTTACTCCAAAATCGACCACGTAATTGGAAGTAAAGCACTCCTCAGCAAATGTACAAGAACAGAAATTATAACAAACTGTCTCTCAGACCACAGTGCAATCAAACTAGAACTCAGGACTAAGAAACTCAATCAAAACCGCTCAACTACATGGAAACTGAACAACCTGCTCCTGAATGACTACTGGGTACATAACGAAATGAAGGCAGAAATAAAGATGTTCTTTGAAACCAATGAGAACAAAGATACAACATACCAGAATCTCTGGGACACATTTAAAGCAGTGTGTAGAGGGAAATTTATAGCACTAAATGCCCAAAAGAGAAAGCAGGAAAGATCTAAAATTGACACTCTAACATCGCAATTAAAAGAACTAGAGAAGCAAGAGCAAACACATTCGAAAGCTAGCAGAAGGCTAGAAATAACTAAGATCAGAGCAGAACTGAAGGAGATAGAGACACAAAAAACTCTCCAAAAAATCAATGAATCCAGGAGTTGGTTTTTTGAAAAGATCAACAAAATTGACAGACCACTAGCAAGACTAATAAAGAAGAAAAGAGAGAAGAATCAAATCGACGCAATTAAAAATGATAAAGGGGATATCACCACCGACCCCACAGAAATACAAACTACCATCAGAGAATACTATAAACACCTCTACGCAAATAAACTGGAAAATCTAGAAGAAATGGATAATTTCCTGGACACTTACACTCTTCCAAGACTAAACCAGGAAGAAGTTGAATCCCTGAGTAGACCAATAGCAGGCTCTGAAATTGAGGCAACAATTAATAGCCTACCAACCAAAAAAAGTCCAGGACCAGATGGATTCACAGCTGAATTCTACCAGAGGTACAAGGAGGAGTTGGTACCATTCCTTCTGAAACTATTCCAATCAATAGAAAAAGAGGGAATCCTCCCTAACTCATTTTATGAGGCCAACATCATCCTGATACCAAAGCCTGGCAGAGACACAACAAAAAAAGAGAATTTTAGACCAATATCCCTGATGAACATCGATGCAAAAATCCTCAATAAAATACTGGCAAACCGGATTCAGCAACACATCAAAAAGCTTATCCACCATGATCAAGTGGGCTTCATTCCTGGGATGCAAGGCTGGTTCAACATTCGCAAATCAATAAACATAATCCAGCATATAAACAGAACCAAAGACAAGAACCACATGATTATCTCAATAGATGCAGAAAAGGCTTTTGACAAAATTCAACAGCCCTTCATGCTAAAAACGCTCAATAAATTCGGTATTGATGGAACGTACCTCAAAATAATAAGAGCTATTTATGACAAACCCACAGCCAATATCATACTGAATGGGCAAAAACTGGAAAAATTCCCTTTGAAAACTGGCACAAGACAGGGATGCCCTCTCTCACCACTCCTATTCAACATAGTGTTGGAAGTTCTGGCTAGGGCAATCAGGCAAGAGAAAGAAATCAAGGGTATTCAGTTAGGAAAAGAAGAAGTCAAACTGTCCCTGTTTGCAGATGACATGATTGTATATTTAGAAAACCCCATTGTCTCAGCCCAAAATCTCCTTAAGCTGATAAGCAACTTCAGCAAAGTCTCAGGATACAAAATTAATGTGCAAAAATCACAAGCATTCTTATACACCAGTAACAGACAAACAGAGAGCCAAATCAGGAATGAACTTCCATTCACAATTGCTTCAAAGAGAATAAAATACCTAGGAATCCAACTTACAAGGGATGTAAAGGACCTCTTCAAGGAGAACTACAAACCACTGCTCAGTGAAATCAAAGAGGACACAAACAAATGGAAGAACATACCATGCTCATGGATAGGAAGAATCAATATCGTGAAAATGGCCATACTGCCCAAGGTAATTTATAGATTCAATGCCATCCCCATCAAGCTACCAATGAGTTTCTTCACAGAATTGGAAAAAACTGCTTTAAAGTTCATATGGAACCAAAAAAGAGCCCGCATCTCCAAGACAATCCTAAGTCAAAAGAACAAAGCTGGAGGCATCACGCTACCTGACTTCAAACTATACTACAAGGCTACAGTAACCAAAACAGCATGGTACTGGTACCAAAACAGAGATATAGACCAATGGAACAGAACAGAGTCCTCAGAAATAATACCACACATCTACAGCCATCTGATCTTTGACAAACCTGAGAGAAACAAGAAATGGGGAAAGGATTCCCTATTTAATAAATGGTGCTGGGAAAATTGGCTAGCCATAAGTAGAAAGCTGAAACTGGATCCTTTCCTTACTCCTTATACGAAAATTAATTCAAGATGGATTAGAGACTTAAATGTTAGACCTAATACCATAAAAATCCTAGAGGAAAACCTAGGTAGTACCATTCAGGACATAGGCATGGGCAAAGACTTCATGTCTAAAACACCAAAAGCAACGGCAGCAAAAGCCAAAATTGACAAATGGGATCTCATTAAATTAAAGAGCTTCTGCACAGCAAAAGAAACTACCATCAGAGTGAACAGGCAACCTACAGAATGGGAGAAAATTTTTGCAATCTACTCATCTGACAAAGGGCTAATATCCAGAACCTACAAAGAACTCAAACAAATTTACAAGAAAAAAACAAACAGCCCCATCAAAAAGTGGGCAAAGGATATGAACAGACATTTCTCAAAAGAAGACATTCATACAGCCAACAGACACATGAAAAAATGCTCATCATCACTGGCCATCAGAGAAATGCAAATCAAAACCACAATGAGATACCATCTCACACCAGTTAGAATGGCGATCATTAAAAAGTCAGGAAACAACAGGTGCTGGAGAGGATGTGGAGAAATAGGAACACTTTTACACTGTTGGTGGGATTGTAAACTAGTTCAACCATTATGGAAAACAGTATGGCGATTCCTCAAGGATCTAGAACTAGATGTACCATATGACCCAGCCATCCCATTACTGGGTATATACCCAAAGGATTATAAATTATGCTGCTATAAAGACACATGCACACGTATGTTTATTGCAGCACTATTCACAATAGCAAAGACTTGGAATCAACCCAAATGTCCATCAATGACAGACTGGATTAAGAAAATGTGGCACATATACACCATGGAATACTATGCAGCCATCAAAAAGGATGAGTTTGCGTCCTTTGTAGGGACATGGATGCAGCTGGAAACCATCATTCTTAGCAAACTATCACAAGAACAGAAAACCAAACACCGCATGTTCTCACTCATAGGTGGGAACTGAACAATGAGATCACTTGGACTCAGGAAGGGGAACATCACACACAGGGGCCTATCATGGGGAGGGGGGAAGGGGGAGGGATTGCATTGGGAGTTATACCTGATGTAAATGATGAGTTGATGGGTGCAACACAGCAACATGGCACAAGTATACATATGTAACAAACCTGCACGTTATGCACATGTACCCTACAACTTAAAGTATAATAAATAAATAAATAAATAAATAAATAAATAAATAAATGAAAAAAAAAAAAAAAAAAAAAAGAACTTCCCAAACCTAGAGAAGGATATCAATATCCAAGTACAAGAAGGTTATAGAACACCAAGTAGATTTAACCCAAAGAAGCCTACCTTAAGGCACTTAATAATCAAACTCCCAAAGGTCAAGGATAATGAAAGGATCCTAAAACCAGCAAGAGAAAAGAAACAAATAATGTACAATGGAGCTCCAATATGTCTGGTAGCAGACCCACATTGTTACTGGGCTTGGGATGTCCCCCAAGTGGAAATCTTACAGGCCAGGAGATTTAATATGCATGGCATATTTAAGTTGCTGAAGGAAAAAACCCTTTACCCTAGAATAGCATATCTGATGAAAATATCCTTCAAACATGAAGGAGAAATAAAGACTTTCCCAGACAAATAAAAGCTGAGGGATTTAATTAACTGCACACCAGTCCCATAAGAAATGCTAAAAATAGCTCTTCAATCTGAAAGTAAAGGACATTAATGAGCAATAAGAAATCATCTGAATATATGAAATTCACTGATTATAGTAGGTACATGGAAAAACACAATAATCATAACAGTGTAACTGTGGTATGTAAAGTACTCTTAAGTAGAAAGACTAAAAGATGAACCAATAAAAATGATAACTGCAACAACTTTTCAAGACATAGACAGTAAAAACAAAGTTATAAATGGAAACAACAAAAAGTTAAAAAGTGAGAGACAAAGTTAAAATGTAGAGTATTAGTTTTCTTTTTTTGCTTACTTGTTTGTTTATGCAGAGTTAAGTTGTTATCACCTTACAATAATGGGTTATAAGATAGTATTTGCAAGCCTCATAGTAACCTTGAATAAAAAAAATACAGTAGATATATGAAAAACAAAAAGCAGGAAATTAAATCATACCACCAGAGAAAATCACCTTCACTAAAAGGAAGACAGGAAGGAAAGAAAGAAGGAGAAGAAGACCAAAAAACAACCAGAAAACAAATAACAAAATGGCAGAAGTAAGTGCTTACTTATTAATAATAATATTGAATGTAAATGGATTAAACTTTCCAATCAAAGTATGTAGAGTGGCTGAATGGATGAAAAAACAAGACCTAATGATCTGTTTTTCCACAAGAAACACACTCCACTCCACCTATAAAGATACATACAGACTGAAAATGAAGGGATAAAAAGAGACATTTCATCCCAATGGAAACCAAAAAGGAGCAACAGTAGCTATACTTATATCAGACAAAATAGATCTTGAGACAAAAACTGTAAGAAGAGACAAAGAAGGTCACTATATAATGAAAAAGGGGTCAATTCAGCAAGAGGATATAACAATTGTAAATACATATGCACCCAATACTGGCACACCCAGATATGTAAGGCAAATATTATTAGAGCTAAAGAAATAGATAGCCTCCAATACAATAACAGCTGGAGAGTTTAACACTCTGTGTTCAGCATTGGACTGATCTTTCAGATGGAAAATCAATAAAGTAACATTGGACTTAATCTATACTGTAGACCAAATGAACATAATAGATATTTATAGAACATTCTATACATCAGCTACAGAATACACATTCTTTTCTTCAGCCCATGGATCATTCTCAAGGATAGACCATATGTTAGGTAACAAAACAAGCCTTAAAACATTCATAAAATTGAAATGATATTAAGCGTCTTCTCTGACCACAATGGAATTAAATAGAAGTCAATAACAAGAGGAAGTTTGGAAACTGTACAAATACATGGAAATTAAACAATATGCTCCTGAATGACCAATAAGTCAATAAAGAAATTAAGAAGGGAATTGAAAAATTTCTTGAAACAAATGATAATGAAAACACAGCATACGGAAACCTATAGGATATTAAGATGGAAATTTATACCTATAAGTGCCTACATCAAAAAAAAAAAAAAAAAAAAAAAAAAAAAGAGAAAAAAAAGAAAAACTTCAAACAAAACATCTGATGACAAATCTTAAAGAACTAAAAAAGCAAGCACAAATTAAACCCAAAATTGGTAGAACAACAAAAAAAAAAGATCATAGCAGAAATGAAATGAAGAAAACAATACAAAACATCAATGCAAAGAAATTTGGCTTTTTGAAAAGATAAATAAAATCAATAATCCTTTAGCCAGACCAAAAAAAAAATAAATAAAGAGAGATGACCCAAATTAATAAAATCAGAGATGAAAAAGGAGACATTAGAGACATTACAATGGATGGCACAGAAATTCAAAAGATCATTAGTGACTACTGTGAGCAACTATATGCCAATAAATTGTAAAGTCTAGAAGAAATGGGCAAATTCCTAGACACGTACAACCTATCAAGATTAAACCACAAAGAAATCCAAAACCTGAACAGATCAATAACAAGTGATGAGATGAAAGCCATGATGAAAACTCTCCCAGTAAAGAAAAGCCCAGGATCCAATGGCTTCACTGCTGAATTATGCCAAGTATTTAAAGAAGAGATAATACCAATCCTACTCAAACTGTTCTGAAAAATAGAGAAAGAGGGAATACTTCCAAATTTATTCTATGAAGCCTACATTACCCTGATACCAAAAACAGACTAAGACACATCAAAAAATGAAACTACAGGCAAATATACCAATCAATATTGATGCAAAACACCTCAACAAAATACTAGCAAGCTGAATTCAACAACATATTAAAAAGATCATTCATCATGACCAAGTGAGATTTATCCCAGGAATGCAAGGATGGTTCAAGATATGCAAATTAATCAGTGTAATACATTATACCAACAGAATGAAGGACAAAAACCATACGACCATTTCAATTGATGCTGAGAAATTATTTGATAAAAGTCAACATCCCTTCATGAGAAAAACTCTCAAAAAGCAGGGTATTGAAGGAACATCCCTCAACAAAATAAAAGCCATATATGACAGACCTACAGCCAGCATATATTGAATGGGGAAAAAATGAAAGCCTTTCCTGTAAGATCTGGAACATGGCAAGGCTGCACACCCTTTCATCATTCTTTTTCTACATAGTACTGGAAGGCTTAGCTAAAGCAGTCAGACAAGAGAAAGAGATAAAGGACATCCAAATTGGAAAGGATGAAGACAAATTATCCTTGTTTGCAGATGATATGACCTTATATTTGTAAAAACCTAAAGATTCCACCAAAAAACTATTAGAACTGGTAAACAAATTCAGTAAATCTCCAGGATACAAAATCAACAGACAAAAATTAGTAGCATTTCTACATGCCAACAGTGAACACTCTGAAAAGAAATTAAGAGACTAACCCCATTTATAATAGCTACAAATAAAATAAAATACCTAGGAATTAATTTAACCAAAGAAGTGAAAGTTCTATACAATGAAAACTATAAAACATGGACGAAAGAAATTGACAAGGACACCAAAAAAAAAAAAAAAGGAAAAATATTCCATGTTTGTGGATTGGAAGAATCAATATTGTTAAAATGTCCATTCTACTCAAAGCAATCTACAGATTTATTGCAATCTTTGTCAATAATCCAATGACATTATTCACATAAATAGAAAAAATTATCCTAAAATGTACATGGAACCACAGAAGGCCCAGACTATCCAAAGCTATCCTAAGCAAAAAAATAACCAAACTGGAGGAATCACATTACCTGATTTCAAATTACACTGCAGAGCTTCAGTTACCAAAATGCTATGGTACTAGCATAACAACAGACATATACACCAGAACAGAAGAGAGAACTCATAAATAATTCTATACATCCACAGTAAACTCATTGTTGACAATGGTACCAAGAACATGCATTGAGGAAGGGACAGTGTCTTCAATAAATGGTGCTGGGAAAACTGGATATTCATACACAGAAGAATAAAATGAGACCCTTGTCTCTTGACATATACAAAAACTAAATCAAAATGGATTGAAGATTGAAATCTAAAATCTCAAGCTATGAAAATACAAGAAAACCTTCTGGAAACTCTGTAGGACATTGAAGTGAGCAAAGATTTCTTGAGTAATATCCCACAAGCACAGGCAACCAAAGGAAATATAGATAAATGAGATCATATTAAGTTAAAAAAGCTTCTGCCCAGCAAAGGAAACAATCAACGAAGTGAAGAGACGACCCACAGAATGGAAGAAAATGTTTGAAAACTACCCATTTGACAAGGGATTAATAAGCAGAATATGTAAGGAGCCCAAACAACTGTATAGGAAAAAAAAATCTAATAATCTAGTTAAAAAATGGGCAAAAGATTTGAATAGACATTTCTCTAAAGAAATAGTACAAATGTTAAATAGAAATATAAAAAGGTGCTCAACACCGTTCCTCATTATAGAATTTCAAATCAAAACTACCATGAGATATCATCTCAACCCAGTTAAAATGGCTTTTATCCAAAAGGCTGGCAATACCAATACTGGAAAGGATTTGGAGAAAAGGGAGCCCTCATACACTGTTGGTGGGAATGTAAACTAGTCCAACTATGGAGAAGAGTTTGGAATTCCTCAAAAAACTGTAAATAGAGCTACCATATGGCCCAGCAATTCCACTCCTAAGTATAGGCCCAAAAGAAAGGAAATCGGTATATTGAAGAGACATCTGCACTCCCGTTTTTATCGCAACACTATTCACAATAGCCAACCTATGTGTCCATCAACAGATGGATGGATAAAGAAATGTGGTATTTATACACAATGGAGTATTATTTGTCCATAAAAAAATCAGATCCCGTTATTTGCAACAACATGAATGGAACTGGAGGTCATTATGTTACATGAAATAAGCCAGGCAGAGAAAGACAAACTTCACATGTTTTCACTTATTTGCAGGAGCTGAAATTTGAAACAATTGAACTCATGGAGACAGAGCATGGAAGGATGGTTACCAGAGGCTGGAAAGGGTAGTTGTTGGGGGAGGTATGGGGGAGAAGTGGGGCTTGTTAATGGGTACTAAAAAATAGAAAGACTAAATAAGACGTAGTATTTGCTGGCACAACAGGGTGACTATAGTCAAACATAGTTTAATTGCAGATTTAAACATAACTAAGAGTATAATTGGATTGTTTGTAATACAAAAGATAAATGCTTGAGGTGATGGATACTCCATTTACCCTGATATAATTGTTACATATTGCATGCCTTTATCAATATATATCATGTAACCTATAAATATATATACCTACCATGTACTCAGAAAAATTTTTAAAAAGCCTAAATAATGTATGTAAAGAGAATGAACTGGAAGGTCTTTATGGTCCCTTTGAGCAAAAAAATTCCATAAGAATAATGACAACGGGAGAAGTCTCTAAGAATTCAGTGCATGAGAACCTAGGGGATGGAGAGTAGGTTGGAACCTTGCACTTTACCTGTTCCATAGCTCCTTGTGGGAATGAAGCCATTAGGACTTGGGGAACTGCTCCCAAAAATCTGTGAGTCTTAAGTGAAAAGAAAACCTGAAGGTTATGGTATGACAAATACAACACAGAAACAGAAACATCAGAGTATGGGCTGTGTGACTATCTGAATCATGGAGATGACCAGAAGCTCTTGGCTACTCTGAGCTAGAACGTTTCAGACAATTTCTTTCTTTGAGCCTTCCATCTAACTACTGCCATTATTTGTCATGCTTGACACCCAAATCCTATTTCATGTCTCCTTTTTTTTTGATGTAGCGGTAGGCATCAAATCCTGAGAAAAAGAACAGAAGAAAGGAAAAGTAATGGAGGAATTTAGTATCAGAGAGAAACTCTCACACTCCTATCTTATATAAACCTTTGACAGTGTTTTCTCCAAAGGACTGTTTGGAGTACTTCTCCCCCAGGCTCCACACAGCATCTTTGCTGTTCTTTCTATTTCTGATGTCCCAGATTCAATAGGAAAATTCATAACCCTGGGCAGCTCTGGGACCCTTTTCTCATTAGCACTGTATTAGCTCTAAGGATTGAGGCTAATTGGAACAAAATTTCAGGACCAAGGGGATATTAGCAGACAAGGAAGCAAGTGAACTTTAGGGAGATTTTCTATAAGCAGGGAAGGGTCCATTCATTTCTAGAAATCCATATAGGGGCCTCATTTTCCTGGGAACAGTGACTGTCTGAGCAGGCAGCTGTAGTGACTTCAGAGGCTGGTCAAACATCTCATCGGGGTGCCAGTTATTTGTCCATTGTGGTGGAAGACCACTTTACTCTGACATCAAATTAGTTACTTACATTTATCTTAATGAAACAAATTGACATTCACTTTTTGTTTAGTTTATAGACTCTAAGATGTAATAGCCTGGTTTTCATCAGAAACTACTTTGAGATTATAACTTAAGGACTCTATAAGTATTTTATGGGTATTTTTTCCATACAGCTCACTGTATTGGGTTGCCTCTGTTGATACTAAGATATATGAGAAGTGGTCTTTCTCCTAACGATGTCAGTCGTAATAGGTGTCTTAACAGGAAGTGAGAGGATGTTGTTGGGAAAGGCTTCAGGAGGAAGCTGGTTTAACAGGGACGGGAGAACCATGCCCCACTCATCTCTCTAGCTCCCATAGCTCCTGGCTATTAAACACTTTCACATTCTATTACAATGATTAGATATAAATCATCCCCATATCCAGGAGGAAACTTGAGGATCAGAAATTTCCCTCAGTCTGCTCTTGGTTTTCTCATATGTAAAAGAAGGGGAATTAATTGGAAGATCTTTATGGACCATTGTACAAAAGAATTTCTTGGGAAAGGAGCCTGTGTGGAAGGTCTCTAGAAATTCAGCATAGAAATAGCAGGAGGAGGGGGAGAAGATTTACCACCATGCAGATTACCTGTTCCATAGCTCCTGGTGGTGGTGAAACCATCGTTACTTTTGTTAAAAATCTGTGGAACTGAAAAGAAAATCAGCTGTTGGCTCAGCCCCAAATGTGACTGCATGATGAATATGGCAAACACATATCAGCACAGGGGCTACTAGGGTACTGTGACTATTAGTGGGAAATACTGAACTCTCTGACTCAGTGAAGATGCGTAAATGTGGTTTTGTGACTACATTCACTTATTCCTATTTCTTTCCTGCTGTCTGACATGACAGGAATTGCACCTTCAGATTGCATCATGGGGAAGATACCTCTTAGCTAACTACTGCCTCCTACTCACATTTCCTTCCTCATTTATTTTCCCTACTGGCTTCTGGGACTGGAGAAGATTCTAGTTTCTGATTGCAGTAAAATCCTTTCCTAGGAGGCTTCTTTTACTAGGCATTTGGATGAATTGATTTATATGTACACAGAGAGAAATTTCTTTCTCAGTTAAATCCTGTTACATTATAATTCAGCTCTCACCACGGCCTTATCATTGGGTTGAACTGGAGCTGTAATTTTAGATTTTGGCAACAATAACAAGCACTGCCAAGTACTTCAGCTGAGATCACCCAACTAATACTCCATTAGCAAAAGCTTTGCATGGGGTTCTAACCATCAGAGACTGTTAAGTTCTATATCTCCAAGGTAGACCAAGGAGCCTGGCCCACTGTGTGTGCTGGGGAGTGAGAAAGGCATTGCCAATTGACCTCAGATTGGGCCAGTTAGTCTCAGATGGAAAGACTTGGGTATGAAACCTGTATACCCAACCTTGCTTTCTAAGAGAAGAGTCAATGAGCCAAACAACGTGGAGGTTAGGGCAAGAGGTTGCTCAAATACTCACAATAAAGTAGAAAGAAAGTCATTCCGACAACTTTAAGCACCACCACAATAAGCCCAGAGATGATCAAGTGCCGGTTCATGGTGAAGGAGCTGCAGGGGCCTGTGAAGATTAGAGCACGGCAGCATCAGAATTCGGGAACAAGGCTGCTTTTCACCAGGACATATTCCTGCCTCTCGCTCAGAGTACCCAAAGCAAGGCAGACTTGGAAGACAGGCATGACATTGATAGGTACCAGGAGGTGATCCAGCATGGGCCCAGAACACAGAAAGAAACAAGTATTGATTGGAGCCTTGGAACTTGGCATGCTGCCTCTCCTTCACTCATTCCCTACTCTGGGCCTCAGCCTTGCCCTATTTGTGGCCTCCTAAATTCTGTCTAATAATTAAACCCTCTCCTGTATTTTGAGAACCCTTATCCTTGCAATGACCCTTGTTCCCAAGGACCTTAGTTTGTAGCCTTCACCATACTGACTTCAGTTGTCAGAAGCCTCAATCTTCCAAATACCAGGGGTAGGAGACAGATAGGACAGGCATCCCTGAAGGTCTTGGCATTGCTCAACAGTCCATGCAGCCAGGACAGACAGACAGACTCACCTCTTTCTCCCTGGAAGTCTAGGCTGGATTGCAGATGGGGGTCTTCCTGGTGGCCCAATGCTTGGTGTGGCAGGCAGGGTCCCCGTCTCCTGAGAATATGCTCCTTCTGCCCAAGCAACGTTCTTCCTTCTTCACAGTCTCTGCCTTGGTGGCATCCCCGCGAAATACTTCTTCCTGTTCGGTGTTCTTGGCAAAGGGAGCAGGCGGGGCAAAGAAGGGAAGAGAGTCTGTAGTCCTAGTGGTGGCAAGAACAGAGTTCCTGCCAGGGGAGTTCTAATACAGAGGAACATTTTAAGGACAATTTGGAGAACGAAATACGTCAACACAGACTCACCCTTCCTCTGTGTCTAAATCTCCTTGAAATACAGTGGGGAGAGAAATGTAGTAAAGTTTTAACAAACGTTGAATCTGGATAAAAGGTAGCTGGAAGTTATTTGTACTTTCCTTACAACATTTCTGCAAGTCTGAAATCATGTCAAGTTAAAAATGTTAAGAAAAGAAATCTAGTTGAAGACACTAATCTTAATGAGTAGGTCCTTGCTGTTCCATTTGCTCCATTTGCTGGAGCTCTGCTCAGTCCCCTGCTCAGACTCCTCTCTGGCACCACCTGCTCACCTTCCAGAAGTGTTTCTTGAGCATGGCACTCTGCTGGATACAGCAGTGGGCTGGGGTGAACAATACTCAAGTCCTATTATCAAGGAGTTTTAAATTGCATATTAAATTTGAAAATTTGCTTTTATTTTCCCTGCTATGAAAGCTACATGTACTCATGACAAAAAAAAAAAAAAAAAAAAAAAAGTGGCTGGAAAATATTAAAAAGGAAAATTGAGAAAACAAAAAACATTTATAACCTTGTACATTTAGTTATAGTCATTGCTAGCACCTCAGGGTGTATCCTTTCAAAATGAGTAGGCAGCTAGAAAGAGAGATGGATAGATAGATAGATAGATAGATAGATAGATGGATGGACAGATAGATAGAAAATCACTGGTTCACATAGAACAACGGGAACATATTGTGCAAATTGTTTTGTAATCTATCCGCTCAAGATTAAGCTAACACTATGTTATATATATATCTTTTGATGTCAAAATACAGATTTTGATAACGTATTATTTAATATGTGCATAGCATTCAGGGCTAAAAGTATATGATTTATTCAGGTGTAAAAGTATATTATTTATTTAACAATTGCATAACCACAAATCTTCTAGTAAAGTGTGGTGGACAAGAACAAAGTTTTAGAAATCATTCCTGGTTTTGATTCCTGGATCTGACCTTCACTAGCTGAACATCCTTGATTAAGTTACTGAGTCTTTTTAACTTCCATTTCTTTATCTATAAATTGGAGTAATTATAGTAAATACCACATAGGACTGTTCTGAGAAATGAGCAAGGTAATGCTTATAATTTCAATAGCGTGATACTCAGCATCTTAACATAAATCCTTAGTATTCTAACTATTTTCTAAAACACCCAATGCACAGTGAACAGCTAAGTGCATGCATCCTTTTACATGTCCCTAATAATTTTCTTGGGCTAAGTTATCAGAAATGTAAATGCTGGATCAAAAAACATGTACATTTGGAGGGCTTTGGAACATTAAAGTTGTGTTTTGTTTTACTTGGGTAATCCTCTGAGTTTTTGAAAAATCTCATTGAACCTGATTTATCTGGTCACAAGATAATTACTTCTAGATCCTAGATTGCTGTCCAGAAGGATCCACATATTTGTTGGACAATAAATATGGCCAATTATCCCAACTATGTTAGGAAGTATGGGATTCAGGAGACTTGTAATTATTTAGAAACTTTTCAACAGAGACTTTCTGAATAAATAAAATCTATACACATGGATAGCAAGTGAATCTTTTATAACAAAAAGGTATAAGAGATCTTTCAAATACCATCAAAAGAGGAGAAAATGTCATAGTATAAAAGGATGCACACAGAAGTTTAGGGGATAGTACTCTAACTGATGCATAGTGGGACACCTCTGCTCTGCTAGAAAATCTAAAGAAAAATCTAATTTCTTATTCAAGGCTTTGGACTCCAATGCTTTCCTTAAACTTGACATTATCAGAAACCTTGCTAAAAAAAAGCTGATACCTGCAATGGCAAATGCCACTGAGGGGTTACTAGAGATGAAGTCAATAGCACTGGGGGTCCATGCCCGTTGCTTTGGGAAAATAATAAGAAAGGGACTTCTAGTTACACAGTTGTAAGGAAATACCCACACATTTTCTGGGGGGGAAAAACATGAGATCACTAATTTTTGATCAGTTGTTATAGACTGGGATAATAAATTCTCTGCTTAGTGAGTCAAATTAGATTTTTTCCACTAGGCTGAGTCCCAAAAATAAAGAAAAAAAGTTTTATTAAAGAGTAAAACTGAAATTTAACTTTGACAATCTTCATGTGACATTAAGTTGGAAATGCTGTCTTTAGGGACTGTATTATGCAATATTATAATTGCCTGAGCAGACAACGGAGTCAGCTCTACGTTATAATTACCAAAGAGATAAGAAGACCGTGCCCACAATTATAGGGAATTTGGAAGGGACACGGTGTATGGCTAAACAAGGCTTCTGGGTATATCGTGTGTGTGTTGTGGGGGAAAAAGACAGTGTGTGTGAGTGTGTGTGTGTGTGTATGTGTGTGTATTGACATGGATAGTCATTAAGAGCTCTTCTATCCTAATAAGAGCAAAAACAGGATCTATAAAGTTTTCTTACTCCAGCTCCCAGGATCACCTGTTGATGCCGATAGGGTATGGCACCGCACAGCTGGACTGCTATTTTCAGAATGCTTACCCTATGGTGACAGTGGCAGCAACAATACCAGCTTGGTGGACTGACCAGACTTTGTCAAAGTAGGAACTGTAACTGCCACATTTGGATTAGGTGTCCATGGGGTATCCAGAAAGGAAACCAAAAAAAGAAAGGACATCCTATGATTCATTAATTGGAGTTTCAAAGTGATATAAACATGAATATTTACAGACATAATTTTGTTTTGTATCTCAAGACAATAAAGACTAGTACTGTCTCTTGAGCCTCATTTGTAGGCATATATATATATATATGTAAATATATGTATATTTCCTTAAATGTATATTGCAGGAATTATCGCAGGCAGTTTAGTGAGAAAACCTGAAAATTTGAAAGAGACCTGTTGTTTCGCCTTATCTTCAGAGTCAGAATTTTGCCAGTTTTCAGAGCCCCCTCTTGTCCACCTCCCGCCTTCTCCTCACCTCATGCCAGTCTGAGTTCCACTATGACCACATCACTAAGTGCTGACTCCTACTCGATGAATTAAATGGGCTCCTTTCAGTCTTTATGCCACTTGTGGCAGGGGCCTCCATTAGCCTACATTGTATAATCTTTTTCTTGATCTCCATAATTTTACATTCTCCTGGCTTTCTTCCCTTCTCCCTGGCCTCTCCATTGATTATTTTCTCCTCTGCCTATTCGTCAAATTCTGTAGTTATCCCCCCTCTCTTCATCTCACGGTTTTAATCACCATGTTCATGAAGCTGATTGCTAAATCTTTATCAGAGAGCTTCAGATCTATCTATCTCTGACTAGTTACATTTTTTATTGAGGTGCTTCACAGATACCCCAGAGTCACCATTTCCCAAAATGGATTAATTGCTGTACCATGGCCAAAACATGTTCATTCTCTTAAGTTTCATGTCTCTAAATGTAAAGACCATTTGTTTAGTTGCCTGAATCATGAAGTGTGGGTATTATCCTTGGTTTCTCTCATTCCATGCCATCTATGATGGTTAATATTGAGTGTCAACTTGATTGGATTGGAGGATGCAAACTATTGTTCCTGGGTGTGTCTGTGAGGGTGTTGCCAAAGGAGATTAACATTTGAGTCAGTGGGCTGGGAGAGGCAGACCCACCCTCGATTTGGGTGGGCACCATCTAATCAGCTGCCAGCGCGGCTAGGATAAAAGCAGGCAGAGGAATGTGGAAGGACTAGACCAGTTGAGTCTTCTGGCCTTCATCTTTCTCCTGTACTGGAGGCTTCCTGCCCTCAAACATCGGACTCCAAGTCCTTCAGCTTTTGGACTCTCGGACTTAAACCAGTGGTTTGCTAGCGGCCCTCTGACTGTCGACCACAGATGATGGCTGCACTGTCAGCTTCCCTACATTTGAGGTTTTGGGACTCTGACTGGCTTCCTTGTTCCTCAGCTTGCAGACAGCCTATTGTGGGACTTCACCTTGTGATAGTATGAGTCAATACTTCTTAATGAACTCCCCTTCATATATACATCTATCCTATCAGTTCTGTCCCTCTAGAGAACCCCAATACACCATCTAATAAAACTCCAAGTCATGGTGACTTTACCTCCTCAGAGTCTATAAAATCTATCCTCTTTACTACTTTGTCTCTGCTACCCCTTGGCCCTCTCCTTGACTCCTTCAGTAACCTCCAAAGAAACATTTCTGCCATAATCTTGCCTTTAATAGTTCTCCACTCTTTGGTCAGAATGATCTAACTGCAAACTTGATTATATAATTCCCATGATTAAACATTTTAGTAACATTCTGTTGCACTTAGGATAAGGCTTGGGCCCCTTAACATGGTCTTTAAGTCTTTGCGTGTTCGTTCTTTCAGCAAACGTTGCTGAGTGCTACCATGAACCAGATACTCTTCTGGGCAATGAGGACCATGTGCTGGTTCTTCTGTACCTCTCATGGCACCACATCTACCCTACCATTGTCTGCTAGTGACATGAAACTTCTAGTTTTTTATGCACTCTCTCCTGGATCCAACTCTTCAAATATTTATCTGACACTGGTTTATTGAGAACATAATATGTGCAAAGCACTAATGGCACCACCTGCTGTATTCTAAGCACACACATATAATCCTATATCCTCTTTGACTAAGTAATTCTGACGCATCTTTCAGGTCTGAACTCATCCTTCAGGTCTCATCTTTTCAGAAAAACTTTCTTACCAATTCTCTTTCCCTGGCCCAGTTGGGTTTAGTGACTGTTATATTTGGTGTCCCATACTATTATGTATTTTTTTCCTTGGGAGCACTTATTGCATGATAATGCACTTGTTTGCTTCCTAGACTCTATAAAGTCAGGAATGCAGGGCTGGGTCTGTCTTCTTCACTGTTGAAGCTCCAGCATATCCACAGTGCTCAGAGCACTGCACCATGGAGTTAGGCTTTTAGCCTTGTAATCTAAACCTTTATTTGTGAGAGCATGGTAAGGCCTAAAAAATATTTCTAACCAATCAAAAATTTGTGCAATATTCTTTATACTCATAGACAAATTTGCTGTCATAGTTTTCAAGAATGATCATTTAAGTGCCAGACCATCTCCAAAAGTATTCATTCCTAATTAAATTTTTCTATCTCAAATAACCACCTTGGAGTATGCATTGTGATTGTAGCACTTTAAATAATAATGAACCATCCCCTAGTTTGTAAATAGAGTTAACTTATATTCACCCTTACCATATTAATACTACTATATATTTTAAAGTAAATTGCTGCTCAGATAATACAACACACCAGAATTCATACAATGCACAGAAAAAGGCTGCTTTGGCAATAATTAGAAGGAACCTCTAGTAAAACTATTACATACACCTGAATCTGATGTGTCAGAGCTTTGGGGTGAGGGGAGGCTGTGGGGCCTGCAGACAGGATGATTTAGAGCTTGCAGGAAGGCTGTGTGGTTCTGGAGCCTACCAGCAGCAGAGATACACTTGGCTTCTACTTTGTCCAGTGACTCCTTAAATGAACTGGAAGTCCTATTGCAGAGAACTATCATTCCAGTTGGATGATGATGACGTTACCCCATTAATATAAGTTTGCCCCAGCACCAAGCAAAAGAAACACTATGCTCAGTGGTCAAACTTCCTGCTCAGTTCGTCTCTAGCCTGGCAACACAGAACTAGAGTAAATATAAAACTTCCCCCATTTTCCTTGATAAATCCTCTAAGATTTGGCATTTGCAATATCTATCGGAACCCATCACTAGGCTTTAGAACTTTGAATATGGGCAAAACTCTCTCATTTCTCACTTCAAAGTTTAACACATGGGAAAAACAATGGGAATGCGAGAATACTCAAAATAAGATAAGCATTCTGAAGAAAGAGGTCCAATGTCTGTCTGTGAAACAAAATCATTACAAGACATAGGAAATGTTACAAAACACCTCATATGTTTTTATTAAGATTTGAAAGAACACTAATTCTATGAAAGAAATATGACTTAATATAATGAAATGGACCGACAAACGCTTTGAGGTTTAATTGCTGGCTTAAAAAAAACAATGAAGTGAAGGGCTCTGAATAGCTGATTGGATACAATAGAAAGAAAATAGGTAAATCAGAAGATATTGAAATATTAATTTGGAATTCAGAGAAAAAGTGAAAAAGAAATGCAAGTAGAGGGTAAAGAAAAAGAGATATTTATATAAGATCCAACAGATCCTTATACATGCTGTGGCTTGCAAAAGAGAAAGTGTGAAAATATAACATGTAAAACAGCAATAATCAAAGTAATTGTGAAAGAAAATATAAGTGAAAAAGCTGAAAATTAGGCAAAATCAATGAAAGGAAATCTAAACCTAGACATTGGTGATTTCTTTAAAAAAGAAATATTCTGGAAGCTTCTGAGTAGAAAAATCTGTGAACAAATAAAATATTAAGTGCCTTTAAAATATTTGTTGAAATATTCTAAATCCTAGATGATCATAGATAAACATTCTAGGGTTTTGATAGTGAAATGTTGTGACTCAGAAACTAATAATAAAAGTAAAGTACAATCCAGATTCAACTTAAAATTGCTCAGGGATGTGGCTGTTAGAATTTGTGATTTATAGCCCAACTTGTACTCCCTCTAACGCAAAGTTTTCAGAGCCCTGTGGTCTAATGGGATGCCTGGTAAGAGGAAAGGGTCTATCCTCTCTAGTCTAGACATTTGACTTTCTTCAGAAGAATTCCACAGAAAAATGACACCAGAATACAATAATCTATCATTATATTCTGGTTATTCAACCTAAATAGCATCATTTTTATTTATTCGTTTAGTGTTTTGAGATAGTCTCACTCTGTCATCCAAGTTGGAGTGCAGTGGCACAATCTTGTCTCACTGCAACTTCTGCGTCCTAGGTTCAAGCGATTCTTGTGCCTCAGTCGTCTGAGTAGCTGGGATTACAGGCATGCACTACCACATCCAGCTAATTTTTGTATTTTCAGTAGAGGCAGGGTTTTACCATGTTGGCCAGGCTGGTCTCAAACTCCTGACCTTGGGTGATCTGCCCGATTTGACCTCCCAAAGTGCTGGGATTACAGGTGTGAGTCACCATACCCAGCCAAAATAGCATCTTTTAAAGAGTTTATTTCACAGTTCTCTGTCTCAGTTCCTTATTCCTTGTAAGCAAGTGCTCGAAAGCAGAAATACACTCTCACACCCCATTGGAGAGAGGTTGCAAACTGGTGGCCCATAGGTTGCACTCAGTATGCAGCTGTATTTAGTTTGACCTGTTCAGTGTTTTAAAAAATTTGGATCAACATATTGAAATTTAGATTTCAACAAATATCCCATTACTTAGGAGATCTCACACTACGGAGAACACATTTGCATAGGCCAGTGGTCAGCTGGAGCAGGAGTCAGGCCTCATCAACTCTGTCTCCAGTCTCACCACCCCTGTGGAAGGAATCCAGTTGCCAGCCATTGTCATGCATGCAAAGCTGTTTTTTCCTCAGAGTAGAGTGAAAATGGTTTACAGTCATACATCTATTGAAAGAGGGAAAACAAAAGATAGAATGAAGAGACCACAGGCTTCCAGAACAATGAAAAACATGGATATACACATATATACATAGAAGATACATACACACACACACACACACAAAAAGAAAGAGAGAGAGAGAGAGAGAGAGAGAGAGAGAGAGAGAGAGAGAGAGAGAAAAAGTTTAAGAGATTTTTGTGTTTGCGGACCCTGGAGGCTACATGGCATACCTGGAGGTCAGGAAGCACAGGCAGGGAAAGAGAGAAAGGGACCTGTGAGCCGACACTTTATTGGGGTCAAGACATCATCTAAACAGATTTTCCACATGGAGTTTTAATTGGTGCATTTAAAGCAAGCAGGCGTAAGTTCCAGGGGCACACAGAGGTGGTCACTGCAGCATGTCTGCATAGTCCATGTTGGGTGTGCGGGTGGCCAGTAGAGCAGGTTGCATCCAGCTGACCTATAGTGAGCTGGTCACCAGGAGGCTGTTGTATACGGCAGCTATCTGGATTGGCCACACAGGACAACCTAGAGGTGTAGAATTGGAAACCGTATCAAGGGTGACTGAGCCCTGAGGGAACATATTTCTTTGTGAAAATTAGACAATATTCTATGCCAAGTGTGACTTTGCCAAAAAATACCACTAAAGATACCATTGTGAAACAAATTAAAGAACAACAGTTATCTAGAAAACATACATGATTAAAACTTAATTAACTAAAAGAACTAGAATTTCCACAGGATGAATTTCTGAATGCAAATAAAATAGGTGATGCTATTGTGAAAAAGTGGCTGTAAATCTTTTATAGATGATGAGTTTTTCAAAGAGTGAAACTATGGAGTGAATGAGAAATACTGTTGCTGAGAATAGTGACCATACGTGAAGACTTATTGGAGAAAAATGAAATGTTCTGTGGTGTTTTATATTACAGCTGATGAAAACGAAGATATAAATAATAATTCTAAGCAGCTAGTGATATTTACTACTGGTACTGATGAAAAATTTTATTCAACCAATGAATTCATTAAAAGGGTACCCATGATACATAAAATATCAAGGAATGACATTTTTGTGTGCCAAGAAAATCCTTGATATTCTACTGTAGAGAAATCAAATTAGTAAGTGTGACTCTACAGAAATTCTGTGATGACACATCTAAAAGACTTATTCGTGAATTTAAAACCACTGTGGCAACATTTTGCAATGGCAAGGAACTGAAGTTTGTTTATTGCATCATTCATCAGGAAACACATTGTACTAATGTATTTATAGATGTGGTAGTTAACGTAGTATACCAGACATGCTTGAATGTATAGGACCATAAAATATTCAGTGCTTTGTATAATGAATTGGATTCACAACACGATAATCTGTTGTATTCCACATGTGTACTAAAAAACATAAATGAAGAAAAGAAATATAGGTACACAGAGGTTTAAAAGAGTGCTACATTGCATTGACTTTGCACATTATTATTATTTATTTATTTATTTATTTTTATTATACTTTAAGTTCTAGGGTACACGTGCACAACGTGCAGGCTTGTTACATATGTATACTTGTGCCATGTTGCACATTATTTTTAATACCATCTCTGAATTTGGGATATGTCTTAGTCAATGATAAGAAGGCACTGTGCAGTATTTTAATAGGCAGATTTTAATTTTTCTTTCTCAGTGCTATATAAAATTATGGTGCATCTTATGATTGACATTATCTGAGATTCTGTGAAATATGATAATAAGAGAATGCCACAAATTTAAGCCATTACAATTTTAAACTTATAAAAAGTAGATAAATAGCTATATAAATAGAACTTAACAAAATTGACTTGAGAAATAGAAGTTTTGAAGTGCCCTAGCTAAAATATGGCCCTATGATTTTGGAAGAATTGTAATGCATAAGCTGCCAGAAAGTATCATTTGAAAGCAGCAATTTCTGTGATAAGATTAAATTTGAAATCACTTTTGAGGAATGCTAGTCTTTGAATTTAGGAAATATTTTGAATTACACAGACACACAATTATAAAGGTAAGACTTACAAATTTTGTGATTGTGGCTGGGGCTGGTTGTATTAGTCTGTTCTCACGCTGCTAATAAAAACATACCTGGCTGGGCGCAGTGGCTCATGCCTGTAATCCCAGCACTTTGGGAGGCCAAGGCAGGTGGATCACCTGAGGTCAGGAGTTCAAGACCAGCCTGACCAACATGGTGAAACCCCGTCTCTACTAAAAATACAAAAATTAGCTGGAAGTAGTGGCAGGCAGCTGTAATCCCAGCTACTCAGGAGGCTGAGGCAGGGGAATTGCTTGAACCCAGGAGGTAGAGGTGGCAGTGAGCAGAGATTGCACCATTGTACTACAGCCTGGGTGACAGAGCAAGGCAAAACTCCCTCAAAACAACAACAACAACAACAACAACAACAACAAAAACCCACATACCTGACACTGGGTAATTTATAAAGGAAAGATGTTTAATGGAATCGGTTTCACAGTTCCACATGGCTAGGGAAGCCTCACAATCATGGTGGAAGGCAAAGGAGAAGCAAAAGCATGGCTTACATGGTGGCAGGCAAAAGAGATTGTGTAGGGAAACTCTCATTTATAAAACCATCAGATCTCATGAGACCATCAGAACAGTATGGGGGAAACTGCCCCATGATTCATTTATCTCCTCCTGGCCCCGCCCTTGAGACGTGGGGATTATTACAATTCAAAGTGAGATTTGGGTGGGGACACAGCCAAACCACAAATGGTAAATTGACTACTATGAAGGTACATCAAACTAAAGGTTCATTATTTTGTTTGGTGATGGATAGTGCATATAATTCTGCCAAAGCAAGATCTCTTTATATGTTTTTATAGTGTTGTGGCCTATAAACCGATGGTGTATAAACTCAAATACCTGTAAGGGTCTGAAAATTAGTATGACGTGTGAAGTCAACCAGGGATGAGAAAAATGTCTGTCTGAACTATAAGACCTTATTTTACTGAATGAAACTCATGACACAAACATGCATAATATTGGAGAAAATATATTAAATTCATTGAAAAAATACAAACTGGGGTGGACATGGCCACTCATGCCTGTAATCCCACACATTGGGAGGCTGAGGCAGATGGATCACTTAAGGTCAGGAGTTTGAGACCAGCCTGGCCAACATGGTGAAACCCTGTCTCCACTAAAAATACAAAAATTAGCCAGACATGGTGGCATGCGCCCATAATCCCAACTACTCAGGAGGCTGAGGCAGGAGAATCACTGGAACCCAGGAGGCAGAGGTTGCATGAGCTGAGATTGCACCATGGCCCTCCAGCCTGAGTGACAGAGCGAGTCTCCATCTCAATAAACAAGCAAACAAACAAACAAAAAACCAAAGAAACAACCAAAGGAAAAAAAAAAGAAAAATATAAATTGATAATTGGAAATGTTTCATCATTAAATTATATTTTCATAATTCATTATACCTTTTATTTGGAAGTAGAAACCTAGTCTTTTTTCTTTTGCAGATTATAATTTCAAGTTAATTTGTTCATAATAATGTGAATTACAAAATATTGTCTTCAATCCACTAACTAGGAACTATGTTTAATTTCATTCTAACTCAGAATGGAAAATAGTTGTTTCAAGTATAGATTCTTCTAAATATAGATAGAATATTTGCCCAATAATTTTAAAGGTAGAGAACATATGCTAGAAATTAATCTTTCATTTTATAATCTTAGAATTTATTTTGTGTCGTGTTTCATTTTTGAAGACTAATTCTGCCATAGGAAGTAGACTAAATTGTTTATGGTTAATATGCCTTCCAAAAAATACTTTCTAAGAATGAGAGAAACTCATTATACAATTGTGTTATCTACATGTAAATGTCCTGTCAGAGAAATATTTAAAATGCTTACATAGTGTGTAATGTTAACAAAACAGAGCCAAATCTATGATGTAATCTTTAAAAAATATTTTACAGGGCCGGATGTGGTGGCTCACACCCGTAATCCCAACACTTTGTGAGGCTGAGGTGGGCGGATCACGAGGTCAGGAGTTCGAGACCAGCCTGGCCAACATGGTGAAACCTTGTTTCTACTGAAAATACAAAAATTAGCCAGGCATGGTGGCAGGCGCCTGTAATCCCAACTACTCGAGAGTCTGAGGCAGGAGAATCGCTTGAAACCAGAAGACAGAGGTTGCAGTGAGGTGAGATCACACCACTGCACTCCAACCTGGGTGAAAGAGCAAAACTCCATCTCAAAATATATATCATAATATTTCAGGTATACATAAAAGTATAAATGATAATATAATAATAATAAACACCTATCTCCTAACCTAAGAGCTGAACCACTACAAAATAATGGAATCTCTTTTTATACTACTCTTCCATCAGCAGTAACCACGCTCCTGAATGAGGTGTTTATAATTCTCACACATTTCTTCCTGTTTTCTGACACACTTACGGAACCCTGTATAATATGTGGTGTTTTGTAGATATTTAAGAACTGCAATAATGGTATCCTAGTATACGAATTGCCCTAAAACTTTCTTTGTTCATTCAACAATATGTTTGTGAGGTCATCCATGTTCAGTTGCACTGCTGTGTAGCACACCATTGCATGAATATATCACAATGTGTTTATCCATTTATCTATTAATAGGTATTTGATGTTTCTAATTTGGTCTGTGTTGGAGCTGAGATTTGCAATTATCAGCCACTATGACTCCAGAACCCCCAGGCTAAACAACTGACTACACTATTTTCAATTGGAGTCTCTCTGAAAGTTCGTATCCTAGAAGCAAAAAGTAGTGGAAAAACCTCTGTACATGATATTCAAACTCATTGCTCGAAGATCTAAATGAAAAATAAAAGACACAAAATAGTGCAGTAGGAATCCCCTGGTTTATACCAAACTAAACCATGTGTAAAAACAATTACTTAATTCCACCAGGTATTTAAACAAGTCAAAAGGCACTCAAATATCACCTGCTCCAGGCTCTTATTAATTATTTCTGTAATTAATCTGAGGTTGGAATGTCTGGGGCTAACTCTGGAAATCCTTAAAGTTCATAGATGGATGATTAGGTTTCTCTTGTTTTCCTCAGGCTATGTATATCTGTGTTCACACTTCCACATATGAAGGGCTCCACTACCTCTCTGCTCCAACTAGGCGATGCCTGAGGACCTGA
Source organism: Macaca mulatta (assembly GCF_049350105.2). Classification (NCBI taxonomy): domain Eukaryota; kingdom Metazoa; phylum Chordata; class Mammalia; order Primates; family Cercopithecidae; genus Macaca; species Macaca mulatta. The sequence goes on from NC_133408.1 coordinate 181,741,597, forward strand.
ACTGTGTCTGCGACTTGGGAGAGGCTGGCCCTCAGTAAAACAGTGAAGTCCATATACTTTGTCTTCATCAATTCTTCTTCAGTTTCCCCTACCTCTATTATGGGCATGGATGCCCCTCAAGTGCACACAGCATATTTGCTGAATGATTAGGAGAAGAGATGACCTGGAATGAGAGGGACTTGGACATTCTCCCAGCATAATTACAAACTACTAAATAGTTGTGTATATTTAAGAAATATACAGAAAAGCACAGAAAAGCTCGGGGTTAACGCCTGTGTCATCATTTCATCCCCCAATCTTTTTAAAAAGTGCAACACCTGCTCAGGCAGTATTTAAGTGAATAGCACCATTAAATAAATAAACCTTTACTTAAATTTAATCATAAACCTGTCAAGTTAAATATACCTTGCAAACAAAGTGGATCAGGTAGAATAAAACAAACTGTGTAAGATCTTTAGATCTTCTCTGACAGTTCTTTTTTTTTTTTTTTTTTTGGTACTGAAATTTAATCTTCTATTTAGATTTCCCATTGAGTCTGAGACAGGCCATTCTAAGAATGATGCTTTTTTTCCCTGGTCCACAACTAACTTATGCGTTTATCCCTTCTCTCTGTGTCTGCTCAAGGACTTAATTGTTCCATTTATGTGATTTTGTACCACTCAGCGCAGCATACATCTTTTGGTAGCAAAGGCCAGAAATTCAGTTCAAACAGATTTAGGCAAAAGTGGTATGTATTGGTTCATGGAATATGATAAAGGGTTATACAATGAAACCAAAACAGGGCAAGGATATAGCTGGACCTCTGGAACATCAGGAACTGAATAAAAGCAGGTTTTAGCTATATTCACTTCTTGTCTCTGTTCGTTTCTGTGTGTAATAGGCTAAATGGTAGAGAATATAGATATGAGAAGCTGCTGTATTTCATGTCTTACCGATGTTTTCTTTGATCAAGTTAGAAAATTCCCAAAAATAGACTTTGAATGGGCTAACAATGGATCCATCAAATATGGTAAAGGGCAGGATCATGGAGAATTCTTGGTGGCAGCACGACGAGAAGGTGGAGGTGGTTGTTCCCTGAAGAAAGGAGGGACTTAAAAGGCAAAAAAAAAAAAAAAAAAAAAAAAAAAAAAAAAAAAAAAAAAGCCTTTTCCAACCATCCCCACTACCTCTTGCCCACTTGCTCCTCCCAGAATTTTACAGCCTCTAACCTTCCCAGCATTTTCCTTCTACCTTTATAACCCAAATCAATCTGTTTTTCAGGGCAGCCTCTCTTTTGATCACTACAAGTCTATTTCTAGTTCTAACCTCTAATCTGAGTTTCACTTCTTCATTTTCAAAGGTCTGCTGGTGTTTTCTAAGTGGAAAACATGATGTCTACCCAGTTGTAATACATTCCAAGTTTTACTATTTCTTCCAAATTCAAACCAACTTCCTTTCTCAACTTCTTCAATTTTTCTTACGTGATTACATCATATTAGAACCCCACCATGAAATCCTCCCTGGTTCTTCCTTCCCTATCAACCACTACATCAAGACACTAGTTGATGATGTTTTTCCAAAGGTCTCTCAATCTATTCCTTCTTCATCATTCCTACTACCTCCGTCCCAGACCAAATTTCCTTTTATTGTAACTGATGTGTACATGGTTCAAATCCTCTGCCTCCTCCTCTTCAAATAAATCCTGCACATAAAATAACTGCTGTGATTGTGTCACTTCCTTACTTAAGATTCCGTTATAACCACTAACATGAAAAAGCCCCAAGTCTCGAGTTTAGCTCCATAATCTGACCTCTACCTGCTGTAGAGAACTTGCTATGCTCATTCCCACCTCTAAACCTTTGTCTATGACATTCGCTTGCTTTCCGATCCAAAGCCTGGTTACACAGTTTGTTTATGCCAATAATTTTGATACCTAATTAGATGCAAACTCTTATTGCTATTTAAATGTTTCCTATATGTTTGTGTGTAACCCTCAACTAAATTGAAGGTTCTATGCTAAACAGACCACGTATTATTACTCTGCATCACCCTTCGAGCTTAAATGCACGGTACTAGAAATGGCTAGTATGTGGGCAAATATAAACAACTATATTTTCTCTTCTCTTAGTTTCTTGAAAATATAACTGACAATTTCAAGAAAAAATCCAATGTGGAATTTAAAAAAGTTGAATTCATAGAAGTACTGTACGACATAGTGACTATAGTTAATAACCATGTATTGTATTATTGAAAATTGCTAAGAGAGTAGGTTTTAAGTGTTTTCATCACAAAAATATGGTATGTATGTGAGGTAATGCATATGTTAACTAACTTGATTTAGGCATTCCACAACATGTGGCATTTTGATGGGTATTGCATTGAATTTGTAGATTGCTTTGGCAGGCTGGTCATTTTCACAATATTGATTCTACCCACCCATGAGCATGAGATATGTTTCCATTTGTTTGTGTCATCTATTATTTCTTTCAGCAGTGTTTTGTAGTTTTCCTTGTAGAGGTCTTTCACATCCTTGGTTAGGTATACAGGTATATTCCTAAGTTGGTTTTTTTTTTTTTTTTTTTTTGGTAGCTATTGTGAAAAGGGTTGAGTTCATGATTTGATTCTCAGTTTGGTCACTGTTAGCATATGGCAGAGCTACTGATTTGTGTACATTAATTTTGCATCCTGAAACTTTTCTGAATTCATTTACCAGTTCTAGGAGCTTTTTGGATAAGTCTTTTTATTTATTTATTTATTTATTTTTTTAATTTATTGATTATTATTATTATACTTTAAGTTCTAGGGTACATGTGTATAACGTGCAGGTTTGTTACATATGTATACTTGTGCCATGTTGCTGTGCTGCAGCCATCAACTCGTCAGCACCCATCAACTCGTCATTTACATCAGGTATAACTCCCAATGCAATCCCTCCCCCCTCCCCCCTCCCCATGATAGGCCCCGGTGTGTGATGTTCCCCTTCCTGAGTCCAAGTGATCTCATTGTTCAGTTCCCACCTATGAGCGAGAACATGCGGTGTTTGGTTTTCTGTTCTTGCGATAGTTTGCTGAGAATGATGGTTTCCAACTGCATCCATGTCCCTACAAAGGATACAAACTCATCCTTTTTTATGGCTGCATAGTATTCCATGGTATATATGTGCCACATTTTCTTAATCCAATCTGTCACTGATGGACATTTGGGTTGATTCCAAGTCTTTGCTATTGTGAATAGTGCCACAATAAACATACGTGTGCATGTGTCTTTATAGCAGCATGATTTATAATCCTTTGGGTATATACCCAGTAATGGGATGGCTGGGTCATATGGTACATCTAGTTCTAGATCCTTGAGGAATTGCCATACTGTTTTCTATGTATACGATCATCAGCAAACAGTGACAGTTTGACTTCCTCTTTGCCAATTTGGATGCCCCTTATTTTTTTCTCTTGGATTGCTCTGGCTTGAACTTCTAGTACCATGTTGAATAGAAGTGGTGAAAGTGGGCATCTTTGACTTGTTATAGTTCTCAGATGAAATCCTTTCAACTTTTCCCCGTTTAGTATAATGTTGGCTGTGGGTTTGTCATAGATGGCTTTTATGACCTTAAGGTAGTCCCTTCTATGCTGATTTTGTTGAGGGTTTTAATCATTATAATTTTGATTTGCATTTTCCCACTGATCAATGATGTCAAACATCTTTTCACGTGTTTATTGGCCATTTGTGTATCTTCTTTGGAGAAATGTCCATTCAAGTCCTTTGCCCCCCCAACCCCCCTTTTTTTTGGAATGAAGCAGCAAAAGCAAAGATGTATTGAAAATGAAAACATACTCCACAGTGCGGGAGCAGGCCCAAGCAGCAGGGTCCAGGGCCCAATACAGAATCTTCTCAGGTCCAAATACCTGCTAGAGGTTTGTGTTTCCACCTTCAGAGCGGCGAGTTACCCTAGGCCCTGGGAGGGTCCACAGATGATATCTGGGAGCCAGGGATTGAAGTAAAAAACCTTATAAATTTACCTGGTGTCCCATTCTACTGAACCTAAGCTGGCACTCGAACCACAAGACAAAGTTCTTCCCATTCTTCTCTGCCCTTTCCCCAGGCAGAGGAGCCTCTCTTTGTGGCCACCACCATCACGGTTCCACAGGGAGCTCTGCCAGGCCTCCACTGATGTTCACTTAAAGATTAAGAGCTCTTCAGTCAGCTTGCGATGAATGCTGCCAGGCCTAGAGCTCATTCTTCAAGGTAGTGGATTTCCCTCCAGCCCAGGACAGACTCAGAAATACTGACCAAGAGCCTAGGCCTGGATTCAGGGACCCCAAGATCCTGCTTGGTGCTCTAACCTACTGTGGCTAAATTGGGACCTAAGGTGGAAGACAGAGCCCCATTTTCTTTTCCTCTTGCTTTTCTCAAACAGATGGGAGTCTTTCCCCATAACCACCACAGCTGGAGATGTGCTGGATCACACCCAAAGCCAACATGTCTCAGAGCCCAAACTGCAGCATATTACGTGGATATCACTGTTGGTTATTCAGGGCCCAGGGTCTCTTTAGTCTGTAGGTGATGCATCCTGCCAGGTCTCCACTTTGACAGGGCAGCACTGAGTTCAATGTACAGTCTCTCAATCACTGCACTCTCCCTATGCCAAAGAAATGGATTCTCCACATTGTGTGGCTGCTTCCAGGGTGTGTGGGCAGGGTGGCACAAACACTCTCTTAGCCACTCTGACCTAGGTCACTTGCCCCCCAAGTCCACTGGCTCTGAGCGTAGCCTAGCACTAAGATTTGACTAGGAATTGCAATCCTTGTGGCCCAATCTGCCCCTCAAGTTTACTTAGAGCCCTAGAGCACTCCATCTTGTTCTGGCCACTGGGATAGGCAATTCCTTTCTGGCTAGGACCAGTTCAAATGCTCCCTCCGTGGACAGATGTCAGCTGAATTTTACTTGGTTCTGCTTTCTGCTGTGACAGGGCAGCACTGAGTTCAATGCAAAGCCTCACACCTGCTGTGCCCTCCCTCAAGCACACAGATTCTCCATGCCATGTGACTGTTGCCAAGGGATGGGGAGGTGCATAGGCTTATATTCAGCCACCTTGCTCCATCCCTTCCTCTTTCCTTTTCTAAACTAATAATTCTTTAAATAAATTAGTCTTTTTTTTTTTTTTTTAACGGAGTCTTACTCTGTCACCCAGGCTGGAGTTCAGTGGTGCCATCTTGGCTCACTGCAGCCTCTGCCTCCCAGGTTCAAGCAATTCTCCTGCCTCAGCCTCCCTAGTAGCTGGGATTACAGGTGCATGCCACAATGCCTGGCTAATTTTTGTATTTTTAGTAGAGACAGGGTTTCACCATGTTGGCCAGGCTGGTCTCCAACTCCTGACCTCAAGTGATCCACCCGCCTCAGCCTCCCAAAGTGCTAGGATTACAGGCACTTAAAAATGAGCCACCTTGCCCAGCCTAAATTAGTCTTTTAAATTATGTACAAAACAAAACGTGGAGTTACAAACCAAAGTTACAATAAAACTAGCTTTTAGACTCATAATTTTTAAGTGTATTAGTCCCTTTAATCATGTAGAGAACAAAAAGTGGAGTTACAAAGTGTTGTTACTAACTTACGCTAGCTTTTATTAACTGCCCATGTAGCTTTATTAAGCTCTTTTTTTTTTTTTCATACAGCTTTGAATTCCTATCTAGTGCTGTTTTGTTTCACCTTGCAGGGGCTCCCTTAAGCACTTCTTGCAGAGCAGATCTGCTGGTAATGAACTCTGTCAGATTTTCTTTGTTCGAAAATGTCTTAATTTCTTCCTCACATTCGAAGGACAGTTTATTGAATACAGGATGATTGACAGTGTTGTTTTTAGCACTTTGAATATATTGGTCCAGTGTCTTTCTCTTAAGAGACATGTTTGAAAAATAAAGAGATATTTGAAAGTAGTAGGATAGAAAAATTAACCAAGTGATATAGTTTGGATGTTGTTCTCTCTAAATCTCATGCTGAAAGGTAATCCTTAATGTTGGAGGTGGGGCCTGGTGGATTGTGTTTAAACTATGAGGGCAGATTTCTTGTGGCTTTGCGCTTTCCTTAGGATAGTGAGTGAGTTCTCATGAGATCTGGATGTTTAAAAGTATAGCGCATCTCCCCTCCCCTCTCTCTCTTGCTCCGGCTCTTGCCATGTGAGATGCCTGCTCCCTCTTCACTTCCCATCATGACTGTAAACTTCCTGAGGTCTCACCAGAAGCAGATGCTGTCGCTGTGCTTCCTGTACAGCTTGCAGAACCATGGGCCAATTAAACCTCTTTTCTTATATATTACCCAGCCTCAGATATTTGTTTACAGCAATGCAAGAATGACCTAACACACCAAGAAAACGAAAAGCATGTGAAAGCTAGAGTGACTATTTTAATATCAAAGTGAACTTCAAGGCAAGTATTATAAGAGATAAAGTATTATGAGAGATAAAGGTAATTGTAAATTATTTTATAATTCTAAAATTATAAAAGGGTAAATTCATCAAATACACATAGCAATTATAAACATGTAAGAATTTAATATCAGAGCTTCAAAAAGGATGAAGCAAACACTGAGAGGACTACAGAGAGAAGTAGACAAATCCATAATTATGGTGAAAGATTTTTACACTTCTCTCTCATTATTTGAGATTAAAATGAGACAAAAAGTCAGTAAGAATGTAGAAGATCTAAATAACACTATCAAGCACCTTGACCCAATTGATAGTTATGGGGCACTACATTCAACAACAGCATATATTTTTCAAATATACATGAATTATTCACAAAGATACACAATATGCTGGGCTATAAAGTAAGTCTTGATAAATTTCAAAAGATTGAAATATTACAGAATATGTTTTCTGATGGCAATGGAATTAAATAAAAATTAGAACCAATAAGGTATCTAGCGAAGTCCCAAATTCTTGGAAATTAAACAATGCAATTCTACATAAAACATTGGTTAAACCACAAATGTGAAGTATAATTAGATAAAAGTTCAAATTGAACTTAAAAATGAAAATGCAACCTATCAAAATTTGTGTGATGCAGCAAAGAAGTGTTGAGCAGGAAACGTAAAGCTTAAATGTTTATATTAGAACAAAAAAAGTTAAATTATTGATCAAATTCTCTGCCTTAAGAAGCTAAAACAGGAAGAGAAATTAAACCAAATAAATAATAAATAATAGAACATAAATAGGAAGAAATAAAAGAAGTAGAGAAAATCAGATGAAACCAAATGATTGCTTGTAGACATCAACAAGTTGATGAATCACTGGCTAGAACAATAAATAAAAAGAGACAACAAAGTAATCAAAACTAAGAATGAGAGAATAGAAAACCATCTACTACAGGCATTCTGGTCAAATTTATGGCAAAAAGTTAAAAACTTAGATAAAATGGACAAACTCCTTAAAAAAATGAAACCAAAATAGACACAAGAAAAAACAGAAAATCTTAATAGTACTATATCTATTAAATAGGTTGTAATTACTTTGAAAAAAGCAAACCTTCATGAATAAAAAACTTCAGGTCCAAATGGTTTCTCTGGTGAATCATATCAAATATTTAGAGAAGAAATAATACCAATCTTACACAAAGTTTTAAGAAAATAAAGATGGAGGAAATGTTTTCTAACTTGTTTCATTAGGCCAGAATAACCTTGTCACCAAATCTTGACAAAGATATGTAATTAAAAAAAGAAAAAAGAAAAATAGAGGTTGGTATTCCACATAAACATATATACAAAGATCCTTAACAATATATTAGCAAATAAAGTAGAGCAACGTATAAAGAGAATAATACACTATGACTAAGTGAGGCTTATACCAGGAATGCAGAGTTTATTTAACATTCAAAGATTAATCAGTGTAATTCACCATGTTAACAAAATGGAGAAGAAAAACTGTAGAATCATCTCAATAAATACAAAAAATTTTAAAATAAAATTCAAGACTCATTAATGGTAAAAATTGTTAGCAAAGTAGGAATACAAATGGGCTTTTTACATCTGACAAAGGGAATCTAAAAATGACCTACAGTTAACTTTATACCCAATGATGAAACAGTGAATATTTTCTTCCTAAAAACAGGAACAAGGCCAGAATGTGTATTCACATTAAATCTAATTAGCACTACACTGGAGATCCTAGCCAGTGAAATAAATTTTTAAAAAATAAATAAAGGGCATATGTATGGAGAAAGAAGAAATAAAATTGTCTTTATTTGCTGATGACATGATTAAGTATAAAATTTCAAAGAATCTTCAAACAGCTACTAGAACCAATATATTAATTTGGTATAGTTGTCAGATAATGGTTAACATACAAAAATCAATTGTATTTTTACATGCTGGTAGCGAATAAAAATGTAAACAACTCTATATACAATAACATTATTAAATATTAAATACTTAAGAATAATTTTACCAAAAAATTATTTACACTAAAAATTACAAAACATTGTTGAGATAAAGACAAAAAATAAAGAGATATGTTTATAGATTTTCAGACAGAATATTTTTGAATATTTAAAAACTTACCAGTAATCTACCATAATCCAAAAGTGAGGTATTGGTTAAAGACTGGACAAATAGATCACTGGAACACAACATAGAAACCAGAAGAAGATTCATGCATATATAGTTGTATGATTTTCAACAAGAGTTCAAGTCAATTAGAAAATAAAACTCTTCAATGAATGATACTGGCATACTTAGATAGACATATAAAAACAGTAAAGTTCAGCCCTACTTAATACTACACAAAAAAATTAATTCAAGATCAATTATAGTCCCAAACAAGTAAAAACTGTGAAAATTCTAGAGAAAATCATAGAGACTGTTTTTGCATGTCAGAGGCAGGCAGATATTCTTTATAGCATACACAAAAAGCACAAGCATTGTAGAAAAAAATGACATTAGATTTTATTAAAGTCATCATTTGTGCTTATCAGCACACTATTAAAAAATAAAAAGGAAAACCACAGTCTGGGTCAAAATATTCACAATGCATATATCAGACAAAGGACTTGTATCCATGTATGTTATATATATATATGTATATTTTTCATATACATATATGTATGTATATATACACACACAAATCAATAAACTTCTACAAATCCATAATAAAAAGACAACTTAATGTAAAACAGTTGTGTATACATAGGAGTTGTATAAGAATACATATATGTATATTATCAGACATACACAAATGCTACAAATCAATAAACTCTTATAAATCAGTAATAAAAAGATAACTCAATATTAAAATGGGTAGTTACTTTATAATAGAAAAAATACAAATAGCCAAGAAGCACACAAAATTGTTCTGCATATCATGAGTTGGAAGACAAATGCAATGGAAACCACAATGAGATACCATTTCATCCCCACTAGAATGGCCAAAATTAAAAAGACTGACACCACCAAATGTTGTTGAGAATGTGGAACAGCTCTCCTACATTATTGAGGGGAGCATAAAATGTTAGGATCACTTTGGAAAACTCTTTAACAGTTTTTATAAAGTTAAATGAATATGAATGTTTTAACATAGTAATTTCACTCCTAGGTATTCACTTGAGAAATGAACCTATGCCTACAAAGAAATGGATTCAAGAATGTGTATAGAAACTTTATTCATAGTAGCCCCACACTGTAGGCAATGCAAAATGTTCAGAAATAGTGAGTAAGTAAGCAAGCAGTGACTCATATAATATTATGGGTGAATCTCAGAAATACAATGTTAAAAATAAAGCCATACAAATAAACATATGAAAAGATGCTCCATCTCTACACCGACAGGGCATCTAGAAGAGTGGATCTCAACACTGGCTGCACCCTGAAATCACCTGAGGAGCATGAAAGAAAAAGAAGCCTCATTGTATCTCAAGATATTTGATTTTATTGGTCATATTTGGCCTGGACATTGAGATTTTTAAAAAGCCCCTTAGATAATTTCAATGTGCAGCCAAGAGCAAGGACCGACGTCTTTGAGAGAATCCTGGGACAACTTCAGTGTCCACCAAGGAGAGGAAGCCAGATGAAGTTGCAAATTTTGTAGCCACTGGAGGTGAAGAAATGGCTAATTTTTGGAGGAAAACTGAGGTGAAGATTTGGATCTATTAAGACCAAGTGCCTGAGAGGAGGAAACAGTTCTCTGGCCCCACAGCTAGCAGAACTAAGAGCCTTGGTGGTGAGCTGCTACAACTGTGAAGCCTGTGAACTGTGAAGCCTATCAAGATTTAAATGTCTGGAATACCTTGTTTTCTCCTGAGTCTTTCAGTACTTGATTTGAGGAGCGCCTTCCTGGCTGGGTTCCTGTGCAGGAATACAGAGAATGCCAAATCTCTACAATATACCTTTCAGCTGGGCGATTTTGATAGGGCCCCCAACTAGAGAGACAAATACTTGGTACCAGGCAAAGCACCATCTTCAAAGGCAAATTGGGCATAGCCAGAAAGTCCACACAAGGCACCTACTGGCATCCAGGTCACCTACTGGATGACAAATATCTGCTTCTCTTCCATCATTATAAAGTAGGTCAAAGTGCATTTCTGAATCAGTGTATTTTCAGACAAAATACACTATTTTCTTGTGCCTCTTGAAGTTGAAGTTACGTGGTACCTCTTGAAGCTGAAATTATGACATAATTATCTTTCCAAGTTTGTTTTTGTTTCCATGAAAATTGTGGAGTTTGAAGAGGATTATACACTTATTGTAGTAGTGAATATTTCCAAATATGATGCTAGCACCAGTTCTGAGAAAGAGGTTTAGCAGTCATGTTAAAAGTCAAACATATTATTTTGGGATATAGGTATTTCAGAAGAGGTGATTTCTCATGGTTTGATTCATACCAATAATAAGCTATAGTATATAAAGGATTTACACCAAATACCTCACCTAATTATTTTGTTCATTTTATCAAAACAAACCTAGGGTGCCACCAACATTATTCTTGCCTAGGCCATGTATAGTGCATAATTATTTTATTCATCTATAAGTTAGTTCATTGATACAAAGTGGAGAGACTTTCAGTTGTGTTTTACAGAAGAAATCGGAAGGCTTTGTGAGGAATCAGAGTTGTATTCCTGAGGAATCAGAGGCATATTCATGAAGACTCACAGGCGTATTAAGGAAGAGTTCATTTTATATCCATTCTCAGCACAGTGTCCTGGAATCTGCCATGTGGTCGGCTCTTACCTTCAGGCTGCTCTGAGCCCAGAGCAGAATGGTTGTCACAGCTCTCCTCAACTTGGCATTGCCTGAGATCAGGACGGCTGCATGCCCAGAGGGACAAGCTGCCATTATCCCAACACAAACCATCACCCCTATTTTGTCATGCCACAGAATAAGTAGGGGCACTGAGATGAAGGCAGCACAGGATGATATCACAAAGAAGCAGAAAAAGGAGATAAGAGACTTGAGGGCTTTAATGTGGGCCTCCAGGCTGGGGTCACGAGAGTCTCTGGTATAGACCTTCATTGTCCTCATGTGCCTTCCCAGGGAGACAGTCAGCATCCCAGAAGAAACCAGAAACAATAGGAAAGGAGGGACAGACCACAGATAGCAGAAGAGAAAGGAATAAAATAAGTTGAGATCTTTAATCTGCCAGTTGAGCCTTGTATTGTTATTCATGAATAGCACAGTTGTGACTGTGAAGTGAAGTCTGCCAAAAAAGCACCAAACACAGAGGACAGTGCAGATGCAGGAGCAAAGAATAATACCCAGGAGCATCTGGGATATCTTCCTGGAGACCCAGCTTGCCAAGCAGATCAGGAAGGTGTGAGAGAAACGGATGAGCTTGGAGCAGTAGAGCAGGCTGAGGCAGGCGGCAAGCCAGAGGTTGGCTTGGTTTGCAATCATCCATAGCATGAGGATGGCTTGGTAGCTGTGGTTCAGTGGTTCACTCAACTTCTGGAAGTGGGTAAGCTGGATAGCACTCAGGAAGAGCAGTCCATGCAGGAAAAGCCGGCTGATGCTGAGACACAGAAGCACACAATCACTGTTGCTCAGTGGCTGCCTCTTCACTACGTCCCAAAAATTCACCAAGGAAATGAAGGCGTTGGTCAGAAACCCCACTGCAAACTCCAGGACTGAAATGAACAGAAATGTGCTCCTGACTTCATAGGACACAGTGCAGACGTGAGTTAGAGTTAACATGATGTCACTTCTCTAATTGGCTATTCTACTTCTCTTCTCTAGTTGGCTAATCTTCTCTAGTTGGCTACTCTAAAGACCTAGTGGCCACCCAGTGGAGAGAGGTAAATGTACGTTCCAAGCCAGGACCTTTCCTTCACAAAGCATCCAGTTCTTTCCCTAGATCTATCCCAAAGCAAGAGCATCAAAAGTTCTGGCAGGAAACTTAGAGGGATGTTGTTTCTCTAGAACATCTCTTGGATACATGTAAGAGCTTATCATACGGTGGAAGGCTGATGGTTCTGCCTCTTGGGTGATGCAAGATTAATACATCCAGGTGTTCCTGTACAACCGCCTCCCCAGAAGGCCACAGCACAGCATCAGGGATGCAAACAAAACAGAGCCTCAATTTCCCAAATCCAGTTTTGCATGCCCATCTGGACCTGTGAGAGTAGAGAAGAGAACAGGATTTGCTTATGGGTTTTGAGAAAACCCGCAGCAGGCAAAGCAGTTATTCTTGGTGATCTAAGGTTCGAAATAGAGTCTCTTTTCATTTGCATTCCTTCTCTCACCTGTGAAGTAATGACTTATCACAGGCTGTGTTTTTAATATAGACAAACGCATGGTTCCTTTCCATGTGTCAGTGTATAACTGCAGTTTTATTTGCTGTTGCCAAAGGTTTCATGCAATCATCATTATTATACCAGGCACTGTGCTTGGCAAGGAGAATATTAACATGAACAAGACTAGCACTGTGTCATGAAGGGAGAGGAAAGGGGGCATAGCTGGTTCAGATTAGTATTATTTTTATTTTTTTTAATTAATATACTTTAAGTTCCGGGGTACATGTGCAGAACATGCAGGTTTGTTACATAGGCATACACGTGCCATGGTGGTTTGCTGCACCCATCAACCCGTTATCTACATTAGGTATTTCTCCTAATGCTGTCCTTCCTCTTGCCCCCCACCCCCTGACAGGCCCTGGTATGTGATGTTCCCCTCTCTGTGTCCATGTGTTCTCATTGTTCAACTGCTACTTATGAGTGAGAACATGTGGCGTTTGGTTTTCTGTTCTTGTTTTAGTTTGCTGAGAATGATGGTTTCCAGCTTCACCCATGTCCCTGCAAAGGACATGAACTCATCCTTTTTTATGGCTGCATAGTATTCCATGGTGTATATATGCCACATTTTCTTTATCCAGTCTGTCATTGATGCGTATTTGGGTTGCTTCCAAGTCTTAGCTATTGTGAACAGTGCTGGCTTGAATTATTACAGGAGCCTTTTAACTGTTCTTTCTGTTTCCCAATTCCCTTACTCTATTTTCCACAAAGCAACAGTAGCAATCTTGACAAGATATAACTTAGAGCCTGTCATTCCCCTGTTTAAACCTTTCAGGGCCTTTAAACTCCCTCACTATTGTTAAAAGAAAAACCTTATCCAAATTAAGTTTAACAGAGTTTAGTTGAGCAAAGAACAATTGATGAATTGGGCAGCCTTCAGAGCCAGAGTAGGCACAGAGACTCCAACACAGCCACGTGGTGGAAGATTCAGGAACAGAGAAAGGAAAGTGATGTACAGAAAACAGAAGGAAGGTACAGAAACAGCAGGATTGCTTACAGCTCAGCATCAGCCATATTTGAACACAGTTTGAATAGTTGGCCACCACTGATTGGTCAAAATTTGGTGATTGGCACAAGAGTAGGCTATGGTCTGTTTACAACTCCGTTTATGTTACAGTTCACAATGTACAGAGAAACGTTTAGGCTGAACTTAAAATATGTAGTAAGGTAGCTTTAGGCTAAGCTGGATTTAACACTATAAAAAACTAAGTTCCTACAGTGGCCTACAGGTCCCATATAATCAGAGCCTCTGTTCCTGCTCAGATGTCATCTTCCTCTCTGTTTCCTTACCAGCCTCATGGACCTTGTTCCTGTTCTGTGAATTCACCAAGCACCCTCCTACCACAGAACCATTGAACTTGCACTTTTCATTCCCTGAATTATTTTTCCTCTACGTCCTCCCGAGTCCCACTTTATTTTTAAAAGATCTCCTCTCAAAAGTCATCTTATTAGAGAGACTTTCCCTATGAATCGTATCCCTTGCCCTATATTAGGTGCATACTATAATACTTAACCTGTTTTGTATTTCTGCATATATTCAGTTATTTATTGTCTATACCTACCACCCCCCACTAAAAATGTAAGCTTCATGAGGGTATTTATTACTTAACATGTATTTTTGAATGAATGAAATTTTTGTAAACGAAACATTTAGTAGTCTATAGCATCCCCACGTTATATTTATAACATAATGTTGTATTTTATATATATATATTTTTTGAGATGGAGTCTCGCTGTGTCTCCCAGGCTGGAGTGCAGTGGCGTGATCTCGGCTCACTGCAAGCTCCACCTCCCGGGTTCACGCCATTCTCCCGCCTCAGCCTCCCAAGTAGCTGGGACTACAGGCGCCCGCCACCACGCCCAGCTAGTTTTTTGTATTTTTAGTAGAGACGGGGTTTCACCATGTTAGCCAGGATAGTCTCGATCTCCTGACCTCGTGATCCACCCGCCTCGGCCTCCCAGAGTGCTGGGATTACAGGCTTGAGCCACCGCGCCCGGCCGTTGTATTATATTTTTAACGTTCCAGGAATTATATTATAACATATATGTCTATAATTTCTGAAGTCTAGCTTTTTCCCCTTTTAAACATTTTCAAATATTTGTTGAGCTCTGGCCTTCCAATATTTCTAACTCTCCTTCATTTCTAAAGGAATTGGATGGATTTCATGATCACATCTATAAGCTTTGGAAAAATTCAGGCTAGTTACTCAGTGGAGATTGGAAAACGGATTATTTAGAGACTGGTTGTTATTTTCCAACGTTTCCTCCCACTCTGGTGCTTCTTTCCCATTTTTATAAATGCTATGACTTTTCCAGTTCTTTTATGATTGCTCTTCACGTTTCACTCACTCATACTGGGTAACAAGTGAAGATGGAAGGAGAGGAGCAGTTGAGTGGCTCTGCCTTGGCTTGCTATCTCTTGTGTGATAACATCTTCTCTAAGAAGTGGAGCTTGCTCTGCCTAGTGCTTTGCTGGCCCCCTCAACTTACTCTTTATACACAGCCACACTTTGGGCATCCTACTTTCTCTAAGTGTGCTCCCAGCTTAGAGGCAAAGGCTTGTGTTGAGAGTGTGGGCTTTGGATCCAGGCCACCTTGAGTTAAGGTCTGGCTCTCCTGCTTACTCACTGTGTGATCTTGACAAGTGATCGAACTCTTTCCATTCATCTCAGATGAAATGGAGATGATCAAAATAATGCACACCTCAGAGGGATGCAAGGATTACCTAACTTAACACACGTGATGTGCTTGGAATTGTGACTGGCACATGATGGCCCAATCAATAAATGTTAGTTATTATTACCACTGTTCTAATGTGTTGCTCTTGATATTCCTCACCCAGTCCTCTTTTTTGCATATTCATTTAAAATACTCCTTTAATCCTTCAAGAGTTATTGGTGCTGCCCTGTTGGTGTTTTTAGATGCTTCTCTTTGTATTTTTTATGTTTTCTTTTTTTATGTTTTTTTTATGTTTTGACTAAAGCTCCTTATGTATTATTAGTAGTGACATAAGTCAGTGATTACTAAAGATGTTCACTCTTGTTTTATTCTGAACTGTTCATATACAGATATTTATATAGTCCTTATTTGTGTATCATGATGTTGCAATTGTATTTAATTAATTGTGTTTGTGACCACTTCATTTGGGTCAATCTTACAGAGTGTCAAACACAGACAGAGTTCTGCACTTTCAACTTAAGCTAATTTTCTCCTTGTCTTCACCACACCAGGGGGCGGTATTGCACTAAAGGTGTTTAGAAAAGATGTTTGCCTCCCTAAAAAGTCTAGGTAGAAACTCGCTCCACTGCACAAGCAGAGATATATAATTGTACAGTTAGAGCCATTTATATTAAGATTATAACCTTTTATTAAAAAAATAAAGTTCTTTATTTCTAGGAACACCAGATCCAGCCTTAATTTTTCAGTAATCGAGACCATCCTGGTTAACACGGTGAAAACCCCGTCTCTACTAAAAATACAAAAAAATTAGCCAGGCGTGGTGGTGGGCACCTGTAGTCCCAGCTACTTGGGAGGCTGAGGCAGGAGAATGGTATGAACCTGGGAGTCAGAGCTTGCAGTGAGCTGAGATCCGGCCACTGCACTCCAGCCTGGGCGACAGAGCGAGACTCCGTCTCAAAAAAAAAAAAAAAAAAAAAAAAAAAATAAATAAATAAATAAATAAAAAATAAAATAAAAATTTCAATAATCAAGGGCTCTTTCAGAGAAAGGTAACACAAACCTTCATTTATACTTCCCCTCCATTTGACTTATGTACACACATTGTTTGGAATTATCTAAATAATCTCTTTTGTAGATAGTCCTTAGCAATTGGCTATTTTTTGAAAAATGGTTTACTCAGGAAAATAAAAACAGTAAAGTCAACTGCAATGCCAGTAATAGCAGTGGTAGGCACATGAAAGCTCCTTATTTGTTATTAGTAGTGATGTAAGTCAGTGATCACATCTTTATCAGATGTAATAAAAAAAATCTTAGTCCCTGGATTTTGCAACTAAACAGATGTTAAAAATTCTTAACCTATATAAATTTGTGTTTAGACTTTTGCTGCCATTTATTTTTGGAGATTGGAATTCCATTCTTTGGATTGATTTTTAAAAACTGGTCTTCGTTAGCTTGACAGAAGAACACTATTATTAGTAATATCAAACTTCATTCCCTTAAAATACCTTGCTTAGATGTTTCCAATGACTAGAGAAATGGACATACCAATATATGTTTATTAAGAACAAAATATATTCCAGTTGTAATGGGCACTGAGGACACACTGGTGAACAAAGGGTATTAGAGGAACTGAAAGGGCACAGCTTAAAGCCGTAAAAGTAAAGCCATAAAGCTTAAAGTAAGTCATACCTTACTTTAGAGGAAAAACACCACTAGATGACTTCAGATAGCAGAGTTAACTGAAAGAAACAATGTTGGGGGAGAGACTACGGACCGGAAACAGACAATTGGGGTAGTGTCAATAGGAAACACTGGCAGTGGCCATCATCAACAGCACTCAAGACAGATGAAATGGCACCTAGGAAGTCGATGAGGCAGGAAGGAGCTCGGTGCTTTCACGGGGAGACGGGAGGCCCGCGTGGCTGGCTTGTAGCCACAGGTGAGACTGGAGGTGAGACTGGGCTCAGGGCCAGGGCGACTTCTTCCACTACCGCGAGATTACAATATAAAGTAACCAGTGATTGGCTATCTTCCATTCTTCCCCCGTGATTGGGTATCTCCCGTTCTCCCCCTGCCCGAATTCCTAGAACAGCGAGACAGCTGGGAAAGAACAGACCTAGGAGGAGTCTCTGACCTCCAATCTCCCCAAATAATCAGGCAAAACAATGGACTCCAGCTTTTCCAGGAAGTTCCAGCTCCCCTGCGACCGGGTCCTCCCCGATCGCTATTTAACAGCTCCCACCAGGTGGCGCCAGAACACCGCGAGGCCTGGAATTCCTGGCAGTCTCGCGGTGCATCCTCACCTCAGCCATTTAAATCTAGCAGTAATGTGGTCCCCTATCTCACGCAACTGAAATTTTAGACTCCACTTACTGCGTTATGATAGTCTGAATTTCCTTGAATCTCACTGTTGCCCTGCGAAGAATGTAATGATATTTCCATTGTACTGATGAGAAAGTGGTTTCAGGAAGGTTAAACAGTTAAATATCTTGGCCAAGGGAACTAACCTACTGAGGAGCTGGGATTCCAACCACAGGTATTCTGATTTCACTTCTGGCGTTCCTTCCTCTAAGCCTAACTCCCAATCTAGAGTATGGGCTGGAGGAGATACCCTTGCTTTGATAAGATGCCTGGTAACATTTTTTCCTACCTCAGCCCTATGTGAGCTTTTTTCTTTCTTTTTCTTGTGTTTTGTGTGTGTGTGTGTGTGTGTGCGCGCAGGGGGAGTGCAATTGCTCTTGTGGACTCCTCAGGGCGATAGAGGGAGGCGGGTGATAGCTCATTCCATTCCTAGGAGAGAGAGAAAAATTGAGCCTGGATAGGTTTATATCTCAGGAGACCACTGTTCTGGTAAGGGAAAGGAGTGGGGGAAAATTTCGCTGCGCTGGTTGAAAGAACATGTCGATCTGTGCAACAGGTTAACATAGCTATTCATAAGTTAGAGCATAAAAGGAAATTCCTCAGAATTTTTTCAGGTGGGTCTGGAATGATGTCTTCCTTTACTCACTTCCTACAGGCTTCCTATATCTTCTTTGCTTCCATTATATTTTGTTCATAGCACTATTGTAGCACTTACCCTATGTATTGAAATATGTATTTGTGGCCGGGCGCGATGGCTCACGCCTGTAACCCCAGCACTTTCGGAGGCTGAGGCGGGCAGATCACAAGGTCAGGAGATCAAGACCATCCTGCCTAACACGGTGAAACCCCATCTCTACTAAAAATACAAAAAAAATTAGCCAGATGTGGTAGTGGGCACCGGTAGTCCCAGCTACTTGGGAGGCTGAGGCAGGAGAAGTGTGAACCCTAGAGGCAGAACTTGCAGTGAGCCGAGATCGCCCCACTGCACTCCAGCCTGAGCGATAGAGCAAAACTCCATCTCAAAAAAAAGTATTTGTTTATGTGGGTATCCTCAATTATATTGCGTTCTTCAAGAGTAGGGATTATGTATTGTTCTTTTTTTACTCCTTACTGTATATGACAAGTAATTAGATTTTTGTTGGTTTATTTGGCCATTCACTTTAAATCCAAAGTAATGGTTTGACCAACCTTGCTTTCTTATGAATGTAGGTACATTGGCCTTGCTTAAATCTAGGTGAATTCACTCCTGGGATTCTTTTTATATTTATTTCCTTTTATGAGACAGGGCCTTACTCTGTTGCCCAGGCTGGAGTGCAGTGGTGTGATCTCGGCTCACTACAACTTCTGCCTCACGGGATTAAGCCATCCTCCCGCCTCAGCCTCCAGAGTATCTGGGACTACAGGCGCACGCCTCTATGCCCAGCTAAGTTTTGTATTTTTTTGTAGAGACAGGGTTTCACCATGTTGCCCAGGCTGGTCTCAATCCCCTGAGCTCAAGCCATCTGCCCTACTCAGCCTCCCAAAGTGCTGGGATAACAGGTGTGAGCCACCGCATCTGGCTTCCTGGGATTCTAACATGTATTCTGCACAGAAGATCAAAGGCTGAATGTCTTTATAACCCATTATGTAGCCATTCAGGAGGGCACTCATCCTAAGAGAAGAAAAAATTAGGTAGTGAAATGATCCAGTAACAAAACTGTAGGCACCAAAGTGTAGGCAGGCTCTTGTTCGGGGGACATGGTGTTTGCTATGAGGCCTTGTCCTCTGTTCTAGTCCTATGGAGTCTGTCTGAATCCAAAGAACAATTCATTAAGTAGGCGCTTTTGGCTGCAAGCAGTAAAGATTCATTCAGGTGAGCTCCAGTAATATGGATTTTTATAAGCTATATCAATAATTCTCAAGGCTTAAGATACCCCACACTAGGGAGATCAGGATCACCAGGGGACTTGTTAGAAATGTAAGGCCCCCGACCTATTGAATAGAAACCTCTGAAGGTGTTCATGACTGTGTGTTCTAACAAGCCATTCAGGTGATTCTGATGCACACTCATGTTTGACAGCTACTGGGATATAAGAGAGGATGATTTTCTAGGACTTCAGCAATGAGCCACATTTCACAGAGATTAAACATCACTTGGGTGCTGAAA
The DNA here is from genome assembly GCF_049350105.2 of Macaca mulatta. NCBI lineage: Eukaryota > Metazoa > Chordata > Mammalia > Primates > Cercopithecidae > Macaca > Macaca mulatta. The sequence goes on from NC_133408.1 coordinate 181,761,523, forward strand.
CTTTATTCAGGACCCATATTGGGTTTTTTTTTTAGCAGTAGGAGTTAATTGCCATTCACCTGAATGCTCCACTGTAAGTGAGATTCAGATTCTTGTTAGAAATTGAAGAAGGCCTTTGATGGTTTTAGGTGATATAGCACCAAGAGTTCCAGTAATTCCCAAATCTAGCTCTGCCAGTTATTCCTGTTACCTGAGAAGAACAGCAGCAAAGGGGTGTAATGTGGGTATTACTCTTTTAAATGTGACAGCAGCACCCAACAGCTCTCGCTGCAGATCCCTGGCATCAGTTGGGTTGAAGCAAGCAGTAGGCCTAGGTAGAATCCATAAACCCAACTTGCCATTCTTTCCAGGGTAGTTACTACCAATTGCCTATGCATATTCTCCCCATTGTCAACGGAACTTCGGTGTTTATTAGGCATGTCAGTATTCCCAATTTAAAAGAACTACAAATCTCATCCTTCTTTCAGATAGGAATGTCCAAATGACACAAGAAAAAGTAATTGGATGGAATTTCTTAGAAAGCCCTTGTTGCATTTCCCTTTTTCTGTGCCTGAACTCGAATGTTATTGTTGGACTCTAACCATGAGGCAAAAGCCAAGAGAATCTCAAAGGCTTCACTCTGAAATCCTTGACGGCTGAAACCACACCAGCAACTACTCTTTTCCAGCCTTCTCATTATGTGATAGTGGGAAACTCTTATGTCCTTAAGCCACAATGCTTGGAACATTATTATCAGAAGCTGAATGCAATTACTAACTTGTCCAATATTAAACCTATTAGGCCTTGGGACCAGAATGCACAAGAGTGGAGAGAGGTAGAGAAGAAGTGGGAGGGAGAGAGGGAGAGAAGAAGAAGTGGGAGGGGGGGGCGGGGGAGAGAGAGAGAGAGAGAAAGTGACCTTTAGCAACTCATTTCTCTTAGTTTCTGTTTCCTCATTTATACATGGTCATTAAAAATACCTGCCCTATCTTAAAGGATTGTTGTGATCAATGAAATAGTACAGATTAAAGTACTCTGGGGCTGGGTGTGGTGGCTCATGCCTTTAATTTCAGCACTTTGGGAGGTCAAGGTGTGTGGATCACCTGAGGTCGGGAGTTCAAGACTGGCCAACATGGTGAAATACCATTGCTACTAAAAATACAAAGATTAGCCGGGCGTGGTGGTGCATGCCTGTAATCCCAGCTACTCCGGAGGCTGAGGTGGAAGAATTGGTTGAAACCAGGAGGAGGAGGTTACTGTGAGCCGAGATCACACCATTGCACCTGGGCGACAGAGCAAGACTCTGTCTCAAAAAAAAAAAAAAAAAAAAAAAAAAATTTAAAAGGTACTCTCAAAACTGCAAAGTGTCACACAAATGCAAAGTTTTTTTTGTTTGTTTTTTGTTTGTTTGTTTGTTTTGAGATAGTCTCACTCTGTCACCCAGGCTGGAGTGCAGTGGCGTGATCTCAGCTCACTGCAATCTCTGTCTCCCAAGTTCAAGCGATTCTCCTGCCTCAGCCTCCTGAGTAGCTGAGATTACAGGCACCTGCCACCACGCCTGGCTAATTTTTGTATCTTTAGTAGAGACAAGGTTTCACCATGTTGGCCAGGTTGGTCTCGAACTCCTGACCTCAGGTGATCCACCCACTTCGGCCTCCCAAAGTGCTGGGATTATAGGCATGAGCCACCGTGCATGGCCAAATGTAAAGTTTTATGTGAATACTAGGTGATGTGTTATTCCTAAAATTCTCTCTGTACTCATACTTGTGTGTGCATGTGTTCTTGTCTGTGGTGGTGAAGAGGAAGGAGTAGAAGACAGTGTAAAGCTGCTAAATAATAGACATTTCACAAGACAAGGAAATGCTGTAATGTCCTGTGTACATTGTTTCTGCTCTTACCTTCCTCTGAACATTTCTGGGCAGATAAATTACTCCTCCTCCAACCAACTCCTTTTTGCCCTTTGCAGGTGGCATGTGATGTTAAGGTCTTTTATATAGGACGAAAGAAGGAAAGCAACTTGGCTGCAACAAAAACAGAGGTAAAAATTAATGTTTGTAGGCTATGAAGACTGTGAGACATCATTTTGATAGGTAGGGGGTGTAGATGCCATTCGCTTGTGAATATGTGTGTGTGTGTGCGCGCGCACGCGCACATATGTGAGAGAAACAGAGAGAGAGGTGGAGAGAGAGAGAGAGAGAGAGAGTCTTGTAGTAATGGTTTTTCTCCATTGGCCTGTGGAATCAGTTCAGTGTGGGATGTGTTGACTGTTTACTGTGGCTATTCCTAAGGGTTGAGGAACTGGAGGAGTAGTTCTTAACAGAATTTAAGCTAATGATACTGCTTGTTGGATATTATTTCATTTTCAGAAAAGACTGGCTGAGGAGGGGTTGGGAAACTGACATTGGATGTCAGGTACTTACGTCAGCTTAGGCTCAAAGTAACATCATGAAGTACTCATGATCATCCCTGATTTCCAGATAAGGCAACTGAGCTTCAGAAAATTGAAATGATTGTCCAAGTTCTGCAGAAAGTAAGTAGAGGACCTCATATTTAAGCCCAGGCTAGTTTGATTTGAAAGTCCATGTTCTTCCTTTTTTTTTTTTTTTTTTTTTTATTAGAGACAGGGTCTTGCTGTGCTGCCCAGGATGAAGTGCAGTGGTGCTGTCATAGCTCTCTGCAGCCTCAATCTCCTGGGCTCAAGTGATCCTCTTGCTGCTGTATGGGGGCTGAGAATCCCTAAGGAGCATTCTCCAAATTTTCCAAAATTCCCCAATTTTTATGGAAAATTCCCCAAATTTTCAGATTAAATCATCTAAAAATTTAACATGAAAATACTCTCCAAGAAATAATTCATCTTGAATGAAATACTATGTTTGACAATTTCATACTAAAAGGATACTTTTAGGGACGCCTAATCCACCCACCGTTAATTACCAGTAAAATCCACACAGATAAAATTATTATTTTCTACAAGGATTTTATTCCAGGAAGGGAGAATACAAAGTCATGTTCCATGTAGGAGGAGGAAGAATGCACACGGGGCCTCATCTGTCCCTTCTGGGCTCAGCATTCAGAATGGGCTCTTCATGTGGGTCTGGCTTTGACAGAGAGTTTGAGGAAGCTCTGTGGGCAGGGACTTAAGGAGTGGCTAGCACTCCTCCGAGCACTTTGGGGAATGCACACCTATAAAACAGAGCAATATATTCTTGAATGCACTATTAAACTGGCATTGTAGTAAATAAAGAGTTTAGTAATCACAGGGCTGGCCAAACAAGAGCAGGGAAAAACTTCTCAATCCTATCTCCCCCAGGATTCAAAGGCTGAGGTTTGTAAAGGGTACTTTGGTGGGCATGGGGCTGGAGAACTTGTGTAATTGATTGGCGGGGAATGAAATCACAGGAGCACCTAAAACTGTCTTTGTGCAGCTGAGTCAGTTCCCGGGAGGGGTGTGTGTGTTGGGGGGGCCTCAAGACTAGGTGGTGTCTCTTGGTCTACTGAAACGCTAACAAATATCTAAAAGACCAGTTATTTAGGTTTCACAATAGTGATTGATATGGTTAGGCTTTGTGTCCGAACCCAGATCTCATCTTGAATTGTAATCCCCATAATCCCCAGGTGTCAAGGGAGGGACCAGGTGGGAGGTGATTGGATCATGGCGGTGGTTTCCCCCGTGTTGTTCTCTTGATAGTGAGTTCTCGCGAGATCTGATGGTTTTATAAAGCAGTTTTCCCTGCTCTTGCTCACTCTCTCTCTGGCATGCTGCCATGTTAAGATGTGCCTGATTCTCCTTCCACCATGATTGTTTCCTGAGGCCTCCCCGGCCTTGCGGAACTGTGAGTCAACTAAACCTCTTTTCTTTATAAATTACCCAGTCTCAAGTATGTCTTTATAGCAGTGTGAAAACAGACCAATACAGTGATGTTATCTTTGGTAGTTGGGGAAGTTATACATTTTGTGACATTGGTTATGTGACTGGGGCAGTAAGCAACTTACAGAAAACAAACTAAGCCATGGCGGGACATTGTTTATGCCTATTCTTTAGCAAAGTCCAAGCCCCTACCATAATTCCAACCTTGCCTTATGAATGTGGCTTTAAGCTCCAGGCAAGGAGGGGGATCATTTTCCCTTGACTCCAAGTTTAACTATAAACTAAATCCCTCTCATAGTTATGTTGGCCTTTGTAGTAGAATAAGCAAAAAGCCAACCAAAAAAAAAAAAAAAAAATCCCCCAGAAAACATAATTTAGCCTGGGAGGTTAGAAGCAAGATGGAGTCAGTCATGTTAGATTTCTCTTATTTATAATTCTGCAAAGGCAGTTCAAGAGTCACCAGACTATTAAAGGATTTCCATACTGCAAACAAGCTTAAGGACACCTCAAAGAAGAAAGAAGAAAACAATTTTTAAAACATTTTTAAAACAACTTCCTTCCATCGCAATCATCAGATTGTGCTACTAAATGTCAATGAGTTCCTGAGAGGTTCGGAGTCACTGTAAGATACCAGGGCTCTTTTGGAATACTGAGGTCATTTATTTTTTGCTCTTTATCATCTACAAATTGTGTCTGTGTTCTCTTAGCAGACACACGGAGTGTCCTTACCACTGATTCAGTGCCTGGAGGGGATGGAGTGGGTCATGGGAGCTGACATTTCCTTCCAAAAGTCGTAGGGATGTCCTTCTTAGAGCAAGACCATGATTACTAATTAACTAAAAATTCTGATCCTGGAAATAAAAGCTGGCCATTCATTTGCATTTGAAAGCCATTAACATTTTCTTGATAGGTCAGTAAATAGTTACCAGATCTTTGGTTGCTTTGGTGGACTGTGCTCCTCTGCTTTTATTGCTAAGCCATCCTTCAGACAGAGAGGGAGCGGCTGCAGGAGGTAATGAGGTATGTTTGTGAACCTTGGGTTCTTTTGTGGTTACAGATGTGTGTCTACAAGTGTGTGTGAATGTGAGTTGGTCTCTTTTAGTCAAAATGCCCTTGTCAATTTGTTAAACACAGACAAAGATAAACAACACCAATAATAAATCAAAAATTATGCACATGCATACACATGGAACAAAATTCTCATTCATCTTTTTTTCTTAGTGTGTGTATATTTTTCTGAACTAAGGCCAGATCTATAAGCCTGATTGTAGTGAAACCTGTGTGTTTATGTGTGTGTTTCTGTGTGAGGTGTGATGAATTACTTAATACTTAGGTTGAGGCAGCAGGCAGAAATTCTTTCAGATTCTGGATATGAGGTGAGAGAAATGAATAAAAGGAGTTAGAATTTGGGAGTGAGATTAGAGCATTTCTCTCTGAAAGGATGTGGAGTTGTGATTGAGAAAATGTAATTGGAGAACCAATTATAGTCAGAAAATTGAGAAATCTATCACTATGCTTATGGGTTTGGTATCTCTGTTGATCAAATACAGAATAATTTTAGGGAATAGACTGAGGGTGTGTGTAACAAACTGGGATGCATTTATGAGTTGGTATGCACTGGGGGTTAGGAGTGGTTTCCTGTGGAATCTGGAAGGAGGTCATAAAGAGAAAAGTAGGGTATCTGTCCTGGCAGTCATGTGTGGAGTAGAATGGGAGTGCCCGTGGGAAGACGAGAAGGTGATAATTTGGCCCTCCCTGGTAAAACTTAAAATAAAAAAAAAAATGGATCCTTACTAGTTGCCAGAGTCTAGCTAGACACATGCAGGCATTTCTTTTCTGACTGGTTACAGAGGTGGGAAGGGAGAGTTACTCTTGGGGGAGAGAAAGAAATTGAGACTAATCCCCATGGGTGTCCCTGAAAAAGGATATCAGTAGGTTTTTGTTGCAGAATCTAATCAGCGGCTTTGCTGGGCAAGGAGGACCTCCCAGTGTCCAAACTGTCTACAGTCTGTGTCCTGGTGTGGGACAATAAGTGTATGTCTGCAGGTGTGCCAAGAGGGGGTGAGATGGAGGGGGTCTTTGGTTTGTTGTGCTGGTAGGACCCTGTGCTACCAGGGATCAAATGAAGTGCTACGCTAAATTTAAGACAGCTCATTGCTATTTCACTCACACTTTGAGAAGATGCCAATGATCATTTTTTATTATCAGGAATTCCCTCACCAATAAATTTTAATGAGCTAATAAAATTACTATAAAAATTGTTCTGTAAGCAGGGAATGGAACTAGAATAAGAAATTTTCCATTTAAAATTGGTTCAGGTGGCAGCTGTGGAATGTGATGAGAAATATAAGCCTTCGCACACTCTGTTGCTGGGCTCGAGGAGGAGTTAGCTGTCTCCTAGAGATGATCCCTTTGCAGTTCAGATGGGGAAACTGAGACCCAGAGGGGTTAAGTTGTTTTTCCAAGGTCACACAGCAGTCTAGGGTAAGAGCTGACTCTTAGATCTCTCACTTTGGATGTGACCAGACTTGCAAGAAAAAAGCCATTCATTAGCTACCTTATCCCTTCCACTCGCCAAGCAGCTGGGAAAGGATGACCCAACCTACTAATATTGCCCAGCATTTTTGATGAATAGCTATGGCTTGCTGGGGTCCTCTTTGCAAGTTGTTCTTGGTCTATCTACAATGAATCCTCTTTTCTACTAGATCTCATGCCTTGTGTTAGCAAAGGATTTTAAAAGAATGGCTTAGACCTCCATGTACACATCAAACACTGGCCATAATGCCGAAAAGAGGACAAATATCTAGTTTTTCCAAATTAATTTAGATAGCCATTTTAGTAATTTGGGCCCCCATGTGATTTGTCTACTTTGCCTAAAGCACTATGACAGTACCAGGACAATGAGCTTTGACAATTATTCATATACTAAATAATTCAAGAAGAAAAAAAATTCTATTGCTTTTGCATAATGTATATATATATAAATAATTCTTTTTTAAAATTTTACTTTAAATTCTGGGATACATGTGCAGAACGTGCAGGTCTGTTACATGGGTATACATGTACCATGGTGGTTTGCTGCACCTATCAACCCATCATCTAGGTCTTAAGCCCCACATGCATTGCGTATTTGTCATAATTCTCTCCATCGCCTAGTCCCCCATCCCCTGACAGGCCCCGGTGTGTGATGTTCCCCTCCCCATATCCATGTGTTCTCATTGTTCAACTCCCACTTATGAGTGAGAACATGTAGTATTTGGTTTTCTGTTCCTGTGTTAGTTTGCTGAGAATGATGGCTTCCAGTTTCATCTATGTCCCTGCAAAGGACATGAACCCATTCTTTTATATGACTGCATAGTATTCCATGGTGTATATGTGCCACATTTTCTTTATTCAGTTTATTATTGATGGGCATTTGGGTTGGTTCCCAGTCTTTGCTATTGTAAATAGTGCTGCAGTAAACATACATGTGCATGTGTCTTCATAATAGAATGATTTATAATCTTTTGAGTATATACCCAGTAATGGGATTGCTGGGTCAGATGGTATTTCTAGTTGTAGATCCTCAAGGAATTGCCACACCGTCTTCCACAATGGTTGAACTAATTTACACGCCAAACAGTGTAAAAGCGTTCCTATATATATATAGTAATAATTCTTACATTTCAGTACGATTTTTTTTCTGACCAACCTAATTAAAATTGCAACCCTTACCCCAACATTCCTCATTTATCTCCCACTTTTTCTCCATATACTTATACAGTATAACCTATTGTATATTTATTTATTTTGTTTATTGTCTCTTTTTTCTACTTGTGGGAATGTAAGAATCACGAGGGCAGGGATTTTTATCTGTTTTGTTCATTGTTGTATAGCCAGTGTTTGAAAGAATGCTTGGCACATTGTAGGGACTTAATAAATAATTCATGAATGAATAAATAAACTGCAAGCAGATTTCTTTCTTCCAGAGATATAGCTTAGATAATGATGAATGAACGTGGCACATAAGGCACATCAGTAGCTTCTTCTAGGTCTCCCAGGTAATTTAAAACAGTGCTATGGGCCATAAACTTAATGTGGTTTTATTTGATTAAACTACAATCTCACAGAAAGCCCAAGCTGGTGTACACCGTGGAGCATTATAGCATAGACTATAGAGTAACGGTTGAAAGCCATGGCTGTGGAGTCCAAAGGGCAGGTGTTCAAATTGGGGCTTTGCTCCTTATCAGCTGTATGACATCAGGCAGGTTATTTGATGTTTCTGAAGCTTAATTTTTTCATCTGCAAGTGAGGATAGTAGCCATAATCAACTTGCAGTTGTTATAAAAATTGCATGTGACAAATTATGGAAGCCTCTTAGGATATCTGCTCAATCACTGTTAACCATTATTATCATTAGCATTAAAATTGCATAATTATATATTTGTCCTATAAAAATAATAGTCAGAGATTAAGGACAGATTGCCAAGTAGCGGTTTTTAAAAAAAACATTTTTAAAAGCACTTAACCCTATTTAAATTATTTCCTTTTTTATTTGCCTCTTGCCATTTTTCTTGATCTTAGTTTTTCTTCAATTGCATTTCTAATTGAGATAGGAAGCTTCACCATCAAGGGTTCTATAATGCAGGAAGTAAGGTCAATCAGATAATGCTGGAGTTTTTTTTAAGGTTTAAGGAAACCTTTCTCTTGTATAGCTAGAAAATAGATATTATTGTTCCATAGCGCAAGTAACCATATTTGAATATATGGCGCAAAAGGACTATTGATAAACAGCAAGTTTTAAAAAAAATGTTAATGATATTTTATTAAAAAGTCATATTTACCTATGCATATTAGTTATCTATTGCAGGGTAACAAATTACCTTACAATTTTGTAGTTTAAAACAACAAACATTTATTATCTCCCAATTTATGCAGGACAGAAATATGGGAGTGGGTTAGCTGAGTGGTGCTGATTCAGGGTCTCTCATGAGTCTGGCCGAGATGTCAGCCAGGACTGCAGTCATGTGAAGGCTTGAATGGGGATAGAGGCCTGCTTTCAAGGGAGCTCACTCAGATGGCTCTTAGCAAAAGACCTCAGTTGTTTGCTAGAAATTTCCATAGTCCTGCTTGAATTTATGATGGCATGGCAACTGTTTTCTTCAGGAAATGATCCAAGAGAAAGAGCAAGGAAGAAGCTGTAAAGCCTAGTCTTGAAAGTTAGATGCTATCCCTTCTCCATATCCTATCTGTTGAGAGTGAGTCACTAAGTCCAGCTCATCCTCAAAGCGGGGGGTGGTGGGGACTTGGCCTACCTCTTCAAGAGAGGAGTATCAAATAATTTGTGAAATTAAAAACACCTGCCATGTCATGATTTTAAGTAACATTGAATTATATTTTACTTCACATATTTACTGAGTACTGTCTCTATGGATATTTACACTGTCCTCAATCTTTTGCTATTACATGTAATACTGTGATGGAAAACCTTTATTTGTATATACATTGATTCCCAAATGTGTAAGTGTATTTATGGTATGAATTTCTATAAATGCAATTGCTGGGTAATGGGCATGAGTAATTTTAATAGTTTTTGCTGAGTCTTCATTGAGCATAGGGTATTTATAGTTTGACCAGCAATGGGTGGGTGTTTCTTCATAGTGTCTAACATAGTGTGTTAATAAACATTTGAAAAAAAATTAAATATTGTTATAAAAAGCAATCTCACATCTTACAACTATTAGCATCTACCAAACAGGAGACATGGTCACTTGGATAGACATTCTAACTCCTCTTCTTATTAGTGAACATAAGATCACTCTTTGCTTTATTAGTTCATTTAATTATACCAGGCATGAGAGGTTATTAATCTTTATGGAATTTAACAAGCAAGTTTAATTTTATAGGATTTCTTATGAAGCTCTTTGGAATGTGAGATAGTGGAGACAGTCATGGTAAGAAAGACTAGAATTGGAGTAATTTATTCTAGAAAACACAAGGCAATCCTTGTTGTAGAGAAAGGTTGCTTTCACAGCTCCATTTCCTTTTGCATAGTAAGAGGGCATTATGTTGACTAATAGCAGTTTCTTATCAATGTATAAGAAGTAAGTCCTCTTATTCAACCAGTCCTTGGATAAATGACTAAGGAAGACTGCTTCCTACTGAAGAGAATATGGGAGGAAACGTTGATTGAGTGGAGAATGAGATTGCAAGGGAATATCAAACAATTCCTGATTTAGGGAGTCATGAACTAAGACCTCACAGCAGAAGAAAGGGGATGTTCTTTTTGAGTAAAGAGAGTATGATTTACAAGGCAGCCTGGGAAAGCAAGTGTTGGTGGGTTGGTGGGGAAAGTAGGTCTTGTATAGGCAAGACTGTAGCTATGGCTCCTCTTCCTGGCTTTCTACACTTATGTCCCAGGCAATGCATGAGTCATTCAACACATGGGGCCATAAAGCACTTAATGGGGGTCATACCAGAGCAAGTGAACCAGGACAGCAGTCAGCATTGTTCATCAGCTGCTCTACCAGAACACCAAGTCGGGTGTGGTGCCATACTCAGAGAAAGTAGGACTGACATATTTTGTAGAAACATTCTGTTTCTTACCCAGGACCCACTACCTGTCTTCTCTTTGGTAAATAATAATATAATGAGACCTATGCTTTATGACTTAGAATATTTTTATTTGATTTCCACAATAAGAAGCTGGCAATAGATAATAATAACAGAAGAAATTGTAGTTTCATTTTACAGATAGGAAAATTGAGACTCAAGAGTATTACATAAATTGTTATAGCTACCACAGCAAAAAATGGTAGGGTTGGAAATCGAGCTCAGGGATTCTCGTGCTCTATTTAGCACTGCCCTCTCTTCCGAGAAGAACTTGGGATAGAATAAAAAAAAATAAGACACTAATGAAATGTTTAGCACATGTGTCTTTTGTGAAAGGAAGAAATAGAATAGTGTGAGATTTCTGTGACTCACTTGAAAATGACTTTTAAAAACTAATATTGAAGCCAACATCACCCTGATAACGAAGCCAGACAAAGACACAACAAAAGAATAAAACTACAGACCAATATCCCTTATTAACATAGATTCAAACATTCTTGACAAAATACTAACATACTGAATCCAACAGCACGTGGAAAAGATAATACACCACGATCAGTGAGTATTATTACAGATATGCAAGGATAGTTCAACATGCACAATTCTATAAATGTGATTCATCACACAAACAGAATTAAAAACAAAACCCATATGATCATATTAATAGATGTAGAAAAAGTATTTGATAAAATCCAGCATTCCTTCATATAAAAACCCCTAACAACCTTGGGGTAGAAGGACCATACCTCAAAATAGTGAAAGCCATATATGAAAAACCCATAGCCAAAATCATACTGAGCAAGGAAAAGTTCAGTATGATTGAAAGCATTCCCCCTAAATGGAGACAAGACAAGGACACCCATTGTCACCACTCATATTCAACTTAGTACTGGAAGTCCTAGCTACAGCAATCAGGCAATAGAAGAAAATAACACGCATCCAAACTGGAAAAGAGGAAGTCAAATTACCTCTGTTTACTGATGATATAATCTTATACCTAGAAAACTCTAAACCCTCCAAAAGACTCCTAGATTTAATAAATGACTTCAGTAAAGTTTCAGGACACAAAATTAATGTACAAAAATTAGTAGCATTTCCATACACCAATAACAATCAAGCTGAGAACCAAATCAAGAACTCAATCCCATTTACAATAAAATAAAATAAAATAAAATAAAATAAAATACCTAGTAATACATTTGACTAAGGAGGTTCAAGGATGTCTACAGACAACTATAAAACACTGATGAAAGAAATTGTAGAAGACACAAATTGGAAAACATCCCATGCTCAAGGATTGGAGGAATCGGTATCATCAAAATGACCATACTGCCCAAAGCAATCTACAGATTCAGTGCAATTGTTATCAAATTACCAACATTATTCTTCACAGGTTTAGAAAAAACAATCCTAAAATTCATATGGAACCCTGAAAGAGTGTAAGTAGCCCAAGTAATCCTAAGCAAAAAGAATAAAGCTGGAGGTATCACATTACCTGACTTCAAATTACTCTAAAAGACTATAGTAACCGAAACAGCACAGTACTGGTATAGAAATAAACATATAAATCAGTAAAAAAGAACAGAGAACTCAGAAATATAGCTACATACCTACAATCAACTGATTCTTGACAAAAATATGCACTGGCGAAAGGACTCCCTATTCAATAAATGGTACTGGGAACACTGGAATGTCATCTGCAGAAGAATGAAATCTCTCACCATGTACAAAAATTAACTCAAGATGGATTAAAGACTTAAATGTAAGACCTGAAACTATAAAATTCCTGGAAGAAAAACCTAGGAAAATCTCTCTGAACATTGGCCTAGGCAGAGAATTTATGACCAAGTCCTCAAAAGAAACCACAACAGAAACAAAATTAGACAATAGGATACTTAATTAAACTAAAAAGCTTCTGCACAGTAAAAAAAATAAAATAGAGTAAACAGACAACCTACAGAGTGGGATAAAATATTTGCAAACAATGTATCTGACAAAGGGCTAATATCCAGAATCTATAAGTAACTCAAACAACTCAACAGGAAAAAAACAAACAAACAAACACATAACCCCATTAAAAAGTGGGCAAAGGACATGAACAGATATTTTTCCCAAAAAAGGCATACAAGTGGCCAAAAAACATGGAAAAATGCTAAACATATGTTAGGTGTGATAATATTTTGCCTTTTGCAAGATTTCTTATCTTTTAAAGAAACATGCTGAGTATTTTTAGATTAAAAGACATGAGACCTGAGATTTGCTTCAGAGTAATTCGGGGTAGGGAGAAAAGTGGACCAGAATAAAGACAGAATGAATTGGCCATGAGTTGATAATTTTTTAATTTAGATAATGGGGGCTTGGGAGGCTTGTTATAGTATCCATTGCATACATTTGAGCTTTTCCATTAAAAATCTTACTAGTTATATAGTAAATCAAATTCACATCTAAAATTGTTTTCTTTTACTTTTTAGAGATGGCAAGAAAGAAGCTGCAAAAATTTACTACTTTGGAGATTGTGCTCAGTGTTCTTCTGCTCGTGTTGTTTATCATCAGTATTGTTCTAATTGTGCTTTTAGCCAAGGAGTCATTGAAATCAACAGGTAAGAAGTAACTCTGGGGCTCTCTCCATGTGTTGTTTTTATTAGAGCAAATCTTCATCAATGGCAGGAAAGTAATGCTTTCATGCTCGTGTGTGTGTGTTTGTTGCGGGGGCTGTTATATGTGTGTGTTCTACATGTTTTGGGCAGCTCAGTAGATATTCATTGTAGGTTTAAGTTGTGATACTTTGATTTAGCAATTAATGCATTGCAGGATTCCATGATTGACATTTTAAATACATTTGCCAAATTTCCTTAAATAGCTCTAATTCTGCTAAGAATGGTAATTAACAATACCCTTATGTGAAAGGCAAGCAAATGAGTATATAAGAGACTTCAAAAAGTTTGTGGAAAAATAGAAATATAGAAATAGAAAGACAGAAAGATAAAAATAAAAACAATAAACTTTATTTCTCAATGTAAACTCCATCAAGTTCAGGACACTTTTGTAAAAGATGATACCAGCCATTTAGTCCATCCATAAGAACTAAGGGTCCTAGGAATTTAACCTTTTTAATGCAGTCTTTTTTACATTATTAACTGAAAAAAATGAGTGCCCTTTATAGATTTTTTTAAGATTAGGAAACTAAAAGAAGTCAAAAGGAGCCAAATAAGAACCATAAGGTGGATTTCCCATCAAAACTCTTGCAAAATTGCCTTTGTTTGATGACGAAATGAGCAGGAGCTTTGTGGTGGTGGAGAAGGACTCTGTGAAGCTTTCCTGGGCGCTTTTTCTGCTAAAGCTTTGGCTAACTTTCTCAAAGCACTCTCATAATAAGTAGATGTTACTGCTCTTTGGCCTTCCAGAAAGTCAACAAGGAAAATGCCTTGAGCATCTCAAAAAACTGTTGCATGACCTTTGCTCTTGGCTGGTCCGCTTTTGCTGTGACTGGGCCACTTTCCCCTCTTGGGAGCCATTGCCTTGTGCTTTGTCTTTTTTTTTTTTTTTTTTTTTTTTGAGACAGAGTCTGGCTCTGCCGCCCAGGCTGGAGTGCAGTGGCCGGATCTCAGCTCACTGCAAGCTCCGCCTCCCGGGTTCACGCCATTCTCCTGCCTCAGCCTCCCGAGTAGTTGGGACTACAGGCGCCCGCCACCGCGCCCGGCTAGTTTTTTGTATTTTTTAGCAGAGACGGGGTTTCACCGTGTTAGCCAGGATGGTCTCGATCTCCTGACCTCGTGATCCGCCCGTCTCGGCCTCCCAAAGTGCTGGGATTACAGGCTTGAGCCACCGCGCCCGGCCATGCTTTGTCTTAAGGCTCGCACTGGTAAAGCCATGTTCCATCTCCTGTTACAACTCTTGAAAGAAATACTTCAGAATCTTGATCCCCACTTGTTTAAAATTTCCATTTAAGGTTCTCCTCTCGTTTGCAGCTGATATGGGTGCAACAGCTTTGGTGTCCGTAGAGTAGAAAGTGTGCTCAACTTTCATTTTTTCAGACAGAACTCTGTAAGCTGAACCGCTTGAGACATCCATGGTTTTGACTATTGTTTCTGCTGTTGTTTGTCAGTCCTCTTCATTAGGGCATGACAAAATTAATTTTTATCTTCACAAATGGATGTGGATGGTCTGCTGCTGTGGGCTTCATCTTCAATATTGTATTGGCCCTTCTTAAAATGAGTTATTCCTTTATAAACTGTTGATTTCTTTGGGGGCATTGTCCCCATAAACTTTTTGTAAGTATCAGTGATTTCACCATTTTTCCACCCAAGCTTCATCATGAGTTTGATGTTTGTTCTTGCTTCAATTTTAGCAGAATTTGTGTTGCTCTGATAGGCACTCTTTTCAAACTGATGCCTTATCTTTCCTAGTTCCTCAAGCTAAGTCCTGTTCAGACACATTGTAACAATCTACTGTGAGTTTATTTTAGTACCAAAAATATTTGAAATTTCTACATCATTTTTTCATAATACATATTTTTCATGGACTTTCTGAAGAACCTCATCTAATCAAAGTTTTTTTGTTTGTTGAATTTTTATATCCCCAAAAGGAGCTGGATTATGCAGAGTTATCCATGGTTTCTTATCTGATTCATCTAGGAGCAACTTCCTAGGAGAACCAGGCAATCAAGGGTTAACCTGTGGCTTCTCTGCCCCTTCTACCCCATCCCTTGTTACAACAATTTCTACTTTTTATAGAAAAAAGTCTCAAAGGTTGCTCAACTCTTAAAATTATGTGATTCTAAAGATGTAACTAAAACCGTTGTGCAGACATTGGCACAATTTGAATCTGAAACCCCGAATGAAAGGAAAACCAATCAAAAGACTAACTGTTTTGTCTTAATGTCATTATTAATTTATTGTAGAACACCTTCAAGAAAGCTCACCTCCTTATTTTAGGATACAATAAAAACACCTTTTCTAATTTACTGATTTTTAAATCTGAAATCAAAGTTCTCCAGCCCTTAGGTAAGTCCTAGCTGTCAGTTTTTAGACTGGTGGGCTCCCTTTACATCTTTTGTCATATAGGACTTTGTATTTACAGAAGAATGATGTTGCTCAGAAGCATTCTTTGTCCTGGGGATGGGCTGTTGACTGAGCAAGCAAAGTTAAGGTTACTGTGACTAGGATGGCGCTTGTACTGCACATGTTCTGTGTGCCCTTGCTGCTGGGGTTGGAAGTAAAGAATCAGATCAGAGGTCTGCAGACTTTACTGTAAAGGACCAGATAGTAAATGTTTTAGATTTTGTGAGCCATACAGACTCTGCCATATGACTTAAGTTTGCCCTTGTAGCACAAAGCAGCTAAAAATAAATGAGTATGTAATGTGTATAACATGTAATGTGCATGTGTGTAATTTTCCAGTAATACTTTGTTTGTAAAACAGGCTTTGACTTAATTTGGCCTGAAGGCCATAGTTACTGACCCCCAGACTAAAGGAAGGGTGGTCCCCAACTTCATGAGCTTCTAGTCTAAAGGTGGAGTGCTTATTCTTACACATACCATCTTGTAGGGGATGGAGTTGGGAGTAGAAGGAGATGATGTAGAGACACACAGAGGTAAATACAGTCAGCAGGAACAAAGTGACATTTTATAAAGTGGATGCATAAATTTTGAGGTCATCAGAGTGAAGCCCACTCAGTAGTGGAGTTAATTGGAGGTGCTGAGAACTATTGAATGTCTGTGAAATTAAATTTGTTTAATGATCATTTTATGTTTGCTTTTGATATAGCCCCAGATCCCGGGACAACTGGTACCCCAGATCCTGGAACAACCACTTCCACGCAGTCTAGGACAACTGGTCCCCCAGATCCTGGAACAACTGGTACCACTCCTGTTTCTGCTGAATGTCCCGTGGTAAATGAATTGGAACGAATTAATTGCATCCCTGACCAGCCACCAACAAAGGTTTGAGTTATGAATTTTGTTTCCATTTCAGAATTTATGCAACTTGATAGTTTTTTTGTTTGTTTTCATTTTGTTTTGGTTTTCTTCATTAGTGACTCTCAAGAGAGGTGTTTACGTTGCAGCCATTAGCCGCTCAGGCAAATTAACCTTTGTCCATGCTTGTATGACAGTGCAGCTTTGGGAAAGGAAGACCTGGAATATTCCCTTGGGTTGCCAGATTCAGCAAATAAAAGTGTGATTGCCCAGCCAAATTCAAATTTCAGAAAAACAATGAATCAGGTTTTAGTATAAGTGTGTCCCATGAAAGATTTTGGGCTTACTTACTAAAAATGTATTTGTCTTTTATATGGCAACACTACATGATTACTAGTTCTTTCTGCCTCTGTTCTTGCCCTGTATGTCTCTCCTTCTCCTTTCAGAATTTCCAAAGCTCATCTGGGATCTACAGTAAAAATTCGTACGTGTGCACAAAGCATTATTTAAAATAAGGGCAAAGTTTCAAGGGCTATGTTTTGGAATTACCTTATGCTATAAGGTAATTAATGCCAGATTAAAGATAGTGCAGACATCTGGGTATTTACTTTAGCCCAGTGTTTCTAGATTATCGGCTGAAGTCCAGCTAATTATGATGATTATAAAGTACTTTGCCCACACCCTATGTTTGTTGTGCGAAACTTACAGAAAGCTGATGCACACGCATTTACTTTCCCTGTCATATTTTGCAAGTTACTCAATAGCTCAATTGGGCTGTACTCAATAGCTCACTAATTACTTGGAAGCTCACCTAGATTATCACATTCTCCGTATGTCACGCTACTGCAACACTCCATCTTGTTATTGGGTATTGGTGAACTTCAGATACAGCCATAGTAATGGTTCTTTGGTGCTTTATTGTAAGATCTTTTGATAAGTACTATGGTATCAAGATTGAAGTTCAATAAATGATCTTTGGCTTTTCTACATGTCATACCCAACTGAATTACTCCATGACCTTGGCGTGTATTAATTGGCATGCTCCTTTTTTGCTCAGCCAGAGAGAAATACTGGCACTTTCAATGATTCATTTTCTTATAGAAGGTACATCTTAGGCCTTTTGTTGTATGTTTCACGAATCCTGAGAGCTGTATGCTGATCCAGATTGTTGTTAAGAGCTGAGGCTATGGATAGTGATGTGTTTGTATGACGTTCACATTAAAGGGAATATGGCTGAAAGAGGATGGTGGGAAGAAGTTATGAACACAACAGATAGGGTAGGCAGAATGTTCTGGTGTTGAAGCCATTCCCATATAATTTTTTCATTCTTATCATCTGCCCTCCAAGATTATATGTAAAAGAACTAAAAGAATAACTTTCTCTGCAGATGGTTCTTGTTGTAAATACCATTGTTTCATTCTACCAATTATGGGAGGGAATCCTTTTCCAGTACAGAAGGAAGTAATGTATCAAGCCACCCTGACACCCTGAGTACTCTTGGGAGACTCTTCTTTGTCGAGAGAATGGACTCTAGGAGTCCCCTTCATGGATCTTAGAAAAAAAGATCACTCAATTATCTAACTGTAGTTCATATCTTTAGTTCTCGGCTTGAAACTGGTTAGAGAGCATCTTCATTGAATCCCTTCCTGTCACATCAGCTGAACTCATTACCTCCTCACCAAATCTGCTTTTCCTTCTCAGCTACCAGATTTCTGTTAGTAATTCTATTAAGCTTCTAGTTCTTGAGGCAGAAAGAGCAGAACTTCTGCTTGGCTCATCCCTTCTATCCCTTTGGCCAGTATTTCATGTATTTTAAAATATTTTCCTTAACAATATTTTCCAGAAGAGGCATTTCATTTCCATTCTCTCTGCCATCCCTAGATCATCATTTCCTCATGCTTGGGTTGCTCCAGGTGCCCCCTGGCATCCCTTCTGAATTCCATTTCTCCCATCCATTCTGTTACATGAGAGATTAGAATTGCTCTTTTTTACATCCAACTTTTGTTGTTATTTCTACCCAACTCCAGTACATATAGTGGTTTATTACTGTTTGTTGAGTCAAGTTCAAACACTGTCTTCTATCATCTAAGACCCTACCTCTGTGCCTCTATGGGTTCACTTAGGCTATACTTCTATGCAGATTTTTTGTTTTGTTTTTGTTTTTGTTTTTTTTTATTTTTTTTTATTTTTTATTATTATTATACTTTAAGTTCTAGGGTACATGTGCATAACGTGCAGGTTTGTTACATATGTGTACTTGTGCCATGTTGCTGTGCTGCACCCATCAACTCGTCAGCACCCATCAACTCGTCATTTACATCAGGTATAACTCCCAATGCAATCCCTCCCCCCTCCCCCCTCCCCATGATAGGCCCCGGTGTGTGATGTTCCCCTTCCTGAGTCCAAGTGATCTCATTGTTCAGTTCCCACCTATGAGTGAGAACATGCGGTGTTTGGTTTTCTGTTCTTGCGATAGTTTGCTGAGAATGATGGTTTCCAGCTGCATCCATGTCCCTACAAAGGATACAAACTCATCCTTTTTTATGGCTACATAGTATTCCATGGTGTATATGTGCCACATTTTCTTAATCCAGTCTGTCACTGATGGACATTTGGGTTGATTCCAAGTCTTTGCTATTGTGAATAGTGCCGCAATAAACATACGTGTGCATGTGTCTTTATAGCAGCATGATTTATAATCCTTTGGGTATATACCCAGTAATGGGATGGCTGGGTCATATGGTACATCTAGTTCTAGATCCTTGAGGAATCGCCATACTGTTTTCCATAATGGTTGAACTAGTTTACAATCCCACCAACAGTGTAAAAGTGTTCCTATTTCTCCACATCCTCTCCAGCACCTGTTGTTTCCTGACTTTTTAATGATCGCCATTCTGACTGGTGTGAGATGGTATCTCATTGTGGTTTTGATTTGCATTTCTCTGATGGCCAGTGATGATGAGCATTTTTTCATGTGTCTGTTGGCTGTATGAATGTCTTCTTTTGAGAAATGTCTGTTCATATCCTTTGCCCACTTTTTGATGGGGCTGTTTTTTTTTTCTTGTAAATTTGTTTGAGTTCTTTGTAGGTTCTGGATATTAGCCCTTTGTCAGATGAGTAGATTGCAAAAATTTTCTCCCATTCTGTAGCTTCAAAGAGAATAAAATACCTAGGAATCCAACTTACAAGGGATGTAAAAGACCTCTTCAAGGAGAACTACAAACCACTGCTCAGTGAAATAAAAGAGGACACAAACAAATGGAAGAACATACCATGCTCATGGATAGGAAGAATCAATATCGTGAAAATGGCCATACTGCCCAAGGTTATTTATAGATTCAATGCCATCCCCATCAAGCTACCAATGAGTTTCTTCACAGAATTCTATGCAGATTTTAAAGACAACTCTCTACACTTATTCTGAACCTTTGAATTCTAAAATCCTTTCCACTTCCTTGATGAAGTCTTTTATCCCCAATTCCAGAACTCAGAGTTGAAAGATCCCATTGATGGCAGGGAGCAGGAATAGAACATTCTTTCTAAGGTCTCATTTTGTGCTTTCTCTTCATTCTGTTTATGTGCTAGTCCCCACCCCCACTCCTTCATAAACTTGTCTTTTTTCTTAACTATTTGGATCGAGGATTTCCACACTCCCCCCAACTCCGACAATTTTGCTTCAGTACTGTTTTGGTAGTTACACATTCTATGTTATTTTGCCAGTTTCCCTTAAATATTTAATTCTCATATCCAACTTAAAGGGGCATTTTTTGTCCTGGGCCTAATTTCTTTGTGTGCCCTAATTCTATGCATGCCATCATTTTCCATAGTTTCTTTCTAAAATCTATTTTCCTAGGTTTTATATACTTTGTTTTCTCTTATTATGTGGGTCTTGCTCCATGTCTCTTCCCACTTCTTGCAATGACTCAGCTCTACTGTGGAAGCTGGCGTTTTTGACTTGGCCAACAAAGACTGTTTGCATTCCTTGCTCTTTTGGCCACTCTGATCTTTGTCCTTTCCAGTTTAATGGGAAAATTATTAAACTCCAGGCTGTATACAAAAACTGTTATGCTTAACACCCTCCCTTTCAACACTTTTTTCTTTTTATGCTGAGGTTTCATCTGAGTGGGTTTTACAAGAACAAAGACAAAACTGTGGATCGAGGTTGAGTTCACAGTGGAACCTGATCTTACAGCAGTATAAACCACGTATGGACATCATTGTTTATCCCTCATATTGGCTATTAGTGTAAAAAATAGCATTTGATTAAATTTCATTTTTCGTATAACTAAGCAAAACATTTTTTCTTACCATTTGCAAGGCTGTATTCTCCTGAAAGTGTGCTTAGAGATACTCAACCCAGAGTATAGAAAAAAAAGAAATGGATAGTAAGAGAACTAAGTTATGTTCTTGCCTTTTCAATAGCTGAGTAACCTCTGGCAGGTCACTGTACCTTGGAGAAGCTTTACCATTCTGGGCCAAAGGTAATTCATCTGTAAAATGATCTGGCAGGAGGTATTAGTTATCTATTGCTGTGTAATAAACTATACCAAAATTTAATGGCCTAATATGACAAATATTTACTCACAGCTTCTGTAGTCAGACATCTGACCGTGGCTTAGCTAGGTGCCTCTGGCTCAGTGTCTCTTGGAAGGCTGTAGTCAAGGTGTCTTCCAGGACTATGGGATGATTGTTTTCAAGCTCACTCATGCAGTTGTTGGCAGGATTCAGCTCTTCAGGTGTTGTTGGACTGAGAACCTCAGTTCCTTGTGGGCTGCTAGCTGGAGACCTCCCTCAGTTCCTTGCCATGTGAGCCCTTCCACAGTATGACAACTTGCCTCTTCCAGAACGAGGACTCCAACAGTGAAAGTGAAAGAGAGCAAGCAAGACGGAAGCTTCAATCTTTCTGTGATCTAATCTTGAAAGCAACATCGTGTTATTTTCTCTGGTTTCTATTACTTGCAAATCACTTGATTCAGTGTGCGCTCAAGAGGAGAGACTTCTTTGTTCTTTTTTGTGTTTAACCTGGTTGCTTCTCCCAAATTAGTTGGTGTGAGAAAGAAACTATTTTCATTTTGGCCTCCACTTGATTCAGTCATTAATTATGTTAGAAGGCACATACCTTTCTTAAGTAAGAATCTATTTGGGTGTCAAGAAGGACTACTTTCTGCCTCTGGAGGAGTTGAGGGACTGTATACATGTCATATATCTCACATATGTATAATCCACATGAATGTAAGGCATATATTTAAAAGTCAAAACAACATCAGTTTGATTTGAAAGCTTCAGAATAGAATTGATTGCAAAGTCTTATTTTTAAAAGTCAAAGCAAATATAAATGAAGCTCCATTTGTAATTTTGGATTACTGGTGATATAATTATATTATTGTTTAGACTCTTTAAATATGTTTGTGAGTTTTTTTGTGATAAAAGATACAAAATGCATTTTGCTTCCCATACTGTTACATAGGAAGGACACTGGTCAGAAAAATTGGTTATAGGTAGAAGCTCTGCCATTTCTTGGTATATGGCACAATTTATCTAAATATCAGTTGCCTTATTTGTAAATGAAGTTCTTGATACCATAGTCTTAGATTAGATGTTTTATGCTTTATAAATGATTGTGTTCTACGACTAAATGGAGCTTCTTTGACTAACCTGTTGTTTCAGGCCACATGTGACCAACGTGGCTGTTGCTGGAATCCCCAGGGAGCTGTAAGTGTTCCCTGGTGCTACTATTCCAAGAATCATAGCTACCACATGGAGGGCGACCTTGTAAACACAAATGCAGGTAAGCCATAGTCTGCCACGATGCAGGAGGTCCAGACCCTCTGGAGGATGACTCTGTGTCCCCCAGAGGAGAGCTGGCGCAGCCTGCAGAGTTCTGCTCTGTGGGACCACATAACCACATGTGACAGAAGGTAGGCACTGCTCTTAATCAAGGACTAGAATCTATTTGGGCACCAAGGAAGAATTATTCTCTGCCTTGGGAGTTGAGGGGCCATGTCCTCTTTCCAGCTTCCCCATTATGGACCTTCATGACTGTGCAATAATCATTGATCATTTTTGTTTTCAAGTTTATCCCTTTTAAAGTGGGGGATTTGAAATCACTAACCTCTCAGACTACTTCTAACTCTAATTTTGTGCTATTTTTATGAAATGAAAATAATTCCAATTTTATAAACATGTTGTGAAAGTCAATATAAGTGTTCATGGAGTGAGTAGCCCCTCTTCTTCCTCTTACTCTAAAATGCAGAGCATAGGCTGGGCACAGTGACTCACACCTGTAATCCCAGCACTTTGGGAGGCCGAGATGGATGGATCATGTGAGGGCAGGAGTTTGAGACCAGCCTGGCCAACACGGCAAAACCCCATCTCTACTAAAAATACAAAAATTAGCAGGGTGTAGTGGCATGCGCCTGTAGTCCTGGCTACTCAGGAGGCTGAGGCAGGAGAATCGCTTGAACCCAGGAGGCAGAGGTTGCAGTGACCTGAGATCGTGACACTGCACTCCAGCCTGGGTGACAGAGCTAGACTCCATCCAGCCACACCCCACCCCCAAAAAATGCAGAACGTAATGATGACCATTTTAGGGGATAGCAGAAGGTGACGCTTTAGGGAGGCTCTCAGTAGAAAGGAAGAGGCATGTTCCCCTTTCAGATGCTCTGGGCCTGATGGACTGTTCCAATAAGGTCTCAGCTTTCACCTGGTTTACCGTTTAATTAGGGAGATGGCATCAATGGATATAATCACCTATAATGCAATATGAAAATGACTGAGAAGGAATTGTGTATATGTATGTCAATTCTGAGAATGTAAAGGGAATCTGATTAACACCAAATGACTGATGGGCTTGTGGTATGAGTGTTAGGCTTATTGGGGGAGGTTTTCAATCAGATTTTATAGAAGAGAGACAGATTTTTATATAATGTAATGGTGATATCTAGCGCCATAATCTGCCAAAGATAGTATGTGCATATGATGGGGTATATGTCTGTCTTTTCCCTTCTTTTGAGAAATAAAGGCTTTTCATCAATCCCTTTGACATGTATCCCAATCTTTTTCTTTTTTTTTTTTTTTTTTGAGACGGAGTCTCACTCTGTTGTGTGGGCTAGAGTGCAGTGGCGTGATCTCGGCTCACTGCAATCTCTGCCTCCCGGGTTGAAGCAATTCTCCTGCCTCAGCCTCCGGAGTAGCTGGGATTACAGGCATGCACCACCATTCCCGGCTAATTTTTGCATTTTTAGTAAAGACGGGGTTTCACCATGTTGGTCAGGCTGGTCTCGAACTCCTGACCTGGTGATCTACCCGCCTCGGCCTCCCAAAGTGCTGGGTTTACAGGTGTGAGCCACCACATCCAGCCCCATGTATCCTAATTTTTGTGTAGGTATTATTTGAGAATTTGCAGAGTCAACTATGAAAACCTTTTTTTTTTTTTTTTTTTCCTCCTGTGTTAGGATTCACAGCCCGGTTGAAAAATCTGCCTTCTTCACCCGTGTTCGGAAGCAATGTTGACAATGTTCTTCTCACAGCAGAATATCAGACATCTAATCGTTTCCACTTTAAGGTTGTAATTTGTTTATTTTTTTAAAGTTTTTTTTTGAGAGACTTTTGTTCCCTATCCGGTGACTGCAGTTACTACAAAATAGAAAAATTTGCTACTGGAGGTATTTTTCTCTACTGTCATTATTAATTGGCACCTGTATGTTAAAGACATATGCAGAATAGTCTTCATTTAGTGTGATAGCTTCCTGAATATGTATTACAGTTTACTAGTGAGTTTGGCTTTCATTTATTTACTCTAGATAACATGTGGAATGTGGTAGGAAGATAAAATAAGGGAGATCACAGCTTTCAATCCATCTTTGCAGATGTGCTGTGTATGTCTCTACCTAAAGACTAACTTATGCCCAAAGGTGAACCCTTTGAATTTGGTAACATAATGAGTACATCTACCTTAGATATGAGGTCAGTTTGATCAGTACCTGATTCCAGTATCGTAAGTAGGGATATTGGGAAGCTCTGACAAGTTTTTATTTTGGCTTTCCTTCTATTTCTATCTCTGCACAGTTGACCGACCAAACTAGTAGCAGGTTTGAAGTACCCCACGAACATGTGCAGTCCTTCAGTGGAAATGCTGCTGCTTCTTTGACCTACCGAGTTGAAATCTCCAGAGAGCCATTTAGCATCAAAGTGACCAGAAGAAGCAACAATCGTGTTTTGTAAGTTTTGGAAACCTATCGAAGGATCAGAGTAAGAAGGTTACAGGGAGGTCTGTAAGCATGGAGAAGGGGGTGTTTCAACCATATTCCTGAAGGTTGTGAGACAATTATTACTGACCAGACCCTTTACCTTCTAAAGTATATATTGTTTTCTGACTTTCTTTCTCTTTCTTCTGTTTGCACAATCATTTTTTTTCTCTTTAGTTTTCCCTTTATTTCCCTCCATCTATAATATATAATCAGCTGTCCACCAGTAAATATTTACTGAACATCTCCTATTGTAAGTATAGTGTTCTGGTCATGTGGTAGGCTGTCTGGTCTGGGAGTAAGAAATTTGCACATGGTCCCTTTCTTCAAGGAGTCCTAATCTTTTGTTGTCCATAGAAAAATGTCACAGGATGGCAAATGGGACTGAATGAATGGGGGCTATTGAGTCATTGAGATATAAAGGATGCTTTTCCAAGCACTTACATTCTCTCCACACCGCTTGCTCACCCATCCTTCTGTTCTCCACCTGTGTCTAGGTTTGACTCAAGCATTGGGCCCCTCCTGTTTGCCAACCAGTTCTTGCAGCTTTCCACCCGACTGCCTAGTGCTAATGTGTATGGCCTGGGAGAGCATGTGCACCAGCAGTACCGGCATGATATGAATTGGAAGACCTGGCCCATATTTAACAGGGACACAACTCCCAATGGAGTAAGCTTTCAGATGGGTCCCTTTCCACTGAATATCATAGTCTCATTCTTGAAGGTCACCTCTAGTATTACAGTGTAGTGTTTAAGAGTAAGAGTCTAGAGTGAGAATACCTGGCTTTGAATTCTAGTCTTGCTACTCACCAGTTACATGGTTCTGGGTGTTACTTACCTCTCTGTCTTCAGTTTCTTATCTATAAAATGGAAGTAATGTCTCAATAGGGTAGTGGTGGGGATTAAATGAACTGATACATGTAAAGTATCTAGAAGAATGGCTGCCAGAAGGAAAGTGCTCAGTAAATGCCAACTCCTTCATGTATTTCCTAACCAGATATGGAGAAGATCTTATTAATATCTGTACTCTGAACAACAGTTGATTGTGATCACCATACTTTTAGGTTCTCCTTTAATCACCGACTTACCAGGTTTATCAAAATAGGATAAAGTCTCAGCTAAAACAATCATTTTTTGTATGAAGAATGATTGTGGTAGTGAAAGAATAGACAGAGTTTTATTGTTATTGTTTTATTTTATTTCTACTTTTGTTTGTTTTGACTGCTAAAATTTGAAATAATATTGTTTTTTGGATTTGGCAATACTCTATTGTTCAGGGCCTTTCTTTTTCTTTTCTTCTCTCTTTTGTTGAGATGGGGTCTCACTGTTGCCCAGGCTGAAGTGCAGTGGCGCAACCATGACTCACTTTAGCCTCAACCTCCCTGGGCTCAGGTGACCCTCCCACCTCAGTGTCTGGAGTAGCTGAGACTAAAGGTGTGTGTCACCATGCCTGGCTAATTTTTTTTGTATTTTTTTGTAGAGACTGGTTTTTCCATTTTATTCAAGCTGATCTCAAACTCCTGGACTCAAGCAATCCTCTGGCCTTGGTCTCCCCTAAGTGCTGGGATTACAAATGTGAGCCACTGTGCCCGGCTGGGCTTTCTTGACTAAGCAGAATTAATGGATGGATGAAAGGAGATTACAGCAATAATTTGTTAGTCAACAATTTATATATATATACACACACACACATATATATGTATATATATGTATATATACACACACATATATATGTGTGTGTGTGTATATATATAGATATATATATATTTATTTAGCCATAGAGTCTAGAAAATATAATAATTTCTTGTTAGACAAAACCGAGGTCCAGAGAAGCCAAATTAATAGCTCAAGACAAAAGAGTTTGTAAGAACAAGAATGGCCTGACCCTGGGAGGCGGAGCTTGCAGTAAGCCGAGATCACACCACTCCTCTCCAGCCTGGGGGACAGAGTGAGACTCCATCTCAAAAAAAAAAAAAAAAAAAAAAAGAAAAAGAAAAGGAAAAAAAAAGAGTTTGTAAGAACAGAGGAAGAATCTAATCCCTTCTCTGTGTAGTTTTAAGCTCAGGCTCTGTACTGTACATATGCCTATCAGAAAAGTAGAAAAGCTGTTGAGTCAGAGCAACTTAACCTAGGAATAGTTGGTGACAATCGTTTCATTAAGGAGCCTCAGATTCTTGCTACTCAAAGTGTGTATGTAGCAGGGGAACCACCATGTGAGAGAGGTGGGCTTTCAGCCCCTTCTTCCGTCTATTGAATTAAAATCTGCATGTAGGGCCAGGAGTAGTGGCTCATGCCTGTAATCCCAACACTTTGGGAGGCCGAGGCAGTTGGATCATTTGAGGTCAGGGGTTCAAGATCAACCTGGTGAAACCCCATCTCTACTAAAAATGCAAAAAAACTAGCCGCGCATGGTGGCAGGTGCTTGTAGTCCCAGCTACTCAGGAGGCTGAGGCAGGAGAATGGTGTGAACCCGGGAGGTGGAGCTTGCAGTGAGCTGAGATCGTGCCACTGCACTCCAGCCTGGGCAACAAAGCGAGACTCCGTCTCAAAAAAAAAAAAAACAAAAACAAAATTAGCCAGGTGGTAGTGGTATGCACCTGTAATCCTAGCTACTCAGGAGGCTGAGGCAGGAGAATTGCTTGAGCCTGGGAGGTGGAGGTTGCGGTGAGCCAAGATCATGCCAGTGCACTCCAGTCTGGGCAACAGAGTGAGACCCTGTCTGAAAAAAAAAAAAAAATCTGCATTTAGGTGCCCATGTAATTTGTGGATACACCAAATTTTGAGAAACACTTTTCCAGAGCAATAGTTATCAAATGTGACTACATGTTGGAGTTATCTGGGGAAATTAAAAAATAACAGCTATGTCTGCTTCTATCTCCAGGGATTCTGTTTTAATTGGTCTGGCATGCAGTCTAGGTTGAGAACTCCTGTTCTGGAGTCTCGAAGACAAGCCTAGACTAGAGCTCCATCTAGCTACCTGATTCATATTAAGGCATATTGATGGAGCTTTTGCTGATGAGGTTAAGTCAGGTTAAGACAGGCCTCTGAGAGGGCAGCTTTTTTGAATTACGTTTTAAAAATTCCTATCCTCTTACCTTGTAAAAAACATCACAGCCTTCACATTCCTTCTGGATGAATGATCATAGCTGGCTCATTCTGTAAGAAAACACGAGTTCACTTGGTCAACATCAACTAGATATAGACCCCATCTTTTAAAAATGTGTCTTGATGACCATGAATTTCCTGTCAATTCGTTGCATGATTAGGACTGATTTCCTAAACCAACCGCACAGCGTGGTGCTGAGACTTCTTGGTTGTAAATTTTGGTTTTTAATTATCTTTCTGCAGAACGGAACTAATTTGTATGGTGCGCAGACATTCTTCCTGTGTCTTGAAGATGCTAGTGGATTGTCCTTTGGGGTGTTTCTGATGAACAGCAATGCCATGGGTAAAGGACTATTCATGGAAAAAACAAGCGCAAGAGTGATTTTCAGTCCCTTTCTTACAGCACTATGATAAAAGGAATGGATCCCTTTAAGAGTGACTGAGACATAGTGTAGGGAGGGCCATATAGATTATCTAATTGTGCTATCCCTACTTCATTACCTGTTGATCTATGGTAGCCATGAGTAGGGGATTTTCTCCTAGCTTATGATTTTCCTGAATCTGGTGGCCTCTGTTGGAATATTTTCTGTTATCAAGTTGAGGGAGCTAACCCTTCCCTATAATTTACTCTGAGATAGTTTCCACCAATGTGTTCTTCTCCGTCCTCAGCCTTTTCGTCAGTAGATCCCAGTGGCAATGAATTGCCACAGGGGAAGAGAAGATGTATCAGAAGCTGCCAGGATTGATGGTGGACATAGGGTATTGATCGATACCTCTTCTCAATTGAGAGTCATTGATTCAATCAGTGCTCCTCAAAGTGTGGTCCCTGACTGGGTCACAGATTGTTTCAGGTTTATAGTAAGATGAGTATAGAAATGGCGAGTAAGCAGTGCTGTAGCCTCCACATGCACACATGAACCTTTTTCTAGTAATTCATTTTCATGTTGTTTTATGAAAATATCAGCTTGCAGTGAAATGGAAATTAAACAAAATAAAGATCTGATTCTCCAACACAGATATCTGAGAAACACTCTAAATGATCTAAAATGGACATCTAAGATGGACATCTAAGAGATAGAATGGACATCTAAAATGGACATCTAAGAGATGAATCTGAGATGATTCTAATAGAATCTTAGATGATCCTAAGGTATTTGAAATGCCAAACAACCTAAGAATAGACTGAGATAATATAATACAAGGACTGTACAGTTTTAGCTAGGTGAAAGGAACCAGAAAATAAGATGAGTCAGACTTAGTGGGCAAGGCCACAAGATCCTAGATACTCTGTATGAGTTGTTCCTATGACCAGAGAGTACATTGCAATATTTCTTGAGGCATTTTATTCCTGGATACAAATCAGTGTAATGACACAACTTTTGAGAATGGTGATTGGCACATAGAGGGATTTTGAATTTATGGCACAATTTCTGACTTTTTTTTTTTTGGTTTGGCTTTTGTTTGATGTGAGATTTACTGAGGATAGTTATGTCCATGTCTAGTTGAATTATATTCTCACAATAATGATGGGGTATGTGGTGGGACATGTTCTGTGTTTGTGAAAGTCAGAAAGGAAAAGCTTTTCCTCTAACCTCTTAGGGTTAATTCTTGGGAGCCTGCAAATTAAACTGGCAAAAAGGTAGACTAGCAATAGAAAAGAAAGAATTTATTTACACATGTAATGCGTATACACACAGGAGTTCTCAGTGATGAGTAACTCAAAGCAGAGATTAGAACTTGGGGCTTCTATACCATCTTAATTGATAGGTGAAAGGGAAGGAGGAAAGACGCTTAGGAGAGAACAAATGACGTTTTGGAAAGATAAATGGGCCCTTAGAAGATAGGTGGGAGGATGAGACAGTCTTGTGACACCGTCTGTCTGAGAATGGTGCCTGTTGTCTCAGAAAAGATTAGAGGTACTCCTTGGCGCAGATTTATGACAATTGCTTTTTATTGAGTTTTTTT
The DNA here is from genome assembly GCF_049350105.2 of Macaca mulatta. Taxonomy (NCBI): domain Eukaryota; kingdom Metazoa; phylum Chordata; class Mammalia; order Primates; family Cercopithecidae; genus Macaca; species Macaca mulatta. Next base: position 181,791,191 of record NC_133408.1, read on the forward strand.
GGGAGGCTATGCTTTTAGGCACATCAGGGATTTCAGTAACTTAAATGCCTTCAGTCCAAAATAATTTTTTTTATGTCACAGTGGCTTATTCTGGACCCCTTCATGAGCCTGGCTGCTTTTTCCCCAGAGCCTGGGGCCTGGCACAAGGCACTAAGACACTCCAGTCAGTATTATTAAAATCTGTCGCAGAAAAAATGCCTTGGCTGCCATGTGCTGTGAGGGTGGACTTGGATGGTCAGGGTTTGTCCCTTGGTATTCAAGATGTGAGACACTAGGGTCACTTTGTTCATGTTCACATGGTTAGTGATCCTGCGTTATTTTAAAACTTGGTAGTTACTATTCAGTCATCAATTCTGATTTGTATTTTCTTCATTTTTAACCTTTCAAGAGGTTGTCCTTCAGCCTGCGCCAGCCATCACTTACCGCACCACTGGGGGCATTCTCGACTTCTATGTGTTCTTGGGAAACACTCCAGAGCAAGTTGTTCAAGAATATCTAGAGGTAAACTTAGGGTGTCAAGATTGTGACTGAGGAAATCTTAAACAGCAAATATTTTATAAAAGTAAATTTCATGTGCAAGTGTGACCCACAAAATCTGCTGTTACAAATTTCAGATATTAAAGAACAGATTTCATATATGCAATGGAAACTTGCTGTATAGCATTTTTATGTTATAAGAAGGGGAGAGAATATACAGATGCCCCAAACATGGCCCTACCCTCAAACATTTATGAAGGGTTGGAAAAATAGACTAACATTCTAACATGAATGAATCAGTGCGTTGGGAAATGGACTATGTTTGGTGCTCTGAAAGCAATGCTTCAAAAACTTTTTATTAAAAACAGAGTATTTGCTAATTTTCACTTCACATATTTCTTTCAGCTTATTGGGCGGCCAGCCCTTCCCTCCTACTGGGCACTTGGATTTCACCTTAGTCGTTATGAATATGGAACCTTAGACAACATGAGAGAAGTCGTGGAGAGAAATCGCGCAGCACAGCTCCCTTATGTAAGCAAGGTTTTCAATAGTTCTCCAAAAGTAAAGAAATTCCCTTGAAGAAAAAGAACAACTGTTTATATTTTCTCTCCCTGAGTTTGATTGATTTATTTATTTGGTAATGAAAGGAATTTTAGATACTCAGAATACTAGACTTTTTTTTGTTGGACCAATCATTTTTTGAAGGAACCATAGTTCTTTATAGTATGAAATAGACTAGGAGACCACAATTATGTGTTGGGAGGTAATCTGTTTTTGTCTCTATTTTTCTTATCGTGTATTTTATTAGTAAACATTTTTTGTGCTTACTGTATTGACTACATTTTACAGGTGTTTTTATTTGAGTTTTCAAGGCATTTGTCTCTTCAGCTTGAATTGTAGCATTTTAATGCTTCTCAGTAGGGATTTTCTTGCCTTACACGTGTTCTTGGTTTGTTTTGACTCAAAAGTGTCATGGCAGGAACTTACCATAAAAGTTGTATCATAATTTCAGAAATTCCTCTAAGATTCTGGCATAAGGTTTAATGTCTAAATTCTTAGTTTCTTAGGTTTAGTGTCAGGTCATGAATGATGCAGATTCCCAGTCTCCCTACCTATGTTTTAACAGATGTTTTAAAGAGGAATTGAGGAAGCGGAGTAGTTCTAGACCCCATGAATTTAGCTCAAAATAATTATATTACTGGAAGAACCATGAGCCATCTGGGCTAGCATCATTTTTTTTTTTCACAGTAAATTGAGGCTGTCAGGGGAAATAACATGATCAAGGCCGCATAGATAATTGATGACAGAACAAATACTGCATGACTACATGGATGTGAAAAATAATACAACAAGTTTCAGGTCCATGTGTTTTTACGTTGGTATTTTGATTACTATTAAATTGGGAATAAGCAGAATTTGCCTTTCTCTGTAGTGTGGTCATTTCACGATTGAAACCGAACTTCAGTAGACATTTTGTAATTTGGCAGAAAGAGAGTTCATAAATATGAAGTGTAAAAGAAAGTGCTTAACGGAATTGAGATTCAAAAAGCCTAGGAACACTGAGGAGATGGGGGAAGCAGAAAGTCAGGGCAGATGAAGATGTTTGGGTCAATGAATCCACTCTGAGCCTTGATGCAGGTCCCACTACTCATTCTCCAGCACAACATGGCTTTATACATGTGGGGGAGCTGAGGCAGGCAGATCATGAGGTGAGGAGTTCAAGCCCAGCCTGGCCAACACAGTGAAACCCCGTCTCTTCTAAAAATACAAAAAAAAAAAAAAAAAAAAGATTAGCTGGGCATGGTGGCAGGCACCTGTAATCCTAGCTATTTGGGAAGCTGAGACATGAGAATCACTTGAACCCAGGAGGTGGAGGTTGCAGTAAGCCGATATCGTGCCACTGTACTCCAGCCTGGGCGACAGAGCTGGACTCAGTCTTGAGGAAAAACAAACAAACAAACAAAAAACCCCCACAAAACTCCATTTAAGATTAGAAATCTCATTTAATATTAGAAAACCAGAGGAACTAGTTTTCAAGTCCAGATCTCTAACATCATAGTGGCCATCTCTCTTTTTATGCCATTTTCCTTACATGTAGATAGACATTTTCTTTTTAAGCGATCCAGGAAATGAAAGAATTGGACTATTACTGCTGCCTAGTGGTGTGAGATGTGAAAGGGAGTATTTAGACAGGGAATTGAACACTATTACCTGAGTTCAGTATACATGTTAAAATCTGTCACTTTAAGTGAACAAAAAGGTATAGTATGGACATGTAATAAAATCCTTTTGTACTTTGAATGGCTAACTTTGAATGTACCTGTGATATTGGGTACTATTGGGTGTGAAATTTAACAAGAGATACAAAGGGAAAAGCTCAGTAGTCTCTAGAATAATCTTCTTCTCTCCCCTGCTCTATGCCCTTGGAGACAAACCTAGGTTGCAGAGAAGGGTACATTTTATTCTGGGCTTCACTATGTTTATACAGGTAAAGTTGGGATAGCATAAACAGCAAAGATGTGGGGTAGAAGTGAAGTAACAAAATAAAACGTGGGGTAATAAAATGAGGGAGATGTGGGAGACAATCTCTTCCCTTCTTTATCTTGTGAATAAGGTGAAATTTAGGTCATTTCTTAGGTGGATATGTCTGATCGTCTTAGGGGTTTGTCATAATTGGTGTTGTTTGCTTGATTGGTTTTTAATGCCAGAGTGCCAGGCAAGGATAGGATGGTGCAGTTAACCTGATGGCAGGGATGAGGCCAAGCCCTAGAGAACCAACCGGTCATGTGTTTTTGAAATCACCATTGGAAAAGAGGCACTCAGGTTCCAGGAACTGATTAAGAACTCTGTTTAGAGCCCAGAACAGAGTTGTTGTTTATCCTGAATAATCACAGTGAAAATTTGATTTCGTTTTACCATGGAAATTCCTAGGCGCTAATTGTGGACTTTATATATTCTTTCAGGATGTTCAGCATGCTGATATTGATTATATGGATGAGAGAAGGGACTTCACTTATGATCCAGTGAATTTTAAAGGCTTCCCTGAATTTGTCAATGACTTACACAAAAATGGACAGAAGCTTGTCATCATTGTGGTACGTACTGCCCTCTTTCCTCCAAATTAGGCATTTGCTCCTCCGTTTCATACACCCATCTCCTTTGCTTTCTCCCCAAGTTCCCAGTCTCCTTTCAGTGCCTCCAGCTTCCAGCTGGTTTCTTCATTGTATTCTTCCTCTTTTTAGGATCCAGCCATCTCCAACAACTCTTCCTCAAGTAAACCCTATGGCCCATATGACAGGGGTTCAGATATGAAGATATGGGTGAATAGTTCAGATGGAGTGACTCCACTCATTGGGGAGGTAACTTAATGGGAAGGCTGGAGGCTGGTAGAGGGGCTGCATAGGGGTGTGTGAATGTGTGTGTGTTTGTGCATGTAATTGTTTTATTGTACCTTTTCAGTATATTTATATATTCTGGGAATAAATTCTCCTCTGCCCTTTCGTGCCCAAGTGCATGCCGGCCATCCTAGATTTTTGATTCCTTTCACAGCCAAGTCCCTTTAAACAACAGCTCACACACTGAGTGTCCACTTTCTCACCTCCCACACACTCTGCAGCTGACTGTGGTCTCCTTTCTTCCCCCATCACTTCCCTGACACTGCTCTGGCAAAAAACACCCATTACTTTCTCATTGGTAAGTCCAGCGGAACTGTTTCATGCCTCTTCTTACTCAATTTTCCTGCAGTATTTGACAAGTGTACCCACTTCTTTCTCAAATGTTTGTTTGTCCTTGTTTTTTCAGGAAGGTGTCATCTGCTTGTTCACTTCTAAGGTCTCTGATGACCTTTTCAGAGTGTAGGGTCTGGGGGAAATTGGACAGGAAAGAAAGAGAAAAGTGAATGATGTTAGAATCCACAGTTTATAATGGACTAGCTGAAATTTACACAGTGCTCTTCCCCCATTTACTATTCCCAGAATTAAGAACAAAAAAAGTGTAGAGAGTTAAAGATGACTAAGTTAGACAATGCCTTTATCCACAAATTTATTCATTAACGACTTAAACATTTTTTGAAATGCATTTTCTTCAAGTGACCCTGGCATTTATTTTAAATATTCTGAGCACTGCACCTTCCTAACTAAATAGGATGTGTTCCTGGGTACCTCGGTTGCTGTGATCATGTTAGGAATTTCTTTGCAAAGAACTTTATTTTATTCTGTATTTGTTTAATTTACTCTTATCAGTGTTTTTCTTTTTCTCCTGAAGGTCTGGCCTGGACAAACTGTGTTTCCTGATTATACCAATCCCAACTGTGCTGTTTGGTGGACAAAGGAATTTGAACTTTTTCATAATCAAGTGGAGTTTGATGGAATCTGGATTGTGAGTTGTTTACACTTGGATTATTGGGTGACAAATATTCAGATTGTGTGTATCTATATCTGTATCTTTGAGTCACGGAGCATAGGGAGAGGAGGAGGAGGAGAAGAAAGGAAGTATATAAATCATTCTCAATATTCACTATCTTTCTATTCAAATAATCTCACTAAAACACATAGCTTAGAATAAAAATCAAAATGTTAGAGCTGAAAGGAAACTCAGGAATTTTTTCCCAAGTCTAGCTCTTTTTTTTCCTTTCTTTCTTTCCTTCTTTCCTTCTTGCTTGCTTGCTTGCTTTCTGTCTCTCTCTCTCTCTCTCCTTCCTTCTTTCTTTTCTTTTCTTTTCTTTTCTTTTCTTTTCTTTTCTTTTCTTTTCTTTTCTTTTCTTTTCTTTTCTTTCTTTCTCTCTTTCTCTCTTTCTCTCTTTCTTCCTTTCCTTTCCTCAAAGGAATGAGCTGAACTCAGAACAGGTCATGTACTCCTTACCTTGTTGCAAAGTATACAAATTGTTCAACTGCTAGTTCAAGACTCTTCCATTTGGACATGTTGAACAAATTGATCAGAGCCAAAGCACTCAGGTGCTTGAACAAACTATGCCTGTGGTAAAGAAAAATGTCTCGGCCGGCGCGGTGGCTCAAGCCTGTAATCCCAGCACTTTGGGAGGCCGAGATGCGCGGATCACGAGGTCAGGAGATTGAGACCATCCTGGCTAACCCGGTGAAACCCCGTCTCTACTAAAAAATACAAAAAACTAGCCGGGCGAGGTGGTGGACACCTGTAGTCCTATCTGCTCAGGAGGCTGAGGCAGGAGAATGGCGTAAACCCGGGAGGCAGAGCTTGAAGTGAGCTGAGATCCGGCCACTGCACTCCAGCCTGGGCGACAGAGCGAGACTCCATCTCAAAAAAAAAAAAAAAAAAAAAAAAAGACAAATGTGTCATATGATGTCAGGTGAAAGAAAGTAACCCAGCCGAGGGTTAGCAAAATTTAGAGAGCTCCAGAGTTGAAACTTTTTCTTTTTCTAACAGAACTGTAGAAAATTCAAACAATACAGAGAGTTAAAAAGATAAAAGCAAAAATCCTCCGAAATTACAGCAACCAAAGACATTTATTATCGATATGTTAGAATGCATCTCTCTAGACCCTCATGTGCTCTCTCCCTCCTTTTCTCTCTGTGTATATATGTTTATATGTATTTTTATGTGTATGTATTTACAGTTCTATTTTGATATATGGAAAATGTATAAGTTGAAACATGTCATATAAATTGAAATTTTTTTCACCTGATATGTTTGGGAATTGTTCATTTTCAACAGTTATAGGCATATTATTTGAAGAAATATTAAGAACCTTCTTCATGAAGCCTTCAGTGGGTAGACAAGAACACCCACTCTATTCCATATATATAAATACTCCCTTAAAATATCTGTAATAATTTATCTGATTAATTAAAAAAAGACACCATCAGTACATCATAAGATAACATGTTACTTTTTCTTAATAGTTTTTGCTCTTCATCTTGCAGGATATGAATGAAATCTCCAACTTTGTTGATGGTTCGGTCTCAGGATGTTCCACAAACAACCTAAATAATCCCCCATTCACTCCCAGTAAGTCTTGGTGGTCAGCAGATTAAAGTAGCAATGTGTATTTCATATTATAAATTCATAAGGACAGATCCGAAAAATTTGACAAGGGAATTTGTTCATAAGTGTGCATAGAAAAAGAAAAATGTGGGTAAGGAAACACTAGGAAGGAAAATAAAAACATGCTATGCTTTCCTAAAAGAGGCACAAATTCAAAAGGGGCAATGTAATACTTCTACTTACAGTCAAAGCTATTGCTAGGGAAGATCTAGAGAGGATATGGTGTAGAGGCCAGAGGCTAGTGGTAAGTTTATGTCATTCTCAAATATACACCCGCAGGCCAGGGTTTACTAGAGAGGCACCAGGTAAACAGCCTTGGTCTTAAGGTGAGGGTCATGTCTGACATGTCCACAGTGTGAAGAACTGAGCCACAGGATGAAAAGACAGAACTGGTGACTTGGGAGGTCAAAGTCAGTGAAAGTGATGATACCCAGCTTTGACTGAACTTTGGACAACACTATCTCTTAGGGTGTGGCCTTGGAATCATAGGATCGGCCATAGTTTAAAGAATGCTGGAGGTTCAAGGACAAATTATATCTTGAGAAAGGAAAAAACTGCTAAGATGATAATAACTTATGAAGGCTTCAATATGGTGGGAAGAGAGGAAATTGGGGCAGGTAGGTTAGAATCAAATGCTAAGGGGCTTGGATAAGAGGCTAAACAGTTCATATTTTATTCTTTTGGTGTTAGAAGCTACTTGTCTTTTAGTAAGAGAGAAGCATGGTAGTCAGATGGTTTTGGAAATTTGAACCTGGTATTAATATATAGTGTGAACTAGAAATAGATACATGGGAGGTAAATAAGACATGACGAAGCTACTGCAATAGTTAAGGTCCACAGATAATGTGGATCTCAACCAGAGTGGTGCAGTGGGAGCAGAGAGGAACAGATGAATACAGGAGAGACTGGAAATCATTCTCTAAAATACATGATCAGGGGAGAGAAGGAGTCAGAAATTAATTTACACTTTCATTCAGCATTTCTATTCTTGGACCACTTAACTTAGCTCAGTTTGGAGAATTCAGATTGAACCTCAGGGCTGACTGAATCTTCTTGCTTCCGAGTGTCTGCCTCTAATCACATGAGAGCTTGGGTGGGAGGATGTGTGTGAGTCAGCAGAATTCGTTTATATGTCAGAGAAACTACTCCATGTGGATAGCGTTCTCATAGTGAGGGAGCAGTGTGACTGCAGGATGCCCACAAGAGTGTCTGCCTGGGGTGCTGTCATGTCGGATTGTGTGATAGTCAAGGAGCAGGAAATGTGCAACTTAGGCTGTCGCTGATTGATCCCGCTTTGGTTTCAGGAGTCCTGGATGGGTACCTGTTCTGCAAGACTCTCTGTATGGATGCAGTGCAGCACTGGGGCAAGCAGTATGACGTTCACAATCTGTATGGCTACTCCATGGCGGTTGCCACAGCAGAGTAAGACCACTGTGGCTACGACCTGCTAATTATTGAATATAAAGAATATATATATGTTTTTAATTCTTGGAGATTATGGGGCTAATGCATAAAATTTCTTAAGACAAAACAAAGCAAAACAAAACATATTTAATGATACAGAATGCTCCCCACAGGGACTCTAATTGTACCGAAAGAGAGTTGGAAGAGAGTGGGTTGTTCACTTTTAATGTCTTTGGTATTGTATCTGTATCCCCTGGACTGAGACAAGCTAAGATCTCACACTGGCTCCTTAAATCTCTCTCCCTTTCTAGAGCTGCCAAGACTGTGTTCCCTAATAACAGAAGCTTCATTCTGACCCGTTCTACCTTTGCGGGTTCTGGCAAGTTTGCAGCACATTGGTTAGGAGACAACACCGCCACCTGGGATGACCTGCGATGGTCCATCCCTGGCGTCCTTGAGTTCAACCTTTTCGGCATCCCAATGGTGAGTTGCTACCTCAAGCTCTCTTATGAACCTGAATTCCCAGGTAGCCTCATTCTAGAAAGTTTTCAAGCTGCAAAGCTCCCCTCTCCTGCCTGCCATGGCTGGGAATTTAATGTCTTGAGAGCATGTGTTTCATCCACATCAGCAGGGCTTTGATTCCATACCATTCTTTCCTGTACTGCCTTATGAAGACAGAAGGTGTAACTTTGATCTTTCTATTAAAGTATAACATGTGTAACATACTTTATACAGAAAAGTGTATGTATCCTTAAGAATACAGCTGATGAATTTCACCAACTGAACACTTCTGTGTATTTAGTGCCGAGATGAAGAAGTATAACATTGCCAGCACCCTACAGGCTTTGGCATTTTTTAGTTAAATCCAACATATTTATGAATTGAGCTCTTAGAATGTTCAAGGTCTTGAGCAGAGTAGGCATGGTGAGAGGGGAAGGAAAGCATAAATATAGTAAAGATGTACCTTCTCTTTGCCCTAAGGGTTTACAGTTTAGTAAGAGGAGACATATGTGTAAACAAATAATTATGACAAACTAGGGTAAAAAGACCAACAGGGACATATGAGTTAAATGTTACGGGAGATCCCGAGAAAGAGTTTTATCTGACAAAATTATGAGGGACAAAAGGAATCAAGGCAGGGAGTCAAGAGACACTTTATGGAAAAGATGACATTTGAGATTAACCTTGAAAGGTGAGTATTTTTTCATCTGACTAATGAGGGGGGAAGTTCATTTTAACACTGAGAAATAAAAGTGAGCACAAACAGTAGAAGGGGGATTATTTGATGTATCTATGAGGATTGCTGTGTGGGACTGGAATGAGAAATGATGCTAAAAAGATGGATTGGAACCAGGTTTTAAAGATCTAAAAGAATGAACAGCAAGGAAGTCCTGGAGATTTTTTAATAGGTGAGTGACATGGTCAGAGTTAGGCTTTAGAAAAATAATACTGACAGTGGTGAGGTCAAAATAATAATATCAGCAGTATTATTAGGTACTATACATCCAAAAGCTCTTGTATGTAAAGTGTATTACTTTCATTATCTCACTCATTTACTAAATATCTGTGTAGTAATTTAATACTCACTGACAAAATGAGGAAATTGAGGCACAGAAGGATTGAGTAACTTACTCAAAGTCATCCAGCATTCAAGAGTGGACACAGGCTATGACCGAACTTTGACTACCCTCCTAGCCTTCTCAGTAGGAAGTTTAAGCAAGGTTTAGTTGGGAGGTCCCTGGTGGAAAGCAAAGGAGGGTGGTGGAAGGAAGTGAGGTATACCTGTTGTCTGTGTGTCCTTCCAGGTGGGTGCTGACATATGTGGCTTTGCCTTGGATGCCCCTGAGGAGCTCTGTAGGCGGTGGATGCAGTTGGGCGCATTTTATCCATTTTCTAGAAATCACAATGGCCAAGGCTTCAAGGTAAGGCTCCTAGGAAATAGAGTCAGAATGAATTTGGTGTACATTAGGACTAGATCTGTCTGCATCCTTGCCAAGAGATCTGCTGAACCAACCTCTTACCTGGTCTTCACTTACTCTGATTTGCACCATCATGTGCAATTAACCAGAACCTGTGCTGTATCATCGAAATGTCCAATGGCCTCAGCCTGTTATTTACTGCTGCATTCAAGGAAATGGTGTGTCTGTAAAGGTCTTTCATCAAACTTCTGTACACTTTATTTACATTGTTTGCTTTTAAATAAGAAGCAAACAAGGAAATACTTCAAAATTGTTTAAATTGCAGCCTCCCAAGAGAGGAATCTTAAAGAATGAGGGAGGCAGGATGAATTGAAAACCCAAGGAGAGACCCTTACTTGGTACTGCTCAGAAGCGAGGTTTGCAACCTTGGCCTCTTTGTTCAGGAGGGAAATTCTTGGTTGTGATGAATGAGGTCTGGAATTCTCAGGTGCTTCTGATACCCTGCAGCCAAACCACAACTGCAAACTCCTATTTCCTCCCAGGACCAGGATCCTGCCTCCTTTGGAGCTGACTCCCTGCTGTTGAATTCCTCCAGGCACTACCTTAACATCCGCTATACTCTATTGCCCTACCTATACACCCTCTTCTTCCGTGCTCACAGCCGAGGGGACACGGTGGCCAGGCCCCTTTTGCATGAGTAAGTTCACCTAACCTCCTCTAATTTATTAATGCATCTGGAGTGACATTGACTATATCATCAAATATCGGAGTGAAAACTGAAACAATTCGGGCAGTTATTCATATCTATCTATATCTATATCTGTAATCTATCTATCTCTATTCATTTATGTATCTAACTGGAATACCTAGTTGGTATTTGTAAACCTCGCCTGTTCCATTTTGGTGAGAGAATTAGACTAAAAGTCATGGGACTATAGGTCTTTTCTTTGTTCTGTCGCTCACTAACTCACTCTATAGCTTAGGCAAATCATTTTTTCTTTAGTTTCTTCAGTCTTAATTCAAAGGATTTGAAGTCTTGACTGTGGTGGTCTTGTCTGTAATGCGCTATAATGCCAGAACTATGTTCAAGCTATAGGAATGAGCCTATAATATAAATACAAATGAGGCTATTATAAAGGATTTGTAGGATTTCAGAATTCTTATTTCTCAGGCAATGAACATCTCTAATTTAATTCTAAAACAAGGCACTTAAGAGCATTTTCTTGTCAAAATACAGTCAACTCCCTTATGTGGGTGACATATGAGGCCCTCAGGCACATATCAAGCTATCATATATTCATTACTTTGGGAAGTTTTTGTCTGTTCATGAAATTTCTTTTTAAAAGGCAGATATCCTGAAAGAGAAAAAAGTAAAATGTTAAATTATCTGGTATATTTTATGATCAGATCCAGTTTCTTGATCGTCAGCTGAAGTTATGAAATGTATTGATTATTTAACTTAATTTTTTAATTTTAAATTTTTGTGGGTATATAGAAGTTGCATATATTTATGGGGTATATGAAATGTTTTGACATAGGCATGCAATGTGAAATAAGAACATTATGGGAATGGGGTATCCATCCCCTCCAGCCTTTATCCTTTCAGTTATAAAGAATCCAAGTACACTCTTTAAGTTACTTTTAAATGTACAATTAAGTTATTATTGACTATAGTCACCCTATTTTGCTATCAAATGGTAGGTTTTACTCATTCTTTTTAACTATTTTTTTTTGTATCTGTTAACCATCTTGACCTCCCTCCCAGCCCTTCACTATCCTTCCCAGCCTCTGGTAACCATCCTTGTACTCTCTGTATCCATAAATTCTTGGTTTTTAGATCCCACAAATAGGTGAAAACATGTGATGTTTGTCTTTATATGCCTGGCTTATTTCATGTAACATAATGATCTCCAGTTCTATCCATGTTGATGCAGATATCTAGATCTCAACTTACTTTTTTTAAAAAGGAGGGATATGGAAAATAGAATTACAGCCTGAGACCTTCCTAGCATACATACTGGATAGAAACATCTGTTTATCCTGAGGGAAGAATAGGAGACATAAGCTGGGGAAGGGGAATCTGTCCTGGGGTGCAGAGGGGCTTGAGTAGGTGTCAGAATAATTTGGGAGGTTTGCCCGGGCAGGCGGCCTGTATGCTTTCAACAGGTTGTGAGTAGAACTGCGATAAATCTCATTGGCAGTGGCTCAAATCTCAGTGAACTGTCTCTCTGGTCTTCAGGTTCTATGAGGACAACAGCACTTGGGATGTGCACCAACAGTTCTTATGGGGGCCCGGCCTCCTCATCACTCCAGTTCTGGATGAAGTAAGTGTTCCCACAGAGATACACTAGGGATCTCCGCTTCTGTTCCTGCTGCCCTGCAAATTCCTCTCTCCTCCTTATTCCAAACTCATTTCTGACATCTGGGACTGAGTCAGCCTTGAAGAGAGTGTGCTAGATTTTGAGAAGCTAGACATCTGGTAATTACATATTTTTGTTTCTAGAATTTTTTTTCCCCTCGATCAAGTTCCCAACCGGTTTAGAAGCATCTACTGGAAACTCTAGATTTAAAAGTTATGTTAGGTTGTTCTTGCATTGCTATAAAGAAATTCCTGACACTGATTAATTTACAAAGAAAAGAGATTTCATTGTCTCACAGTTCTGAAAGTTTTACAAGAAGCATGATGCTGGTATCTGTGCAGCTTCTAGGGAGGCCTCAGGAAGCTTACAGTCATGGAGGAAGGTGAAGGGGAGCAGGGATGTCACATAGCAAAAGCAGGAACAAGAGAGAGAGTGGGGGGAGTTGCCATGCACTTTTTTTTTTTTTTTTTTTGAGATGGAGTCTCACTCTGTCGCCCAGGCTGGAATGCAGTGGCACAAGCTCAGCTCACTGCAACCTCCAACTCCCAGGTTCACGTGATTCTCCTGCCTCAGCCTCCCGAGAAGCTGGGATTACAGGCACCTGCCACCATGCTCGGCTAATTTTGTATTTTTGTAGAGATGGGGTTTCATGTTAGCCAGGCTGGTCTCAAACTGCCAACCTCAGATGATACACCTGCCTCGGCCTCCAAAGTGCTGAGATTACAAGCATGAGTCACTGCGCTCAGCTGCCGCACACTTTTAAACAACCAAATCTTATAAGAATTCACTCACTATCGCCAGGACAGAACCAAGGGAATGGTGTAAACCATTCATGAGAAATCAGCCCTCATGATCCGGTCACCTCCCTCCACACTCCACCTCCAACACTGGGGATTACATTTCAGCATGAGATTTGGGCAGAGACAAACATCCAAACTATATCAGGAGTGGTCCTATTTGTTTTTGGATTCTCATAGCAGATCCTGACTTGCTCCATGATGCAGAAACAGGATGGAGCAGTCCCAACACTCACTCTAAAGTCAGGCAGATCGGGATGTGATTGTTGTCTCTACCACTTTGAGCCTGTGTGATCAGGGGTGACAGTTGTACTGGCTTCTCATCTGTAGAGGTGTAATAATAATAATAATAATAGTACCTACCATTTGGGAATGTTGGGAAAATTGAATGATATAATCATGTAAAGGTGGAATGTTTATCACCACACATGTTTTATTATTATTATTATTATTATTCCTAATGTGGCTACATTTGAGATTTCTCTCTGGGTTGCCAAGTTACAGTTTCTATTATTTGTATTAGAGGAGAAGCAGAAGAAAGGCATAATAACAGAGGATGGAAAGGGCATTCCTGCCCTCTCTGTGTATGATTAAGAAGTTCCCTAGATAATAAAAAGAAATCCATTTTATTTCCCTCAGGGGATACTATACTGTTTTAATTTCAGGGTGCAGAGAAAGTGATGGCATATGTGCCTGATGCTGTCTGGTATGACTACGAGACTGTGAGTAGCTTTGACTTTTCTTCTACTCCTTAAGACTGTAGCTGCAGCTGCATAGACAAATTACCTTTCCCGAGAGAGAAACATCCATCTACCTGCTGAGGAGTATTTTTGTAGTGTTTTCTGTAATTTCATAGCAGAACCTGGGTAAAGTCAACCTAAATCCCTAACATCAGTCATGATGAAATGTGAAAAAATACCTTCATATACTTTATTCAGCAATAAGATAGAGGCTGACATAGTATCTCATAAATGAATATTGGAGGACCTAATGGACAACGTGAGCTTGGTCAGGAATCGGATTATTTGTTTAGAACTATCAGTTTATATAATATGTATCAAATAGCCTCAGCATGGCATAAATGTTTTCACAAACCCCCAACTGGTGGCAGAACATGTTATTCCTAATTTTTTTCCTTCTGTTGTTTGATTGCCTGGCTAGACTATAATTCAACTAATTGGAAAAGGGAGAGAATTGTGGATCACTTGGCACATAGATAATCAGTGGAGGGCAATATGCTGTCATGCCAATGTGTTTGATTTATCTGCATGCATCAGGGAAACCAAGTGAGATGGAGGAAGCAAAAAGTCGAGATGGAACTTCCTGGAGACAAAATTGGACTTCACCTTCGAGGAGGCTACATCTTTCCCACACAGCAGCCAAATACAACCACTCTGGCCAGGTATAGCATGGCTGGAGTGTCCTTTAAGAATTGATATCCTTCCTGAAACCCTTTGAATTTCTTTTTGAAACTAACAGCCAGGTGGTCAGCCTTTTTTGTTTGGCACACACACACACACACACACACACACACACACACACACACACACACACATATATATATATATATATATATATATATATATATATATTTTGCTCCTTAGAAGATTTTGTCTTCCTTAATACTGTTAGCATTTCAATAATAGTTGTATACTCTGTGCTAGAAAATTTTATTATCTAAAATGTTTAGGGGAATCTAAGTCTATTGTTACTTACCTTTGCTGACTTTCTTTCATGTTGACTTATTACCTTGTGTGCTCGGTGATCTTATTTTCTTTAAGCTATCATAATCTTATAAATGTGGGTGTCATTCCTCCAGAGATGATTTGCCTTCTCTTCTGTTTGCAAGCCAAGAATTGCTTCCAACTGGCATTACGTTAGCTTCCTTCAAGATCCCGGCTTCACGTGGGAATCAGAGGTTCACATTCTCTACCTTGGATTGCTAGGCTTAGTAGCCCAATTTTAACCTTGCTATGGGAATTTGCCGCACGGAGATTCTGGGTTTTGCTTACTAAGCACCCTTTTAGTTTTAACTCAGTGTTTTGTTATCCTGTTATTGTTTTGGTCTCTTGGATGCATTTCTTACTTTCTTGCAAATCCAACAATATTTTAACAGGAATATGTGTTGTAATTTATCTAGGATCAGGGAATATTTTACTGGGTAAGTCTCCAGAAGAATATCCAGTCCACCATATTTCTGGAACTGTGGTTCTGGACTCCTAGAATATCTTAACTTTTGTGTTGTGTTCACTGTCCACCTCCATTTTTTAAATGAATGTGCCTAGTTTTTCCAGTAATATTTAAGGTCATTCAGGTCAGGACTTGTGATTTATTAATTTTTGTATCTCATTGACTTCCTAGAAATGACTGCTACTCAATACATGAATATTTAATGAAAGCAGATGATTTTGTTGATAATAAAAACTAACTCTTGTATAGTGAAAGGCTGAACTGTGAAATAATACAATAGAGAATGTGAGTCCAGTGACAGACAGAGAAGAAACAAGAAGAGCAGGAAACTTGGAGGTTGCCTAGAGGAGTGACACAATGAGGAGAGATTCCAAATAAAAATTTCTCTCTCTCCCCCTCTTCCTCTCTGTCTGTCTACTTCACCATGTCTTTGAGTAATGTTTTGTGTTTCTTATTCTAAATTATAAAGTAGATCATTAGAATGATTTGTTTTTCTTTCAAAAGAAACTAATACCTGATAATCAGATAAGTTACTACTAAATAGATGGACCTTATTGTATGTTGTT
Source organism: Macaca mulatta (assembly GCF_049350105.2). Lineage (NCBI taxonomy): Eukaryota > Metazoa > Chordata > Mammalia > Primates > Cercopithecidae > Macaca > Macaca mulatta. The sequence continues at coordinate 181,806,922 of NC_133408.1, forward strand.
GATTTCTGGGTATAAATGGTCCTTAGGCAGGTGAAACTGTATCTTCCTCATAGCACTGGACAGTTCTCCTGAGGGCATCATTGCTAAAATGATCTGACTGAACCAGTTATTGCCTAAGATTTCTTTCTCTTCTCATAGTCTGTATTCTAAGTAGTAGTTGCAGAAGCAGCTTTTACTTGAGCTATTGAAGAGCTTCTGGTGCTTAAATTCTTGCCTCCAACATAGATGTTATTGCTAATGTTTGGGGTATTTCTATCTCTTGTGACACTGTTGATATTAAAGATAGGGGAGCCTGTCAATTTTGTGTTTGTGCCTGAAGAAAGGCAGAACCATCTGCTGCTGGTAACTTTTTCAATTTGAAATTTGATGGAAACATTCTCAGCTCAGTTGGCAAAATTCTGACTCCTGTCTTTGTCTCTTGAATCTTGTTCCCCACAGTCGAAAGAACCCTCTTGGTCTTATCATTGCCCTAGATGAGAACAAAGAAGCAAAAGGAGAACTTTTCTGGGATGATGGGGAAACGAAGGGTGAGCGCTGTTACAATCATGTTGCTGTTTCCAAACCCGCACCTGTGACTTATGGTCCTTCCCTCCTGCTGGTCATTGAGCTGTGGGAGAAATCTCAGCAGGCACAGCAGCAAGAGTCACTGAAGTATTTTGTTTCTGGTTGCACCATTCAGAGGTAGTGGTAGATGACCTACAAAGGGAAGAAAAATACATTTCTATCTCTGACAATTCTTCTATTGGCCAGTGATATCAATAATAGGCTCTCTTTTGTTTGTTTGTTTGTTTGCAGTGGAGTTTTGCTCTTGTCGCCCAGGCTGGAGTGCAGTGGCACAATTTCGGCTCACTGCAACCTCTGCCTCCCAGGCTTAAGTGATTCTCCTGCCTCAGCCTCCCTCATAACTAGGACTACAGGTGCCTACCACCACACCTGGCTAATTTTTTGTATGTTTAGTAGAGACGAGGTTTCACCGTGTTAGCCAGGATGATCTCAGTCTCCTAAGCTCTTGATCTACCCGGCTCAGGCTCCCAAAGTGCTGGGATTATAGGCGTGAACCACCACGCTTGGCCAATAGGCTCTCTTTTTATTGTCAATGGGTGCTTAGAAGAGATGGTTTCAAGACTGTTCCTGTAATTCAATGTTAATGTCTTCCTCCCAAAATTCTTATGAGCAAATGTTGGCGATATAGAAATCATGCCCCTGCCAGTGAGGCAGTGAGAATATACTGTTCCAGTGTGTACTCACCTAGCCATACCTTTTAGTATTTGTGGGTCCAGTATACTAACAATTCCTGTGCTTCAAGTTTAGGAAACAGATTCCCTTGAGGCATATGCCTTGGAAGCCTTTGGAAGGGAAGCTTTGCAATGTTCCAGTAGGAAAGAGAAGGAAAAATGATGGCTTGACCTTGGAGACTCTTGTCCATCTAATCCAATATGTAGATTTAAATATTTATTTATTTTTTAATTGCAAAATATTTAATTGGCAAATAAAGATGAAATATATCCAAAGTGGACAATGTTAGGATTTAATATATATATAGGCATAGTATAATGGTTACCACAGCTATTTTAAAAAACACATCCATCACCATCCATACTGTAGACTGGATCCCCAGAACCTATTCATCTAATAACTAGAAGTTTGTACTTGACCATCATCTCCCCATTTTCCACACCTGCAGGCTCTAAGAACCACTGTTACATTGTCTGCTTCTAGGAGCTTAACTTTTTTAGATTTCACATGTAAGTGAGACCATGCAGTATTTGACTTTCTGTCTCTGGCTTGTTTCACTTAGTATAATGTCCTCCAGAGTCAACCATGCTGTTGTAAATGGCAGAATTTTCTTCTTTTTATGTCTGAATAATATTCTATTCTATATATGTACCACAATTTCTTTATTCATTCGTCTATTGATGGACATTTAGGTTGTTTTCATATCTTTGCTACTGTGCAATGTAAAATTAAACACTTAAATGTAAGGGCTGAAATTGTGAAGCTCCTAGAAGAAAACAGGAAAAAACTTCCTTGACATTAGTCTTGGCAATGACTTTTTGGATATGATACCAAAATCAAAGGAAAAATAGCAAATAATAGCAAATAATAAACAAGCATGATTACATCAAACAAAAAGGCTTCTGCACAACAAAAGAAACAATCAACACAGTAAAAAGGCAAACTACAGAACGGATAAAAATGTTTGCAAACCATATATCTCAGAAGAGATTAATATAAAAAAATAAGGAACTCAGGCAACTCAGTAGCAAAACATCAAATAACCCAATTAAAAACTGGGTGAAGGACCTGAGCAGATGTTTTTCCAAGGAAGACATACAAGTGGCTAACTGGTGTGTGAAAAGATACTCAACATCACTAAATGACACAGGTATGCAAGTCAGAAATCACAGTGAGATATCACCTCACACCTGTTAGCATGGAAATCATAAAAAAAGTAAGAGATAAGTGCTGGCGAGGGTGTGGAGAAAATGGAATTTTTTAGACTATTGGTGGGAGTGTAAATTGTTACAACTGTTATGGAAAATAGTATGGAGGTTCCTCAAAAAATTAAAAACAGAACTTCCATACAATCTCATGAAATCCCACCTCTGGGTGTATATCCAGAGGACATGAAATCAGTGTCTTTAAGAGAGATAGTCACTCCCACGTTCATTATGGCATTATGTGCAACAACCAAGATATAGAAACAATCTAATTGTACATTGATGAATGAATGAAGAAAGAAATGCGATACATATATACAATTGAAAATTATTCATCCATAAAGAAAAGGAAAACTGCTATGTGCGACCTCAAGACATAGCTGAAAGGAGTGGCAAGTGAAATCTTTTCTTCTGTGGTGGGAAGGCTAGAATCTGACTTGTCTTTCTCTCACTTTCAGATACTGTGGCCAATAAAGTGTATCTTTTATGTGAGTTTTCTGTCACTCAAGTAAGTAGCATACTTTTATGAATCTTAGGTGTGGGCTTTGGACTGATCATTAGCACATCTGTGCTTGTGTATATTGTATATGCGTGATTGTATTTGTAAATTTATATGCATTATTGGCTATAGGTGAGCACATTTCTATTTATGATTTCATCGAAGTTTTGAAAAAGAGGCATTCATATAGCAAGTAGTATTTTTAAATACAGTTTTTAAATGTCTCTGTGTTTTTATGATTGTTTTAAATTAGAGGATTATCAAAATAATTTTGTGCTTCTTGAGCACACACTAGTAGAGAAAGCAGAGAGGCATCCAGGGCAGTGGGGGGTATCCGGTCTGGAATGGAATATTTGAGAGACTTGAGAATCTGTGTATTACAGGCATACCTTTATGCATAATTGGACTTAATTGTTTTGCAGAACCGCTTGGAGGTGAATATTTCACAATCAACCTACAAGGACCCCAATAATTTAGCATTTAATGAGATTAAAATTCTTGGGACGGAGGAACCTAGCAATGTTACAGTGAAACACAATGGTATCCCAAGTCAGACTTCTCCTACAGTCACTTATGATTCTAACCTGAAGGTAAAAGCCCATTTGGTTGAGATGGTGTATTGAGAATTCTCCATAGTATCATGGTGTTCCTTCTTACCAAGGTTTCATGGGTTCCTGAAGGAACAGAGCAACTTTGAAGCCTGTTTTGGGGAAGTTAGAGGACTGGGGAAATATATGAGGCGGCCAGAGCTAGAATGAGTTGGGTGTTTACCTTCTTATTCTCTTCTCTGCCTCTCAATGTTCTCTCTCTAACTGGTTCCACTTACTTTTCCCAAAAGTCGAATTATAATTATGATGAGACAGAAGAAGAGCAAAGTTAGGAAAGTGGGGAACAGCCTTACATTATTAGCCTGTGAAAATTATATGACTGGAATAGCATAGATAAGTTTCAGTTTTGAAAAATAGGCTAGTTTGCATAGGAAACTTGTGGTCAGATTTTGGAGGGTCTTAGGTACCAACTTGATTTAATTGTCAAAGGGCCTCACATTGATCCTTGAATGAAGGCTGTGCTACTGTGTGTGAGCATTGCTGGGAGTCAGAGTGGGTTTTGGGGACTAGTAGAACAGGGAAGTATAAGATGGTTTAGACTGGGAGGAGACTGGGAGAAGGATGATAATTTTAGAATGTGATTTTATTACTCCAGACAAGTGAGAACTTTAACTTGGGAAGTGCTGTTTAAAGAAGTATCAAAGATAAGAAAAATATATAGAAAAATATTAAATATTAGAACTAATGGTATTAAAGGAAGTTTTCAAAATTGGAGTCTTTGGGCTTAGAGAAATGAAGAGGCTGGGATGTTAGAAATGGAAAGAAATATAAATTTTTTTCAACTTTTCAATTTTGCTGTTGCTACAATTGAAACCCAAATAAATGAAACAGAATACCTGACCTACCCTGATGTGATTATTATGCATTGTATGCCTGAATCAACATATTTCATATAATCCATAAATATGTATACCTACTGTATACCCATTAAAATTAAAAATTAATAAAAGAAATCATTTGTCCAACATTCTACAGAAATGTGGGCATGATGACTAGGTCATATGATTCTTATTGCTGTGATCTTTCTACCACTCCACGCCAATGGGGGATACTGGTTTGGGGACTGGAGAGCAAGGGGATCAGCTCACTTTGGGATGACACCATGTGTCATGCTGAAGAGGAAGTGCAGAAGAGAGCCTTCCTAACAAGACACAGAGGGCTAAGAGGAGTCAGAGCAGAAAAGAATAAGGAGTGATCATGACAGGTTTTATCTGACCGAATTGTTTTCATTATGCTATGGACAACATTCTACTAGAGGGGAGACATTTGCCCTGTTGCTGCTAAGTAGATTCCCCCAGTGTGCAGTTCTCTTCTTATGAGCTCAAGTCATATGTTGGTTGGATGGTTGAAACTCTGGTCTAATTTCTATTTTCTTTTTTCTTGAAAAACAAAAGCCTCAGATCTTGCAAGGCCTATCTCCTAAAGATGAATTTCCTTGTGATTTCTGCATTCCTACAGGTTGCCATTATCACAGATATCAATCTTCTCCTGGGAGAAGCATACACAGTGGAGTGGGATATAAAGATAAGGGATGATGAAAAAATAGACTGTTACCCTGATGAGAATGGGGCTTCTGCAGAAAACTGTGCTGCCCGTGGCTGTATCTGGGAGGTAACCATGCTGCTGGGGTTCATGTACATGAACATCCTCCACACCTAATCTCTAGTTTCTTAAGCATAGCAGTAGTACTTACATAACTACTTAAAATCCATAGAAAGAAAGGACTTCTTAAGGGACATGCTCTGGATATGAAGAGTAGGTGGGGATGTGTGTGAAACTTTTTTAAATGAATATTTTGCTTGGAGACCAGGAATTTAAATTTATGTTATTGCCAAGTGATCAGTGATGGGCTTGTTTTATTGTCGTATGAAATGACTTTATTAACCCTGTTTAGGTTAGAGAACTTTAAGACCACTTGCTGAGCTGATCTATGACTTTACCCTTACTTTTCAGGCATCCAATTCTTCTGGGGTCCCTTTTTGCTATTTTGTCAACGATCTATACTCTGTCAGTAATGTTCAATATAATTCACATGGGGCCACAGCTGACATCTCCTTAAAGTCTTCCGTGTATGCCAATGCCTTCCCCTCCACACCCGTGAACCCCCTTCGCCTGGATGTCACTTACCATAAGAATGAAATGCTGCAGTTCAAGGTAAACACAGTACATGTATCAGGTGGTGATTAGACCCTTTTCAGTCCCATTACCTTTTATTGGTCCGAGTCACAGAACTCTAAAATAAGTTAATCATGCGACAATAGACTAGATCATTATCCAGAGAGCAGTGAGAAATCATTGAGGGAGCAATGAGACCTGCCCTGATTTTCATTTGGAGAAGATTACTGTGGCTGCTGTTAGGAAAATGGTTGGGAGAGCAAGAGTGTATGCAGACAGACAAGTCAGGAGGCTACTAGTTAGGCAGGTCAGTTGAGGGATTAGGTTTGGACAAGACACTGGAATGCAGGTGGAGAAGAGTGGACCTGTCTGAGGTTGAGAAAGTTGGGTTATAGGATGTGGTGGTTGATTGCAAGCAAGTGACAATGGAGGGGGAAAATCAAGAATGATGACCGTGTTGGTATCTTACCTCTTAATATGGATGGTGCTGACATTAACTGGAATAGGAATACTGAAAAGGTTTGTGCTTGATCAATGTCAGATGATATATTCATTTTGGGATACTGAATTTGAGATTTCTGTATATAGCCATCAGTATGCAGTAATTTCATTCCTTTCCAAGATTTAATTACATCTAAGGACTAGGAATGGGCCAGCTGTTATGTCTATTTCTCTATTAAACTAAGCTTCTCAAGGACAGGAATGTGCCCTTTCTTCTTTGTGCTTCTGAAATCGAATACAGAGCCTGGCAGATAGTTAGCGGTGTGATGTTATTGACACAGTAAGTGAAAGTGATCAAGACATTGTTGCATTGCCTGAAAGATTCTTTACAATCTGTCATCAACCCGAATTCTGAGTTCTTGTACATCCTCTAATGCAGGGAAGATGCTCTTGTATGTCTGTATCCTCATCATAGCACTAGCATGTTGTAGGCACCTAGTGGGTTTTAAATGAATGAACTTCCTTGGAGTTCTAGCCTTAACCATTGCCTACTTTACCTCTTGAACACAGAGTAGCTGTTTCCAAAATATTTGCCTGTTTCCTGCCCACATTTCTCTGTGGTTGTTATTCTTCACCAGTATGACTTGATCTCCTTTCTTTTTTTGGTTAATGACTACCAAGCTTTTAAGACTCATCCTGTATTTCTCCCATGACACCATCTCAGTCTCCCAGAAACAATGTTAGGCATTTCCTTCCCTAGAATCTCACAGCACTTCTACATAGCTCTCCCTTAGCACACATCACCCAGGTGTTGTGAGCTGCTCTATTTTACTTCTCATCTGCTTGTGAATTTTGTAAAACCGTAGCACTTCCTTATTCAGCTCACATCCCTACTGTCTTGTGCAGTGTCAGGCAGTGATGTAGTAGGTACTCATGAGTCGGTTTAGATACCACCTTCAGCAAGGACGTTCTGATTATTTTAATCAAATAGATTTCATTTTGGGGAGACAGGTTTTTTTTTTCAATTCAGAAAAATTTTCAGGTATTTTTATATACTCATATACCCCAGAAAATAACCAGCAACATATTCATAAATACCACACTGATTCGAGAATAATTTTCCATGTTAGCACCAATGTCCCATAGAGTATATTAATGTAATAAAGGCCTTAATAAGGAGAAATGACAGAAAAATGTTTAATCTGACATTGTTACTTGATATATTAATTAAATCTCAGATATCATAAACTTAAAGAAGACAGAAAGATAGCATCTGAACTTTTTGTCCAAAAATAAAAAAGGTTCTGCTAAGGGTATAGGTTTCAAGAATACTATTCTTGCCTAAAATTGATTTCCTCTGGCCTAGATTTATGATCCCAACAACAATCGGTATGAAGTTCCAGTTCCTCTGAACGTACCCACGGTGCCATCCAGCACCCCTGAGGGTCAACTCTATGATATCCTTATTAAGAAGAATCCGTTTGGGATTGAAATTCGCCGCAAGAGTACAGGCACTATAATGTGAGTGGTTTCTAGTGTGACTCAGAGTTGATGTCTACCTGTGCCTTCTCAAGGTCCTGTGCTGCCAGGTCCATCGTCCTTGAATGTATCCTGGTTCCAAACATCACATTGTCCATTTCCAGATCCATGGATGAGTTGTTTCCTTCAGACCTGTTCTCATGGGAAATCTTTAGCATTCTGGAAATAATTACTGAGGCAGTTGAGTGTGCCTGAGGATTCATCCAACAAATGTTTATGGGGTGCCTTGTCTAGAGGAGGTGCTGCTCCTTATAGACAGCTGAGAGTTCTCTTCTCATGACAACCAATAATAAGTAAACATCACTTTGAGTGCTATGTAGAAAATGCGCTGAGGGGTGCAAGGGTGGAAGGTGGTGCTGGTGTGGTGTGTACCCAGCTGTGATGGTGAGGAGTGCTTGGCTTTTTATTGTGGAGGACCACTGAAAGGAGGCAGTGACAGTGGGAAACAGATGAATGAAGAAAAACTCCTGGGCTTTTAGTGAGGATTTCTATGATATTTTAATCAACCTGAGTATCTGTTTTGTTTTGGAGATGAACATGTTCTGGATAAAAATCACGCATTTGTTGTCCTTGAAAAGTCAGCTGCTGGAAGCAGAGAGAAAAGCCCATTTTCTGTTTTAAATCTGCCTTTTTGTGTTTCAGTTGGGACTCTCAGCTCCTTGGTTTCACCTTCAATGACATGTTTATCCGCATCTCCACCCGCCTTCCCTCCAAGTACCTCTATGGCTTTGGGGAAACTGAGCACACATCCTATAGGAGAGACTTGGAGTGGCACACTTGGGGGATGTTCTCCCGAGACCAGCCCCCAGGGGTAAGGACAGAGCATTTGGGATCTGTGTCTCTGCTTCTCTCCACCCACACTACTCAGGCTTCGGGCTTCATCTCCCCAAACTCCACTTGGTCCTCTCATTCTGGTTTTAGACGAGTGGGCCAATTCTCAGGCTCCTTTGTTTCATGTGTTTAATGGATTTCATGGAGAAAACTAGACCTATCTCAGCAAGCACATGTTCCTTGAGTTTTTTCCTCAGGCATAATGTCTTTTAAACTCCTACTGCTTCTCCCCATGACTCTCCAGTACAAGAAGAATTCCTATGGTGTCCACCCCTACTACATGGGGCTGGAGGAGGATGGCAGTGCCCACGGAGTGTTCCTGCTGAACAGCAATGCCATGGGTAAGGCCGTCCAGCGCCTCCCTTATTTTGGGGGGCTACCAATCATGCTTGAGTCAGTTTAGAATGTGTTTAGCCTAACTCTTCCTTGAAGTCAAAATTTTCATTTTATGGGCATTGGTGTTTATTTTTTCTTTGTGTTTAGCCTTTCTGTTTATTTCAGTATAGGATCATGTGATAAGAGGATTTAACCCAATTCTTATTTTGGTAAAAATCACATAAGAAAGGATAGTAACACCACGTGGGTCCCAAATATCCTGGAGGCCAGCTCATGGGAGCCAGTTATATAATTTGAATTAGGGTAAAACTGTGGGTCAGAGAAGTTAATCTGGGTATATGAGGGTTTATGGTACATTGAAAAATTACCTACCAGGTACTGTATTTGCTATCTGGGTAACAGAATTCCTACCCCAAACCTCAGCATCATGCAATATTCCCATGTAACAAATGTGAACGTGTATCTCTTTATCCAAAATAAAAGTTGAAATGTAAAAAATAAATTCTATAAGAGAAGAGTGACAAAATATAGTAAAGTACCCCAAAGAGAATCAAACCCAGGAATAGGACCTGTAGACTTCCACTGATCTTCTTCAGTTCTGTGTGAGTGTGATAGAAAAATGCCTGTTCTTACCACTCTATGATAGGGAGGGTGCAGGAAGATGGAGAATGTGTGGATTTCAGGGGTGATTCGTGATGTGGAAAGTTTCCATCTGGCTTGGCATTTTTCTTCCTTTTCAGACGTGACGTTCCAGCCCCTGCCTGCCTTGACATACCGTACCACAGGGGGAGTTCTGGACTTTTATGTGTTCTTGGGGCCAACTCCAGAGCTTGTCACCCAGCAGTACACGGAGGTAGGAAGAAATCCAGCTGTTTATCAAGCACTTATACAGTACATTCTGGATGCCAGAGCCCACATCCATTAGTATAACTCTCAGATGATAACTGGAAATATTGGTCTTTCTTGGAGAGAGATTATAGAATAAGAAAAAATAAACACATTCTGATTATCATTAAATGTATAGCCTCTGTAAGCATTGCAGAAGAGCAGAAGTTATAGTGGTACTAGTGGTGGTGATGGTAGTGATAGTGTGGTGGTGGTGGTGATGGTGGCGGTAGGGGCTGATGGTGGGGATAGTGATGTGGGAATGGTGATAATGATGGTGGTAGTAGTGGTAGTGATGGTGATGGTGATGATAGTGGTGGTAGTGGTGGTGATGGGTGTATTGGTGATAATGATGGTGGTGATAGTGACAAGGGTGGGGGTGAGGAGAGTGTTTGTGGTAGGGATGGTGATGATGGTGGTGGTTATGGTTGTGGTGGTGACAGTGGGGTGGTGTGAGGAGTGTGATGTTGGTGATAGTGGTTGTGATGATAGTGGTGATGTTGGGGATGGTGGTGGGGGTGGTAGTAGGTTGGTCGTGATGGTAGTGAAGGGTATTGATAATGGTAATGATAGTGGTGGGGGCACAATCATGCTACTGGTGGTGATGGTGAAAATAGTGATGATGTTGGCGGTGATGATGGTGATGGTGACCACGACCATGGTGGTTGTGGCAGCAACAACAGACGCTTGTATACTACCAAGTGCACATCACTGATTTATCACTTGCTGCATGTTAGAGCACTTCACCCATATTAACTCATTCATGCCTCACAGGAATGCTGTGAAGCAGATGCTATTATTATCCTTTATTTACAGAGGAAGAAACTGAAGCACTAAGAGTTTATTTAATTTTTGCCTTAGGTCACACAGCTGGAAAGACTGGAGCCTCTATGCTAAGCCAGGCATTTGTCTCTGATTCTGGGCTTCTTAATGAGTTACCTACAGTGTCTCTAGGAACAGAGTAACATCAGATTTTCCATAATGTTTAGGAAGGAGCTTAAGTCTAGCAGAAAGCTTTCAGTTGTCTAGATTGGGCATCGAAAAATATTCTTATTACTTGATGTAAAACTTTAATCTGGTGTCTCTTTTCTGAGGACTAATATTTTCTGTCTATTTTCTAGTTGATTGGCCGGCCTGTGATGGTACCTTACTGGTCTTTGGGTTTCCAGCTGTGTCGCTATGGATACCAGAACGACTCTGAGATCGCCAGCTTGTATGATGAGATGGTGGCCGCCCAGATCCCTTATGTACGTTCTCAGTCATGGCTCTGGAGTTTCATAAGTAGCCCAGGTGCCTCTGTGTCGGGGTTCATTTGTCTAATGTTTGTGGGATTCTATAGAGATAAAAGCTTATTTTTCAGACAATATCACAGTTAGCCTCACCCCAGCACAGTAATACAGATAAGGGTGCTTGTTTCCATCCTCTAGAGGTGGTAGCTCAAGACTCACTGTGATTTCCCAGAGAGGGGGATAGGCTGGCTCCAGGGCTCTTTCTGATATCTCATGCTTTCTTCCGTTTCTTTCACATGATTTCAAAACATTTGTCAAAACGTCCTTGGTTCCATAAGAATAAATGATATCCCACAGTTCTTTTACTTAATTCTTGAAAAGACTAACCACAAATTGATCAGACAATTGTATATGTGAATACAATCTCAGTTCCTGCATCAGCTCTGAGCTAATAACTGATGGATTACACAGATCCTGGGATGAGTTTGCAGGGGACATACATATGGAAATAAACCTTATCCTTCCGGAGAGGACAGGAGCGGACCCAGTCATCAGACAATGATCCCATGAACCATCCCACATTTAATTTTATCCCACTTTTCCATTGTTTACAGTTGTTCCATTAGTGGAACATAGTGTTTCCATTAGTGGATTATGAAATGCAATATGACAGTCTCAGGAAGAATGTTGTGTATGATTACCCTCAAGATTCAGGATTCCAAAGCAACTATACATCTTTACTTTGTTTTGTAGTAGATTTGCCACTAGCCCTGGATAATTAACAGTATTTTTCCTCAACGTGAACCACTGATACCAGGGGCAGCCTCTTGGGGAAGGTCATCACAATCACACCTGATATGGTCAATTTACAAAGCACTTTCCAAACAGTGTTTTTTCTTATCCTCAGAATAGCCATGCTAGAGACACATTCTCATCCTATCTTATGCTGACTTCGATTTTTTTCTATCTTATCACTGAACATTGTAAAAATTAAGTGAATTTCCCAGCACCTGTACCTAACAAATGGCAGAGCTGGGATTTGAAAGCATCAACGAGAAGCTGTCTGGAATTCCACCATGTATAGTGGAGGGTTGTTCTCCTGTAAAGGTTGAGCGTGTACAGCAGCAGCCACTCAGCTCCCCGTGTCCTCCCGCAGGACGTGCAGTACTCAGACATCGACTACATGGAGCGGCAGCTGGACTTCACCCTCAGCCCCAAGTTTGCTGGGTTTCCAGCTCTGATCAACCGCATGAAGGCTGATGGGATGCGGGTCATCCTCATTCTGGTTAGTCCTGATGTGAATGTGTGCTGTCTGTTTGGGAGCAGGTATGGGCTTTGGTGGAGAAAGAGTTATACTTTATTTCCATGTTTCAAATAGATAAATTGAAGTGCAGTAAGAATTCTGTATTTCCCAGGACTCACAGATGGTCTACAGTTCAGGTAGAAGCCAGCGAGTTCACCCTGGAGGAGTTCTCCTTTATTCTGTTTCACCTCATTCTCTGGCTTTGGTTTTCCCAACTGACTTATGCTTTGATTTCAGGATCCAGCTATTTCTGGCAATGAGACACAGCCCTATCCTGCCTTCACTCGGGGCTTGGAGGATGACGTCTTCATCAAATACCCAAATGATGGAGACATTGTCTGGGGAAAGGTATAATCCTAAGGGATGATCCACTAGTCCCTAGCCTGCGGGTGGGTCACGGTTAGTGGGTCACATGCCTGTGTATGTTATTTTTGGCATTTTCTATTTGGGCTCTGACGTCAGACACCCTCCTTTTCTCAAACAATATTTGTTGATACAATTAATGAGTTTTAAAGTAATGTAACATGTTATGGAATTCACTTTTCTTTTATGTCAATCCTACATGATAGTCAAAGTATCATTGCTCCTAGGACATGGTTTATACAACAATTTCTTCAGAAATCCTATGTAAGGGAAACTGTCTTGTGCATCGCTACTGAACGTGTTTCTCTCCATAGGTCTGGCCCGATTTTCCTGGTGTTGTTGTGAATGACTCTCTAGACTGGGACAGTCAAGTGGAGGTAAAAGGGTCTTTGTAAATTTGGGTGGAGTCAGGGTTTCTAGGCAGGGGCAGCCATTCCTGGGATTCTGGACATGCCTGTACCGTGGACATGGGCTTGACAAGGGAGAAACCCTTAGGGCGTGTGTCTTGGATGTCACTCTGTGTGCCCATTACCTTATATGGAGTAATACTTTACTGCCCACTGGGATGTAGATATGTATTATTATCCTTGGGATTCAAGACCGGAGAGCTTAAATTATTTTTCCCCAGTTTTAGGTGACAGAGTGGTGATTTCAATTCCAAGGCTGTCAGATTCCGAAGGCCCAGGAAATTTCCACTGGGCGATACCTCCTAGAAATGCTATCTTTTCCCTGAACTGGCATACCATCTGTTGTTGCCATGGTTTTCCCTTTCTAACAGTCTTCAACCCTTGAAGACTGACTAGGTCTTTTTCTTTGTATATTTTTCTTTTTTTTCCCCCATGAACAGGTTTCTCCATCTTCACACTTATAAGTCCTCCTCTGAGCCCAATTCTTCCTTGGATTTCTCAACTTTGCTCTTACCTCTCAGTTTCCAGCCTTATTGTAAAACCTGCTCACTCCTGGGGTCGGTTTGTTGCTTGTAATGGATCCAGGTAGCCCATGCTTCTGGACCTGAATTTTTTTCCAGATTCACTAAGTATTTCTTGCTTGAATGAATACATGGCTCCTTACAGGTCTAGGAAGCCTACAGCCCCATCCTCTGGCCAAGATGTGTGTCTCCTGAACTGAGGCAGCCTGTGAGCTTTACTATCAATTTTTGTGACAGTACCCACAGGCAGGATTGTCAGGGTGGGGCCGAGGACTTCCTGGAGAGCAAGTACCTTGCCCTACCTCTTGAGCTGTTCTTCAATAATGGTTATTCTTTCTGGGCAGGAATTGTAGCAGGGCATGTGTAGCCTGTGTGACCCCCACAGGAGAGCTGAGGAGACAAGGAAAAGGCCTCTTTTCTAGGACATGTGCCAGGAATTGAAGGGACAAAGAAGCTGGCCTGTGCAGTCAGCAATGTGGTATATGTTGTAGAGTCTAGATACTCTCTCAGGATCAAGTGTTAATCAGAGAAATATCCATATTGTGGAAGCAAATCTCAACAGCTGTAAATTCAGTTAGCAGCCACTCAGAAGCCCAGGGGCAAAGACCTCTTTTTGGGGTTCTTTCTACATAATGAAAGATTGTAGCCCACGGAGAGAGGTGCAGGAGAAACAGTCATCACCAGGAACGTGACTGGCAAGAGTTAGGCCCAAAATTCATGCCTTATCCAGATAAGCTGGTTTTGAGGGCAAGTGGTGAGTCCTAGAGGGAAAGACATATATTAGATAGAACCCCAAAATCTGGAGCCTGAGGCTGGGACCTCGGACAGCTCCAACAGGGTAGTGAGAGCAGAAGGTACTGCAAGCCTGTGATGCCTACTTCTCTGTTGTCAGTCTCTGACTTCCTGGATCCCAGAGCCAGTTGGCAGCAGTTGTTCTTTTCAATTTAAAATGAGACACATTTGGGACCAGGTTGCTTGGGTATAGGACTCCATGTCTTTATTTTCTGTTGGTAAATTGAGTAAAACAATGCAAACAAAACAGAAGCTGGGGCAGGTTTTGAAGATTGACAAGAATGAGTCAGACTCAGTTCAAGGCTGTTTTCCTTTTATTTAGTATTGAACAAGTATCTATGTCTATCTATCTATCTATCTCTCTAACTTCTATCTCTATCTAACTATCATCTCTATGTATATGTGTGTATATGTATATTTACGTATCTATTATCTATCTGTTTATCTAACATCTTTCTGCATATGACTCTATCATCTGTCTTTCTAGTCTATTATCTATCTGCCCATCTTTCTATATTTACCTATCTATCCATACACCCACTCTATCTAATCTATCTATATATCAATCAATCTATCCATCCACCCACTGTAATCTATTTATCTATCATCTATCTCTATCTATCTATACCTCCATTCTATTTACCTATTTATCTAACTGCCTCTATCTATCTATCTTTCTATCTATCTATCTAACATCTTTTTGTATCCCTCTCTATTTTCTGTCTATCCATCTATCATCTATCTCTATCAATTTATCCCCTCACCCTATCCATCTGTCTATCCACTGTATCGTCTATCTATCTATCTATCTATCTATCTATCTATCTATCGTATCTATCCATTTACCTACTATATCCACTCTATATCTGTCTATCTATCTATCATCTATCAGATAAGTATTCAAAGGAGAAGACGTAGCTTCCTGTCCTCTTGTCATTCTCACAGTGAATAACTTGAAGCTTAGGGGTCCAAGCAGCCCACATGGACACAGGAACCTGCCCAGCCAGAGGAGTTCTGGATCATTGGCTTCCTGACTTTTATCACAGTTCAGCAGCCAGTAGGGGTAACACTGCCACCTTGAGGCCATTTGGAAATCTGAGGACAGTGTTGGTTATCACAGAGATACCAGGTGGCATTTAATGGGCAGTAGGCAGGGATGCCGATAGCTCTGATTGCAGGGAATTCTCCACAAAAAATCGTATGCCTCAAATTCCAGTTGGGTTTCTGATAAGAAACACTCATTAGGGGATTCACATAATCTTTTACGTAGCTCATAAGAGATTATTGGTAGATAGAATAATTGTAACTGTTAGGTTGGTGCACAGGTAATATTTGCCATTACTTTGAATTCCAAAACCACAATTACCTTTGCATCAATCTAGTATTTATATTATTAATAGTGAGACCCGCTTGACGAGGCTGGTGAGGGTGAAGCCACTGATGTTCAGGCCTGGCTTCGCTGAGCATAAAACAGCCAAGAAGCCTATGAAAAGCAGATTTCTGAGTCCAAAGCTCCAGTGATTTAATTCAATAAGTCTGTGATGGGATGTGTGAATTGCGATTTGTAGCATGTGATGTTCTACAAAAAGACTGCTAGGTGATCCTGAGGCCCAGTGTGTGGGTGGGTACATCACTGTTTGAAGACTGGAGAAAGTGAAGGCAGAAGCCACAAGGCAAGACTTGAATATGGGCAGGCAAAGGCAGCACCTTGGAGAACGGCAGAACATTTTTATGAAGTTGGTAGGCGTCGTCCGAGCAGTACTTAGGGAAGTTCCTACGTCATGGCTGGCCAGTTTCCCCACGTGTACCCAGTATGGGATGCAATTCTGACTGAGATGTGGCTGATACTCTCTTTATTGTAATTCTCCATCCCCCACCCATCCCATTGTTTCTAACCCTGCCTGATCTGGAGCTCTCTGTTTCTGGTGAAAGGTTCTCTTTGTCGGGTTTCCTGGTTTCTACCTCCATTTCCTCACAAAAGGCATCCTTGGCAAGCCCACTTCTCTCAAGATTCTGTGTGATGTGAGCCGCTGTCTTCTCATGTCCTTGACGGCCAGACCCATGCAGGCTGATCTGTTTCTGTTTTCTTGTGTTCCTTCTTTTGCCCTTTATCTAGACATCTGGGTTCCTACCTGCCTTTTATCTGTGGTGTATAAGAACTGGAGCTCCCCTAGCCCAAGTCCTCTTTCTGTTGCCTCCCCCACCCTCCTCACAAGCATTCTTTAGCTCTTTAACTCTTACAGTGGTGTGATTAGCATAGAGGAGGCTATTTACTGAGACATACAAAGGACCATAATATTCCATAACAAACAACATGAGTATATTAAAATGTGTGGATATTTATTTGCTGCTTCTAAGTGGTGTGATCCCACTAGTAAACACTGAGTATTTTATGCCAGGTTCTTAGCTGAACATTGTGGGCAATATAAATATCACTCAGAAGAATATAAAACAAACTTCCTACTCTCAAAAATCTACAATGTAGTTAAAAACTTGTATCTTGAATCTGTCTTTCAGATAAGTGAAGACACTGCTTTTATTATTTGAGGGAAGAGGAAAATAAGGGGAAGTCGATGCATTCTCTTTAAGTCCTCTCAATTTATGCTCCAACAGCTGTAGTTGTCCTGTGATTCTGAAATTGTAGAAAACACTGAGGTGTACTGGTCTAATATCCTGAAATGTCATCTTATTCCTTCCTCCCTTCTCTCAGTGGGAATGATATAGGAGGGACTCCTTGGGTGTTTCTTCCTAACCTATTACCATGCATCTCATGTCTGCAGTCTCTCCCTGGTTTTGTCTTTGAGGAGTGCTTAGGAAATGGCAGGACTGATGTTGAGGGTTGGGCATTGAATGCATGAGGTCACTAGTTCAGGTCATTGATTGTCGTCCACCATGTGTATATGAAGAGAACAGTTTTTGGATGTTTTCCAAATGCTGGGAAGGTGTGCAAATTGCACTAATTTCTCTTCCCATTCTACATTTCTCTAATTAGTTAATAACATTATTTAGGTCCTGTTCAGGCTGTCTGTCACCGTGCAGCTCAAGTATCTGTGTGAGTTGCATTCTCAGTAAGTGCCTGTTTGCTGTCTTATATATTTGTGTGGGACACATAAATTATATTTATATTTTACAGCTATATCGAGCTTACGTGGCCTTCCCAGACTTTTTCCGTAATTCAACTGCCAAGTGGTGGAAGAGGGAAATAGAAGAACTGTACAACAATCCACAGAATCCAGAGAGGAGCTTGAAGTTTGATGGCCTGTGGATTGTAAGTGTGTGTGTGTATGTGTGTACCTGTGGCACTTGTCTATCTTTGTGTGCCTGAGTATATGGACCACTGACCTTCAGTCAAGAGGATAGTCATTGTCCATGGAAGCCTGTTGACATATCAGACACTTCCTCCACTCAGGAGGGGAACAGCCCTGATAGACCTTGTACTGGACCTTATGCTCCTACTGTGAAACCTGTCAGGCCGGACCAGGTGTGGTGGCTCACGCCTGTAATTCCAGTCTTTTGGGAGGCTGAGGTGGGCAGATCACCTGAGGTTGGGAGTTTGAGACCAGCCTGACCAACATGGAGAAACCCTGTCTCTACTAAAAATACAAAATTAGTTAGGTGTGGTGGGGCATGCCTATAATCCCAGCTACTTGGGAGGCTGAGGCAGGAGAATTGCTTGAACGTAGGAGGCAGAGGTTGTGGTGAGTCAAGATCGTACACGTGCACTCAAGCCTGGGAAACAAGTGAAACGCCGTCTCAAAAAATGGAAAAAAAGAAATTCCTAGGAAGCAATTTACTAGGAATTTCTTGGAAATTTGATTGCTTCACAGCCACCTGGGAAGAGATTTATTTCTTGAAACCTCTAGCCAGTCATTCTGTAGGAGTGAATTAATCTTTCCAGCCAGTTCTCACCAGGATTTGATGAAGTTCCCAGGGCTGGCATCTACAGGGATTACTGGATGTTGAACAATTTATTCACTGCTTCCTTGGCTCAGGATTGGCTGGACATAATTATCTTAAAAAGTGATGTATGTTTGTGTTTGGCATTTCTAGGATATGAATGAACCATCAAGCTTCGTGAATGGGGCAGTTTCTCCAGGCTGCAGGGACGCCTCTCTGAACCGCCCTCCCTACATGCCATGTAAGAATCTTTGGCCTCCTTGACTGGCAGAGCTAGGACTGGAAGGATGGCCACTCGAGGAGCCCAGAGGCCAGGGGTGTGCCTGCACAGCTCAGGGCACATCCTCATGGCTGCTGTGGTTTACTGGGGACCAGAGACAAAAGCTCTTCACATGCTTTACCCAGCCAGCCACGTGCAAGTGACTAGACTCATTGAATAAATTTCTTGAAATTTGTCCAGAAAGCACTTAGCAGTGCTCATGCCACAAAGGGTTCTCACAGCTAGGTTTCTTAGTTTTTCGGCTTGTGTGAATTCCATCACAGGAATTTGTGTCATCAATGGATAGAAATTACTGGCTTCCCCTTGTCATGGAGTGGGTGGACTTTGGAGTTATACTTGGGTTCATATTTGGCTCCAGAAATTGTTCTCTCTAGGAGTTGTGTGACTTTTCACAGATTATGCAATATTTCCAAATCTTGGTTTGCTAAACTGTGAAAGACAGATAATGATGTCTTCTTCATAGAATTATGGGCATAATTGGTAAGTCAAAAGCCTAAATCAGTGCCTGTCATGTAGTATTCGACAGCTGTATGTTCTTCCTCACACCTCTGCTTTCTTCAGTGAACTTGATGTTGGAAACACTGCAAGTGCCATAGCAGCTCAGAGCTGGGGGCTCTGTGCTCATGTCTCTGGGAAGATGGAGAGTGACACAGGCAGGGCTCAAGTTAGTCTTAAGATCCAGTGTCCACTCCCTTGAGGAGAGGTCAGGGAAAAACAGAATCAGGGCTGGATTTCACCTCACCAGTTCTTCCTCCTCAGATTTGGAGTCCAGGGACAGGGGTCTGAGCAGCAAGACCCTGTGCATGGAGAGTCAGCAGATCCTCCCAGACGGCTCCCCGGTGCAGCACTACAACGTGCACAACCTGTACGGGTGGTCCCAGACCAGACCCACATACGAGTGAGTCTCTGCCTTCTCCAGCTGTCACAACCCGGAGGGATTGCCAGGGACTGACATAGCCACCCTAGTTTTCCTTTCATTCCGCATTCTAAGGGTAAAGAAGATTCTCATGACAACCGTGTAATGATTCTTATTAAACAAATGCTCATTGATGTGGAGCCAGGCCCTCTGATGAAAAGGAGGACAGATTTAAATAAGACATGGTCCCACCAGTGAAAAACTTAATGATCCTGGTGTTAAAGACACACATGGAGACACCATAATGGTCACACAGGGCAGCCTGCGGTACAGTAGCTTTAGTTACAGGAGTTGAACGGAACACAGAGGACTGGTCCTCTCTCCCCTTTATTTCAACAGTAAATAATATTTTGTATTTTGAGATTTTGTTTTGTTTTGGTTTTTGGCCATTCTTGGGGGAGGGTAACTGATATTCTACCGAATTAGCACAGTCCCGCTTTGCAAGCTCAATGAATGATATGAATTCTTCTAAGGGCAATCTTATAATCTTCACTGTGTTCTTCCTCAAATATAGAAAACTACGTATTGAGGAAACCAATAGCAAGATTTAGTAATTCCTTACTATTTTTGGCCACTCCAGTGAGTTTGCTACAGTGAAGTTCTTTGTAAAGCACTGTGAGAACACGTGACTCATTATCTCCATCATCTGGGATCAGTGGGGCCCCCATTACAGCTCAGATTCCCATGTTCCCTCCAATCACGCAGCAAACATTAACTAGGCTCCAGGGCTCTAGGAGCAGAAGCTCTCTGGCCTTTGCTCCCTGGCCGTGCCCTCAGTTCACCTTCTGTTGCCCTCCAACCAGAGCCATGCAGGAGGTGACGGGACAGCGAGGGGTCGTCATCACCCGCTCCACATTTCCCTCTTCTGGCCGCTGGGCAGGACATTGGCTGGGAGACAACACGGCCGCGTGGGATCAGCTGAAGAAATCTATCATTGGTGCGTGGCTCCTTCCCAGGGCCTGTGCCGGTAGGGCAGGGAGTTGGGATCCTTGGGGAAGAAGTGAGAAGGCAGGTGGTGAGAGCCTGGTGTGACACTGCTGTGCTTCTCATTGCAGGCATGATGGAGTTCAGCCTCTTCGGCATATCCTATGTGAGTGTCCTTGGGATCCTCCTAAGCACCAAGAAGGTGGGGACATCTTTCAGAAATCATCAGCCGGCTTGTTTTGTTTCCTCTTGTTTCAGACAGGAGCAGATATCTGTGGGTTCTTTCAAGACGCTGAATACGAGATGTGTGTTCGCTGGATGCAGCTGGGGGCCTTTTACCCCTTCTCAAGAAACCACAACACCATTGGGACCAGGGTAGGACAGTGGCTTCTGCCTCCCGTGTTCTGTGTCACTAGAAATACAATCTCCATTTCCGAGCTAAAATTAATGCAGTCTGTATTTCCTGGGATATCTTTTTAAAAGGTTATTTATTTATGTATTTATTTATGTATTTATTTATTTATTTATTTATTTATGTATTTATTTATTTTCTGAGACAGGGACTTACTCTGTTGTCCAGGCTGGATCGTGCTGTGTCCCAATCATGGCTGACTGCAGCCTCGACCTCTGGTTCTAAAGCGATTGTCCCACCTCAGCCATCTGAGTAGCTGGGACTACAGGCACATACCAACGTGCCCACCTAATTTTTGCATTTTTTGTAGAGGTGGGATCTTGCCATATTTCCCAGGCTGGCCTCGAACTCCTGGGCTGAAGTGATCCACTCGACTCAGCCTCCGAAAGCGCTGGGATTACAAGCATGAGCCACTGCACCGTTACAAATTGTTAAGCCCTGGTGTCTCAATGAACCATATCCCTCAGTGTTCTTTAGATTATTATTTTTTTCCTGTATTTTAGGCAGAATTGTACCAAATGTACCAAAAAGGATGTCTTACAGTGAAATTTCATCAGCTGTCCTAGGAGAGCTTCAGTGACTCTTTTCAGTCTATTAAGAGTATTCTCTGGGCCTCATGTATAGTTTTCTTTTGTTTAGCTGTGAGTGATCTTCAGTTGGAATATGCTTTCAGTGACCTTCTTAAATCCCCTAGAAATTCTAGAGCGAGCTCCCAACACTGTTCTCTTTCTTCTTTAGAGACAAGACCCTGTGTCCTGGGATACTGCTTTTGTGAACATTTCCAGAAATGTCCTGCAGACCAGATACACCCTGTTGCCATATCTGTATACCTTGATATATCAGGCCCACACGGAGGGCGTCACGGTTGTGCGGCCTCTGCTTCATGAGTGAGTGTCCAGCAGGGATCCTGATGATTAATGTATGACTTATTGCATTCTATATGGTGGCAGTTGCTATATACAATTCTTGCAAATTGAAGACATGATTGCCTTTGACGTGAGCTCTTCAGGCGCAGACCATACTTTATTACTCTCTTTAGCACAGTGTTATACATACCATAGGTCATGAGAAAAGGCTTTTTATTGAATGAACAAAACTGAAGTGATGCCATACAGCATAGAATAGTTTCATTCCCATTTGACTGTGCAAAGACCTGTCTATCTTTTGTAGCAGTTTGGTTATATGGACCCAGGTCACAAAAGAAGAATTTCAGCCAGAGATTTGAGGGAGGAGCATCATCCTTACATTTAAAATGTGCCATGGTTAAGAAATGAGGTAATAGTTTACAGGAGAGAACACATCTACATCCCAGCATTTCTGAAGTTTGAGGCACATCCCGTGGGGAGAGCAGAGGCTGGTGCTCCTGATGAAGCTAGGCCTAGGGAAAAAGCAAGGAAGGCTCAGGGGCAGCTGGATTTCCGACTTGGATCTGAACTTGAGGAGCTTCTTCCGAGTCTCGGGCTGGGGCTCTGTTGGGCTCTGTTGGGCACCTTCATTTCCCTTTCCAGGTTTGTGTCAGACCAGGTGACGTGGGACATAGACAGTCAGTTCCTGCTGGGCCCAGCCTTCCTGGTCAGCCCTGTCCTGGAGCGCGTGAGTATGGAGGCCTCCGATGGGGAGAGGATCCCAGCTGTGAGGCTTGGGGAAAAGGACGAGGAGAAGAGGCCTGAGCTGGTGGGGGTCATAAGACATGGTTTCTTATTTTCCCTGTGTCTATTCCTCTCCTTCTGAGCTGAAGTCCGTCACTTAGGTGTTGTGGCCCTCAGCTCCTTCATCTTAAAATGAGCCTAACAACTCTGCTTCATAGGATGATCAAGAAGAAAAGACCTCATGGTGTATTCAATGACACAATCATTTCTTCATTAACTAAAATAAGGAATAGAAGGTCAGATGGGGGCAGTGTCGTAAAGATGGGGGCAGTGTCGTAAAGAATTTATAAGAGTTCTCTAGCACTATTACAACTCTTCAGAAGGATTACTTGGCAATGTGTGTACTTGCATTGCTGCTGGCTACCCCTTCCCTTCGTCTGCAGGATTACCTCCCAGCAGTAAAAGCCATTTCTTTACTTGTGTTGTTGATTAGGCTTCTGATTAAAATACCAGTTAATTGAACCTACCCCCAATGTTTTTTTTCTTTTTTTTGAGACAGAGTCTCTATCTGTTGTCCAGGGGGTACTGTAGTAATGTGATCTTGGCTCACTGCAACCTCCGCCTCCCGGGTTCTGGTGATTCTCTTGCCTTAGCCTCTCGAGTAGCTGGGACTACAGGCACATGCCACCATGCCAGGCTAATTTATTTTTATTTTTAATAGAGAGGGGATTTCACACTGTTAGCCAGGATGGTCTTGATATCCTGACCTCATGATCTGCCCCCCTCAGCCTCCTAAAGTGCTGGGATTACATGCGTGAGCCACCGCGCCCGGCCCCAAAATCTTACTGTACCCACAAAATTTTCTTCTGCCAAACACAACCTCAGTTGTTTGTCTCTTTAAGAGGAAATGGGGTAAGTCTATGTCTATAAGCAAACAGTGATTTATTTTTTCCCGAAGTCCTGGATACCAAAGTGCTTTATGAAAGCCACTTGTTTTGGGTAGACAAATCTCCCGTTTGAAAAATAAAATGGGAAGAAGGTTTCCCCAATTACTAACCTCTCCAGACATGAGGCAGATGGATCCAAAGCCACCACAATTATTTCACCTCTTTCCTAAGCAGTTTGATTTCTCTGTCCTGGAACATGGTGCCCACTGCCTCACCTTGCTTGTGTTTCATTTTAGAATGCCAGAAATGTCACTGCATATTTCCCTAGAGCCCGCTGGTACGATTACTACACGGTAAGTTTTTCTGAATGTTTATACAACATGGGAATATGGTAGAGAGAACAAAGGCTTTACATCTGATGGACCTTAGGTCAAATGCTGGATCTGTAACCCACCTGCTGTGTGGTCTGACAGAAGCCATCTTAACCCTTGTAATCTCAGTTTTCTCACCTCCAAGTGGGGAAGACCACTTCCTTCATAGAACCATTGTGAAATAACACATAAAGCATCACACTCAGGGTCTGGATTTTGTGGGTGTTCTCTTTGTGTTAGTTTTTAATATTTCCTTATATCACTGCTATTTACCATGTTGTGTAAAGGAACATGCTAGTCAACATTTGAGATTGTGTTGCAAACTATAGTTTTTGTTTTTAATGTTTGTATCTTTGCCTGCTATAAGTTTGTAAGTATAGAGGCCGTTTTGTCTCTTTTTATTAAATATCTCCTTCCATAGCATAGACACTCAAAGAAGGGCGATGCACATAATTACCTAAGGCACACAAGTGATTAGGCAATGTGCAAAACACACACAGACATGTGGGACCCAACCCTTGTGAGTCTAAGCAGTGCAAGTACATTTAGAAATGAGGCAGCAATGAAGAGCTCCTTGCCTCATAGTTTCATTGCTAGTATGATTCCCAAAGACTCAGCTGGGAAGCCAGGGTCTTCCAGGGCAGCTCTGGGGTGGTGGTCTCTTGCTGGGACCCTGACAAGTCAGACCCTGATTCTTGGGGAAGAATCAAAGGACGTATTTCCTTCGTTTCTAACCAGGCTTCTTCTTCTGACTTTCTGAGGAGAACATAGTTGAGGGCTGGCAATACAGCAAAGGGGTACAAGCAGGGAAACAAGAAGCAGAGCATGTGCTGGCCCCTTTCATCCAAGGGGACTGCAGTGAGATTAGGTGAAAACTGGAGAAGGATGTGTAATTTTGTTCCTTCTCTTCTCAGTCCATTGGACCCCAAGTACTCGCCACTGCTCCAGGCTCCCCTTTCTGCTCCTAGTCTGGATCTGCCCTTAGGGTGGTAACATGTTAAGGCTCTGCTATGTGGTTTCCAGCCAGGCCTTCCCTAGGAAGAGTGGCCAGCTTTCTTTAAGTGAGACTGGCCTTTGTCCTGAGTGTTGAGTCTCCCATTCAGTAACAGAAGATGTCTTTGATCGAAGAGGGAAAGACAAAAGAAATCGTGGAGCAAATGGTTTAGAAATAGATAAAATTGGGTCAGGTGCAGTGGCTCACACCTGTAATCGCAGCACTTTGGGAAGCCGAAGTGGGCAGTTCGCAAGATCAGGAGACTGAGACCATCCTAGCTAACATGGTGAAAGCCCGTCTCTATGAAAAATACAAAAAAATTAGCTGGGTGTGGTGGCATGCACCTGTAGTCCCAGCTACTCGGGAGACTGAGACAGGACAATAGTTTGAACCTGGGAGGCGAAGGTTGCAGTGAGCTGAGATTGTGCCACTACCCAGCGTGGGTGATGGAATGCAACTTTGTCTCGGAAAAAAAAAAACAAATGAAATTTTTGATGTTTAATTATAAAATGAAGATGAATCTCATAGTTAGGATTAATGAAGTAGTGTCACCTTGATTAATCTTCCCAAGTTTGAGTACCTATTACTCGTTCTAGAGCACTGGCTGGCAAACTATGGCCCACAGTCAAATCTGGTTGTTAGCTGATTTGCAAATAATGTTTTATTGGAACACAGCCATGCATTTTTGTTTGCTTGTTGTCAACAATAACTGCTTCTTACCTGTAAAGTAGCAGCTCTGAAATGAGACGATTTTGCCAACAAGGGGACATTTGGCAATGCCTGGAGATATTTTTTGTTGGCACAACAGGGTGGGGGTGAGGAGGCGATGCTGCTGACAACTGAGGATTCTGCTAAATTTCTGAAGGCACAGGATAGCCCCATCACCAGAGAATTGTATGGCCCTAAATCTCAATCATGCTGAGATTGAAAAGCCCTCTCTAGTTGAGAACATGTAGGATGGAAGGATGGTCCCTTAGGTTAGGTTTTTGATTCAGGTGAGAGAGTGACACCTCTTCCTGTCACACATCAGGCAGATGTAGTTTGTACAGTGGAAGCAAAGGCAAGAGACCCTAACAAGATATGATAGCAGCCTTGTCAGATTTCATGCAGCACTGGGTGAATGCAGAATAGGTAATAGGAGGTATGCTGCGAACGGCGATGAGCAGGCATAAGTTCAGAGGGGAGGATGAGATGTCTGGCAGGATGCATCGTTCAGGGAGGGGCCTGTCCTCTCCTTCGTTATCTCTTACCTTCTTCTGCCCACAGGGTGT
The DNA here is from genome assembly GCF_049350105.2 of Macaca mulatta. Lineage (NCBI taxonomy): Eukaryota > Metazoa > Chordata > Mammalia > Primates > Cercopithecidae > Macaca > Macaca mulatta. The sequence goes on from NC_133408.1 coordinate 181,832,773, forward strand.
GGATATTGATGCAAGAGGAGAGTGGAAGACCTTGCCAGCCCCTCTTGACTACATTAATCTTCATATCCGTGGGGGCTACATCCTGCCCTGGCAAGAGCCTGCAGTGAACACCCACTTAAGGTGAATGACAGGACTCAGGTTTTCCTTTACATGTCAGTTAGCTCAACAATCTGTAATGAAGTCCACCAAAACGTAAGCATCACTCTCAAGCCCGCATGCAGTTTTACTAATACTTGTTTTTTCTTTGTTTGCTTGTTTGTATGTTAATCCTTTTCAGACTCTATACTCTTTGACTAATTATTAACAACTCATTGAAGTCTAAGGGAGTGAGATGATAGGTCTAAGAATGTCATTTTTTAATCTCACATTTGAGATGGAAGTCAAAACGGCAACCACAGTTCACAACAGCTTTTCAGAAGCTGTTGTTCTAGAACCGTATCCAGTGGATTTTGGCAGACTGTAATTCATGTCCTTCCTTAAACCCGTTGAATTTCTTTTCAAAACATGCTAACAGCCAGGTGGTCAGCCTCCTTGGTTTGCAAAGACTGTTACAATTTTAGTACCAGAAGTCTCCCCTCTTGGGATGCTTCTCAATTGTGGGCAAACCAGGTCAGTCGATGCCTCTATCTGCCGTGGCCTCAGTGTCCATCCGTGTTTCTTTACTCTTGACTCACTTGCTCTCATTTCTAGAGAGTTGGAATCCACTTGCCACCCTCCTAGAATCTCAACTTCCTCTTTCTTTTCTCCCGCTAAGAGATTTCTTTCTTGTGATTCAAAAGTTGATTCAAAAATTACCTCCTGCAAACGTCAAAACTCTATGTCACTAAATTTTCCTTTATATGTAATTGATTCCAAAATTATAGATTCCTTCTGTACTAAAGAGATGCACATTTATACCTTCATGGCTTTAAGAGTATTAGCCTACTTGTCTTGAATAGACTAGGAGTTCTTTGGAAGCCAGAAACCTGTCTTTCCTTTTGAACCTCTCTTACTGCTTTAATTTTTCAAATTGTAGACTTTTTATGGTACTAATGGAAAATATTCCTAAATCCAATACCAGTTGGCTGTCTTTTTCTAACTGTTCACCTTCAAGCTGTTCTGTACACTGATACCAAACTGATTTTTCCAAAATGAAAATCTCAACTGGTGGCTCCTAGACTTGAAGTCCAAAGTCTTTCATTAATAAGGTATTCAAAACCAATCACAACCTGGTTCCAGGTTACCCTAACAGTTTTTATCTCCTGCCACACCTTCATGTACATACAGACCAGATATGCCAACAAACTGGCTATTTCCCAAACATACCTATGCATTTTGCTGCATTTGGGCTTTTGAATTTATCCTTTCCAACATCTTTGCCTGGTGTATTCTTTTTTTTTTTTTTTTTTTTTTGAGACGGAGTCTCGCTCTGTCACCCGAGCTGGAGTGCGGTGGCCGGATCTCAGCTCACTGGCCTGGTGTATTCTTAATGACCCAAATGAAACTTTACATTTTAGCAGCAAGAAATCTTTCCCTAATCTTTCAGCAGAGAAAGCACTGCCACCTCCAGGTTTCTGGTCATTTGTAATATATATATATATATATATTTTGCTCCTTAGATGATTTTGTCTTTCTTCTTTAATAGTGTTAGCATTTCAATAGTAGTTGTATACTCTGTGCCGGAAAATTGTATTATCTGAAGTGTTTAAGGCAATCTAAATCTATTGTTAGTTCTTTTTTGCTGACTTTCCTTTATGTTGAGTTATTACCTTGTGTGCCTGCTGATTTTTTGTTTCATACTGTGATAATCTTAACCATGTAAATGTGGGTGTCATTCCTCCAGAGATGATTTGCCTTCTCCTCTGTTTGCAAGCCAAGAATTGCTTCCAGCTGGGATTACGTTAGATTCCTTCAAGGATCCCGGCTTCATGTGGGAATCAGAGGTTCACATTCTCTACCTTGGATTGCTAGGCCTAGTAGCCCAATTTTAACCTTGCTATGGGAATTTGCCGCACGGAGATTCTAGGTTTTGCTTACCAAGCACTCTTTAGTTTTAGCTCAGTGTTTTGTTATCCTGTTACTGTTTTGGTCTCTTGAATATATTCCTTACTTTCTTGCAAATTCAACAACATTTTAACAGGAATTTGTGTTGTAATTTATCTAGGATCAGGGAATATTTTACTGGGTAAGTCTCCAGAAGAATATCCAGTCCACCATATTTCTGGAACTGTGGTTCTGGACTCCTAGAATATCCTAACTTTTGTGTTGTTTTCACTGTCTGCCTTCATTGTTTAGTGAATGTGCCTAATTTTTCCTATAACATTTAAGGCCATTCATGTCAGGAGTTGTGACTTGTTAACTTTTGTATCTCATTGACTTCCTAGAAATGACTGCTACTCAATATATGAATATTTAATGAAGGCAGATGATTTTGTCGATAATGGAGACTAACTTTCTTGCATTGTGAAAGGCTGAACTGTGAAAGAATGCAATGGAGAATGTGAGTCCAGTGACAGGTAGAGGAGGAACAGGAAGATCAGGAAACTGAGAGGTTGCCTAGATAGTGACAGAGTGAGGAGAGATTCCAAATAAAAATTGCTCTCTCTCCTCCTCTTCCTCTCTGTCCATCTACTCTATCATGTCTTTGAGTAATGTGTTGTGTTTCCTATTCTAAATTCTGAAGTAGATCATTAGAATGATTTGTTTTTCTTTCAAAAGAAACTAATACCTGATTATCAGATAAGTTACTACTAAATAGATGGACCTTATTGTATGTTATTGCTTTCTGAGTATAAATGGTCCTTAGGCAGGTGAAAATGTATCTTCCTCACAGCACTGGACACTTCTCCTGAGGGCATCATTGCTAAAGTGATCTGACTGAACGAGTTATTGCCTAAGATTTCTTTCTCTTCTCATAGTCTGTATTCTAAATGGTAGTTGCAGAAGCAGCTTTTATTTGAGCTATTGCAGTGACTCTGGTGCTTAAATTCTTACCTCCAACATAGATGTTATTGCTAATGTTTGGGATGTGGCTATCTCCTGTGACACTGTTGATATTACAGAAAAATGTGTCTGTCAATTTTGTGTTTGTACCTCAAGAAACAGAACCATCTGCTGCTAGTGTCTTTTCCAGTATGAAATTTGATGGAAATATTCTCAGCTCAGTTAACAAAATTCTCTGACTCCTGTCTTTGTCTCTTGAATCTTGTTCCCCACAGTCGAAAGAACCCTCTTGGTCTTATCATTGCCCTAGATGAGAACAAAGAAGCAAAAGGAGAACTTTTCTGGGATGATGGGCAAACAAAGGGTGAGCGCTGTTACGATCATGTTGCTGTTTCCAAACCCGCACCTGTGACTTATGATCCTTCCCTCCTGCTGGTCATTGAGCTGTGGGAGAAATCTCAGCAGGCACAGCAGCAAGTCACTGAAGTATTTTGTTTCTGGTTGCACCATTCAGGGATAGTGGTAGATGAACTGCAGACGAAAGAAATATACATGTGTACCTCTAACAATTCTCCCATTAGCCAGTGATATCTATAATAGGCTCTCATTTTATTGTCAGTGGGTGCTTAGATGAAAAGGTTTCAAGAGTCTTCCCTAATTCAATGTTAATGTCTTCCTCCCAAAATTCTTATGAGCAAATGTTGGCGATATAAAAATCATGGCCCTACCAGTGAGGCAGTGAGAATATACTGTTTCAGTGTGTACTCATCTAGCCATACATTTTAGCCTATTGGTGGCTCCCATATACTAACAATTCTTGTGCTTCAAGTTTAGGAAATAGATTCCCTTGAAGCATATTCCTTGGAAGCGAATCTTTGCAATGTTCCAGTAGGAAAGAGAAGGAAAAACAATGGGTTGGCCTTGGAGACGCTTGTCCATCTAATCTAATATGTAGATTAAAATTTATTTATTTATTTAGTTGTAAAATATTTAGTTGGCAAATAAAGATTGAATATAGTTAAGGTGGACAATGTGAGGATTTAATATACGTAGGCATAGTATAGTGATTACCACAGCTATTTTAATGAACACATCCATCACCACCAATGCTGCAGACTGGATTCCCAGAACTTATTCATCTACTAACTGAACGTTTGTACCCTTGACCATCATCTCCCCATTCTCCATGGCCGCAGGCTCTCAGAACAACTGTTGTAGGCTCTGCTTCTAAGAGATGAACTTTTTTAGATTCCACATAGACGTGAGACCATGTCGTATTTGACTTTCTGTCTCTGGCTTATTTCACTTGGTATAATGTCCTCCAGAGTCATTCATGCTGTTGCAAATGGCAGAATGTTGTACTTTTTATGTCTGAAAAATATTCTACTGTATATACGTCCCAGAATATGTTTATCTATTCATCCACCGATAGATACTTAGGTTGTTTTCTTATCTTGGCTACTGTGAGGAAAGTAATTAAAAACTTAAATGTAAGGGCTAAAATTGTAAAGCTCCTAGAAGAAAACATAGAAAAATCCTCCTTGACGTAGTCTTGGTAGTGACTTTTTGGATATGATACCAAAAGCAAAGGCAAATGCCAAAAAGGCAGCAAGCATGACTACATCAAACTAAGAGGCTCCTGCACAGCAAAAGAAACAATCAACAAAGTGAAAAGGCAAACTACAGAACGGATAAAAATCTTTGCAAACCGTATATCTCAGAAGAGATTAATATAAAAAATATGGAACTCACGCCACTGCAAAAGATCCAATGACCCAATTACAAACTGGGTGAAGGACCTGAACAGATGTTTTCCCAAGGACGACATACAAGTGGCTAACTGGTATGTGAAAAGATGCTCAACATCAGGAAATGACAGAAATTGCAAATCAAAAATCACAGTGAGCTATCCCCTCACACCTGTTAGCATCGAAATCGTAAAAAAGATAAGAGATAATTGCTGGCAAGGGTGTGGAGAAAATGGAATTTTTTACACTGTTGATGGGAGTGTAAATTGTTACAACTGTTATGCAAAATAGTATGGAGGTTTCTCAAAAAATTAAAAACAAATCTTCCATACAATCCCATGAAATCCCACTTCTGGGTGTATATCCAGAGGACATGAAACCAGTACATTTAAGAGATATACTCACTCCTCCCATATTCATTACAGCATGATTTGCAACAGCCAAGATATGGAAACATTCTAAGTGTACATTCATGAATGAATACAATGGAATATTATTCATCCATAAGGAAACAGAAATACTGCCATTTGTGACATCAGGATGTAACTGAAAAGCGTGGGGGTGTGAAATCTGTTTTTCTGTGGTGGACAAGCCAGAATCTGACTTGACTTTCTCTCATTTGCAGATACTGTGGCCAATAAAGTGTATCTTTTATGTGAGTTTTCTGTCACTCAAGTGAGTAACATATTTTTCTGAATCTTAAGTGTGGGCTGGACTGACCATTAGCACATCTGTGCTTGTGTATATTGTATATGTGTGATTATATTTGTAACTTTTTGTGCATTATTGGCTATAGGTGAGCACATTTCTATTTATGATTTCATCGAAGTTTTCAAAAGGAGGCATTAATATAGCAAATAGTGTTTCTAAATACAGTTTAAAAATATGTGTGTGTTTTTATGATTGTTTTAAATTAGAGGATTATCAAAATAATTTTGTACTTCTTGAGCACACACTAGTAGAGAAAGCAGAGAGGCATCCTGGGCAGTGGGGGGTATCCGGTCTGGAATGGAATATTTGAGTGACTTGAGAATCTGTGTATTACAGGCATACCTTTATGCATAATTGGACTTAATTGTTTTGCAGAACCGCTTGGAGGTGAATATTTCACAATCAACCTACAAGGACCCCAATAATTTAGCATTTAATGAGATTAAAATTCTTGGGACGGAGGAACCTAGCAATGTTACAGTGAAACACAATGGTGTCCCAAGTCAGACTTCTCCTACAGTCACTTACGATTCTAACCTGAAGGTAAAAACCCATTATGTTGAGATGGTGTATTGAGAATTCTCCATAGTATCATGTTGTTCCTTCTTGCCAAGGTTGCATGGGTTCTTGAAGGAACAGAGCAACCTTGAGGCCAGTTTTGGGGAAGTGAGAGGACTGGGGATAAAATGAGGTGGCAAGAGCTAGAATGAGTTGGGTGTTTACCTTCTTAATTACTTTTCTGCCTCTCAATGTTCTTCTCTCTCTAACTGATTTCACTTCCTTTTCCCTCAAATAGAATTATAATTACAATGAGGCACAAGAAGAGCAAAATTAGGAAAGTGGGGAACAGCCTTACATTATTAGCCTGTGAAAATTACATGACTGGAATAGCATAGATAAGATTTGGTTTTGAAAAAGAGGCTAGTTTGCATAGGAAACTTGTGGTCAGATTTTGGAGGGTCTTAGTTACCAGCTTGATTTAATTGTCAAAAGGCCTCACGTTGATCCTTGAATGAAGGCTGTGCTACTGTGTGTGAGCATTGCTGGGAGTGGGAGTGGGTTTGGGGACTAGTAGAACAGGGAAGTACAAGATGGTTTAGACTGGGAGGAGACTGGGAGAAGGATGATAATTTTAGAATGGGATTTTATTACTCCAGACAAGTGAGAACTTTAACCTGGGAAGTGCTGTTTAAAGAAATGTCAAAGATAAGAAAAGTATGTAGAAAAATATTAAATATTTGAATGAATGGTAAGCAAGGAAGGTTTCAAAATTGGAGTCTTTGGGGTTACAGAAACAAAGAGGCTAGGGTGTTAGAAATGGAAAGAAATACATGATTTTTTTCAGCCTCTCAATTTTGCTGTTGCTAAAATTGAAACCCAAATAAATGAAACAGAATACCCGACTTACCCTGATGTGATTATTATGCATTGTGTGCCTGAATCAACATATTTCATATAACCCATAAATATGTATACCTACTATATACCCATTAATATTAAAAATTAAAGAAATCATTTGTTCAATGTTCTATGGAAATGTGGACATGATAACCAGATCATATGATTCTTAATGCTGTGTTCTTTCTACCACTCCACACCAATGGGGGATACTGGTTTGGGGACTGGAGAGCAAGGGGATCAGCTCACTTTGGGATGACACCATGTGTCATGCTAAAGAGGAAGTGCAGAAGAGAGCCTTCCTGACAAGACATAGAGGGCTAAGAGGAGTCAGGGCAGAAAAGAGTAAGGGGTGATCATGACGGGTTTTATTTGACCAAATACTTTCCATTATGCTACGGACAACATTCTGCTAGAGAGGAGACATTTGCCGTGTTGCTGCTAATTAGATTCCCCCAATGTGCGGTTCTCTTCTTATGAGCTAAAGTCATATGTTGGTTGGATGGTTGAATGTCTGGTCAAATTTCTATTTTCTTTCTTAAAAAAAAAAAAAGCCTCAGATCTTGCAAGGCCTATCTCCTAAAGATGAATTTCCTTGTGATTTCTGCATTCTTACAGGTTGCCATTATCACAGACATCAATCTTCTCCTGGGAGAAGCATACACAGTGGAGTGGGATATAAAGACAAGGGATGATGAAAAAATAGACTGTTACCCTGATGAGAATGGCGCTTCTGCAGAAAACTGCATTGCCCGTGGCTGTATCTGGGAGGTAACCATGCTGCTGGGGTTCACGTGCATGGAAATCTCCACACCTAATGTATAGTTTCTTAAGCATTGCAGTAGTACTTACATAACTACTTAAAATCCATAGAAAGGACTTCCTAAGGGACATGATCTGGATGTGATGAGTAGGTGGGGACATGTGTGAAACTTTTTAAAATGAATATTTTGCTTGGAGACCAGGAATTTATGTTATTGCCAAGTGATCAGTGATGGGCTGGTTTTATTGTCGGATAAAATGATGTTTCTACCCCGTTTATGTTAGAGAACTTTAAGACCATGTGCTGTGCTGATCTATGACTTTACCCTTACTTTTCAGGCATCCAATTCTTCTGGAGTCCCTTTTTGCTATTTTGTCAACGATCTATACTCTGTCAGTAATGTTCAATATAATTCACATGGGGCCACAGCTGACATCTCCTTAAAGTCTTCCGTGTATGCCAATGCCTTCCCCTCCACACCCGTGAACCCCCTTCGCCTGGATGTCACTTACCATAAGAATGAAATGCTGCAGTTCAAGGTAAACACAGTACATGTATCAGGTAGTGATTAGACCCTTTTCAGTTCCATTACCTTTTATTGGTCCGAGTCACAGAACCCTAAAATAAGTTAATCATGCTACAATAGACTAGATCATTATCCAGAGAGCAGTGAGAAATCATTGAGGGAACAATGAGACCTGCCCTGATTTTCATTTGGAGAAGATTACTGTGGCTACTGTTAGGAAAATGGTTGGGAGAGAAAGAGCGGGTACGGAGAGACAAGTTGGGAGGCTACCAGTTAGGCAGGTCAGTTGAGGGTTTAGGTTTTGACTAGACACTGGAATGCAGGTGGAGAAGAGTGGACCTGTCTGAGGTTGAGAAAGTTGGGTGACAGGATATAGTGCTCGATTGTAAGCAGGTGACAATGAAGAGGGAAAATCAAGAATGAAGACCGTGTTTCTATCTTGCGTCTTAATATGGATGGTGCTGACCTTAACTGGAATAGGAATACTGAAAAGCTTTGTGCTTTATAAATATCAGATGATATGTTCATTTTGGGATAATGAATTTGAGATTTCTGTAAAAGAGGCATCAAGATGCAGTAATTTCATTCCTTTCCAAGATTTAATTGCATTTAAGGGCTAGGGATGGACTAGCTGTTATGTCTAGTTCTCTATTGAACTAAGCTTCTCAAGGGCAGGAATATGCCCTTTCCTCTTTGTGTTTCTGAAGTCTAATTCAGAACCTGGCACATGGTTAGCGCTGTAATGTTATTGACACAGTAAGTGAAAGTGATGAGGATGTTGTCACATTGCCTAAAAGGTTCTTTATAATTTGACATCAATCCGAACTCTGAGTTTTTGTACATCCTGTAATGCAGGGATGATGCTGATGTATGTTTGTACATCATAGTACTAGCATGTTGTAGGCACCCAGTGAGTTTGAAGTGAATGAACTTCCTTGGAGTTCTAGCCTCAACCGTTGCCTAGTCTACCTCTTGACCATAGAGTAGCTCTTTCCAAAATATTTGCCTCTTTATGGCCCACTTTAGTACTCTCTGCCTGTGCAGTTTTTATTCTTCCGCAGAATGACTTGATCTCCCTTGTTTGTTTGGTTAATAACTACCAAGCTTTTAAGAGTCATCATGTGTTTCTCCCATGACACCATCTCAGTCTCCCAGAAACAATGTCAGGCATTTCCTTCGCTAGAATCTCACAGCACGTCTACATAGCTGTCCCTTAGCACACGTCACCCAGGTGTTGTGAGCTGCTCTCTTTCACTAATCATTAGCATGTGAATTTTGTAAAATCATAACACTGCTTATACAGCTCACATCCCTAGTGTCTTGTGTAGGCAGGGATGTCTTAGGTACTCATGAATCAGTTTAGATACCACCTTCAGCAAGGACATTCAGATTATTTTAATTAAATTGATTTCATTTTGGGGAGACAGGTTTGTTTTTCAAGTCATAATGGTTTTAAGGTATTTATATATACTCACATACCCACATAAAATAACAAGTAACATATTCATAAATATTACACTGATTCCAGAATGACTTTCTAAGTCAGCACCAATGTCCCATAAAGTATATTAATGTAACAGAGGCCTGAATAATGAGAAATGACAGAAAAAATGTTAAATCCTATATTGTTATTTGATATATTAATTAAATCTGAGATAACATGAACTTAAAGAAGACAGAAACATAGCATCTGAACTTTTTGTCCAAAAATAAAAAAGATTCTGCTAAGGGTATAGGTTTCAAGAATACTATTCTTGCCTAAAATCGATTTCCTCTGGCCTAGATTTATGATCCCAACAACAATCGGTATGAAGTTCCAGTTCCTCTGAACGTACCCATGGTGCCATCCGGCACCCCTGAGGGTCAACTCTATGATGTCCTCATTAAGAAGAATCCATTTGGGATTGAAATTCGCCGCAGGAGTACAGGCACTATAATGTGAGTGGCTTCTAGTGTGACTCAGAGTTGATGTCTACCTGTGCCTTCGCTGCCAGGTCCATTGTCCTTGGATGTATATCCTGGTTCCAAACATCACATTGTCCACTTCCAGATCCATGGATGAGTTGTTTCCTTCAGACCTGTTCTTGTGGGAAATCTTTAGCATTCTGGAAATAGTTACTGAGGCAGTCGAGTGTGCCTGAGGATTCATCCAACAAATGTTTATGGGGTGCCTTGTCTAGAGGAGGTGCTGCTCCTTGTAGACAGCTGAGGGTTCTTTTCTCATGACAACCAATAATAAGTAAATATCACTTTGAGTGCTATGTAGAAAATGCGCTGAGGGGTGCAAGAGTGGAAGGCGGAGCTGGTGTGGCGTGTACCCAGCTGTGATGGTGAGGCGTGCTTGAATTTGTATTGTGGAGGACCAGTGAAAGGAGGCAATGACAGCGGGAAACAGATGAATGAAGAATAACTCATGGGTTTTTAGTGAAGATATCTATGATATTTTAATGAAGTTGAGTTTCCGTTTTGTTTTGTAGATGAACAGGTTCTGGATAAAAATCAAGCATTCTGTTGTCCTTGAAAAGTCAGCTGCTGGAAGCAGAAGGAAAAGCCCATTTTCTGTTTCAAGTCTGCCTTTTTGTGTTTCAGTTGGGACTCTCAGCTCCTTGGCTTCACCTTCAATGACATGTTTATCCGCATCTCCACCCGCCTTCCCTCCAAGTACCTCTATGGCTTTGGGGAAACTGAGCACACATCCTATAGGAGAGACTTGGAGTGGCACACTTGGGGGATGTTCTCCCGAGACCAGCCCCCAGGGGTAAGGACAGATCATTTGGGATCTGTGTCTCTGCTTCTCTCCACCCACAGTGCTCAGGCTTCGGGCTTCATCTTCCCAAACTCCACTTGGTCATCTCATTCTGGTTTTAGAGGAGTGGGCCACATCTAAGGCTTCTTTGTTTCACGTGTTTAATTGATTTCATGGAGAAAACTAGACCCATCTTAGCAAACACATTTTTGTTGAGTTTCTTTCTCAGGCATAATGTCTTTTAAACTCCTACTGCTTCTCCCCATGACTCTCCAGTACAAGAAGAATTCCTATGGGGTCCACCCCTACTACATGGGGCTGGAGGAGGACGGCAGTGCCCACGGAGTGTTCCTGCTGAACAGCAATGCCATGGGTAAGGCCGTCCAGCGCCTCCCTTATTTTGGGGGGCTACCAATCATGCTTGAGTCAGTTTAGAATGTGTTTAGCCTAACTCTTCCTTGAAGTCAAAATTTTCATTTCATGGGCATTGGTGTTTATTTTTTCTTTGTGTTTAGCCTTTCTGTTTATTTCAGTATAGGATCATGTTATAAGAAGATTTAACCCAACTCTTGTTTTGGTAAAAATCACGTAAGAAAGGACAGTAACACTACGTGGGTCCCAAATATCCTGGAGGTCAGATCATGGGAGCCAGTTATATAATTTGAATGAGGCTAAAACTGTGGGTCAGAGACGTTAGTCTGGGGGTCTGAGTGTGTATGGTACGTTGAAAAACTGCCTCTAGGGTACTGTGCTCACTGTCTGGGTGATGGAATCCATACCCCAAACCTCAGCATCGCGCAATATTCCCATGTAAGAAACCTGAACATGTATCTCTGTATCCAACATAAAACTTGAAATGTAAAATACAGTAATTTTATAAGAGTAGAATGACAAAATATAGTAAAGTACCCCAAAGAGAATCAAACCCAGGAATAGGACCTGTAGACTTCCACTGATCTTCTTCAGTTCTGTGTGAGTGTGATAGAAAATGCCTGCTCTTACCACTCTGTGATAGGGAGGGAGTAGGAAGATGGAGAATGTGTGGATTTCAGGGATGATTCGTGATGTGAAAAGTTTCCATCTGGCTTGGCATTTTTCTTCATTTTCAGACGTGACGTTCCAGCCCCTGCCTGCCTTGACATACCGTACCACAGGGGGAGTTCTGGACTTTTATGTGTTCTTGGGGCCAACTCCAGAGCTTGTCACCCAGCAGTACACGGAGGTAGGAAGAAATCCAGTTGTTTATCAAGCACTTATACAGCACATTCTGGATGCCAGAGCCCACATCCATTAGTATAAATCTTAGATGATAACTGGAAATATTGGTCTTTGTTGGAGAGAGATTATAGAATAAGAAAAAATAAACACATTCAGATTATCATTAAATGTATAGCCTCTGTAAGCATTGCAGAAGAGCAGAAGATATAGTGGTACCAGTGGTGGTGATGGTAGTGATAGTGTGGTTGTTGGTGGTGGTTATTGTGGTTATGGTGGTGGTGATGGTGATGATGGCAGTAGGGGCTGATGGTGGGGATAGTGATGTGGGAATGGTGATAATGATGGTGGTAGTAGTGGTGGTGATGGTGATGGTGATGATAGTGGTGATAGTGGTGGTGATGGGTGTATTGGTGATAATGATAGTGGTGGTGATGGTGACATGGGTAGGGGTAATAATGGTATTTGTGGTAGTGATTGTAATGATGCTATTTGTGGTAGTGATGATGGTGGTTATGGTTACAGTGGTGGTGGTGACAGTGGGGTGGTGTGAGGAGTGTGATGTTGGTGATAGTGGTTGTGATGATAGTGGTGATGATGGGATGGTGGTGGTGGTGGTAGTGGGGTGGTGGTGATGGTAGTGAAGGGTAATGATAATGGTAATGATGGTGGTGGGGGCATGATCATGGTACTGTTGGTGATGGTGAAAATAGTGATGATGGTGGCATTGATAATGGCGATGGTGACTGTGACCATGGTGGTTGTGCAGCAACAACACACAGTTATATATTACCAAGTGCACATCACTGATTTATCACTTGCTGCATGTTCGAGTACTTCACCCATATTAACTCATTCATACCTCACAGGAACGCTATGAGGCAGATGCTATTATTATCCCTTATTCACAGATGAAGAAACTGAAGCACTAAGAGCTTACTTAATTTTTGCCTAAGTTCACACAGGTAGCAGGATTGGAGCCTGTATGCTAAGCCAGGCATTTGTCTCTTATTCTGGGCTTCTTAATGAGTTACCTACAGTGTCTCTAGGAATAGAGTAAAATCAGCTTTTCCATAATTTTCAAGAAGGAGTTCAAGCCTAGCAGAAAGCTTTCTCCAAGTATCCCAGTGGCTCTATATCCTGTCAGTTTTGATGTGGATTTCAATTAGTTAGTTGTCTAGCTTGGGGCATGGAAAAATATTCTTGTTACTTGATGCACAACTTCAATCTGGTGCCTCTGTTTTGAGGACTAATATTTTGTGTCTATTTTCTAGTTGATTGGCCGGCCTGTGATGGTACCTTACTGGTCTTTGGGTTTCCAGCTGTGTCGCTATGGATACCAGAATGACTCTGAGATCGCCAGCTTGTATGATGACATGATGGCCGCCCAGATCCCTTATGTACGTTCTCAGTCGTGTCTCTGGAGTTGCGTAACTAACCCAGGTGCCTCTGTGTCTGGGTTCATTTGTCTAATGTTTCTGGGAGTCTATAAAGACATAATGTTCTGTTTCAGACAATATCACAGCCTCACCCCAGCACAGTAATGTAGTTAAGGGTGCTTGTTTCCATCTTCTAGAGATGATAACTCAAGACTCACTGTGATTTCCCGGAGGGGGAGATAGGCTGGCTCCAGGGCTCTTTCTGCTATCTCATGTTTCCTTCCATTTCTTTCACATGACTTCAAAACATTTGGTCAAAAACATCTTTGGTATCACGAGAATAAATAATATCCCATAGGTCTTTTACTTAATTCTTGAAAAGACTAACCACAAATCGGTCAGACAACTGTACATGTGAATACAATCTCAGTTCCTGCATCAGCTCTGAGCTAGTAACTGATGGATTACACAAATCCTGGGATGGGTTTCCAGAGGACATACAGATGGAAATAAACCTTATTCTTCAATGGAGGATGGGAGGGGACCCAGTCATCAGAGAATTGATCCCATGAACCATCCCACATTTAATTTTATCCCACTTTTCTATTGTTTACAATTGTTCCATTAGTGGAACATAGTGTTTCCATTAGTGGATAGTGAAATGCAATATGACAGTCTCAGGAAGAATGTTGTGTATGATTACCCTCAAGATTCGGTATTCCAAAGCAACTATACATCTTTACTTTGTTTTGTAGTAGATTTGCCATTACCCGTCGATAATTAACAGTATTTTTCCTCAACATGAACCACTGATACCAGGGGCAGTCTCTTGTAGGACGTCATCACAATCACACCTGATATGGGCAATTTACAAAGCACTTTCCAAACAGTGTTTTATCTTTTCCTCAGAATAGCCATGCTAGAGACACATTCTCATCCTATTTTATGCTGACTTTGATTTTTTTCTATCTTGTCACTGAACATTTACAAAATTAAGTGAATTTCCCAGCACCTGTACCTAAGAAGTAGCAGAGCTGGGATTTGAAAGCATCAACGAGAAGCTGTCTGGAATTCCACCATGTATAGTGGAGGGTTGTTCTCCTGTAAAGCTTGAGCGTGTACAGCAGCAGCCACTCAGCTCCCCGTGTCCTCCCGCAGGACGTGCAGTACTCAGACATCGACTACATGGAGCGGCAGCTGGACTTCACCCTCAGCCCCAAGTTTGCTGGGTTTCCAGCTCTGATCAACCGCATGAAGGCTGATGGGATGCGGGTCATCCTCATTCTGGTTAGTCCTGATGTGAATGTGTGTGGTCAGTTTGGGAGCAGGTATGGGCTTTGGTGGAGAAAGAGTTATACTTTATTTCCATGTTGAAAGTAGATAAATTGAAGTGCAGTAAGAATTCTGTATTTCCCAGGACTCACAGAAACTCCAGTTCAGGTAGAAGCCAGCGAGTTCACCCTGGAGGAGTTTTCCTTTATTCTGTTTCTCCTCATTCTCTGGCTTTGGTTTTCCCAACTGACTTATGCTTTGATTTCAGGATCCAGCCATTTCTGGCAATGAGACACAGCCCTATCCTGCCTTCACTCGGGGCTTGGAGGATGACGTCTTCATCAAATACCCAAATGATGGAGACATTGTCTGGGGAAAGGTATAATCCTAAGGGATGACCCACTAGTCCCTAGCCTGCGGGTGGGTCATGGTTACTGGGTCACACGCCTGTGTATGTTATTTTTGGCGTTTTGTATTTTGACCCAAGGTCTGAAGCTCTCCTTTTCTCAACAATATTTGTTGATACAATTAATGACTTTTAAAGTAATGTAACATGTTATGGAATTCACTTTTCTTTTATGTCAATCCTACATGATAGTCAAAGTATCATCGCTCCTAGGACATGGTTTATACAACAATTTCTTCGGAAATCCTGTGTAAGGGAAACTGTCTCGTGTATCGCTGCTTAGCATGTTTCTCTCCATAGGTCTGGCCCGATTTTCCTGGTGTTGTTGTGAATGAATCTCTAGACTGGGACACCCAAGTGGAGGTAAAAGGGACTTTGTCAATTTGGGTGGCGTCAGTGTTTCTAGGCAGGGGCCACCGTTCCTGGGATTCTGGACATGCCTGTACCGTGGACATGGACATGACGAGGGACAAACACTTAGGTCACGTGTCTTGGGTGTCAGTCGGTGCCCATTACCTTATATGGAGTAATACTTTACTGTCCACTGGGATGTAAATATGTATTATTATCCTTGGGATTCAAGACCAGAGAGCTTAAATTACTTTTCCCCAGTTTTACATGACAAAGTGGTGATTTCAATTCCAAGGCTATCAGATTCCAAAGGCCCAGGAAATTTCCACTGGGTGATACCTCCTAGAAGTGCTATCTTCTCCCTGGACTGGCATACTTACTGTTGTTGCCATGATTTTCCCTTTCTAACAGTCTTCAACCCTGGAAGACTGACTAGGTCTTTTTCTTTGTATATCTTTCTTTTTTTTCCCCATGAACAGGTTCTCCATCTTCATACTTATAAGTCCTCCTCTGAGCCCAATCCTTCCTTGCATTTCTCAACTTTGCTTTTACCTCTCAGTTTCCAACCTTATTATAAAACCTGCTCTCTCCTGTGGACGGTTTGTTGCTTATAATGGATCCAGGTAGCCCATGCTTCTGGACCTGAATTTTTTTCCAGATTCACTAAGCATTTCTTGCTTAAATGAATACATGGCTCCTTACAGGTCTAGGAAGCCTACAGCCCCATCCTCTGGCCAAGATGTGTGTCTCCTGAACTGAGGCAGCCTGTGTGCTTTACTATCGATTGTTGTGACAGTATCCACAGGCAGGGTTGTCAGGGTGGGGCCGAGGACTTCCTGGAGAGCAAGTACCTTGCCCTACCTCTTGAGCTGTTCTTCAATAATGGTTATTCTTTCTGGGCAGGAATTGTAGCAGGGCATGTGTAGCCTGTGTGACCCCCACAGGAGAGCTGAGGAGACAAGGAAAAGGCCTCTTTTCTAGGACATGTGCCAGGAATTGAAGGGACAAAGAAGCTGGCCTGTGCAGTCAGCAATGTGGTATATGTTGTGGAGTCTAGATACTCTCTCAGGATCAAGTGTTAATCAAAGAAATATCCATATTGTGGGAACAAATCTCAGCAGTTGTAAATTCAGTTAGTAGCCACTCAGAAGCCCAGGGGCGAAGACCTCTTTTGGGGGTTCTTTCTACATGATAAAAGATTGTAGCCCACGGAGAGAGGTGCAGGAGAAACACTCATCACCAGGAACGTGACTGGCAAGAGTTAGGCCAAAAATTCATGCCTTATCCAGATAAGCTGGTTTTGAGGGCAAGTGGTGAGTCCTAGAGGGAAAGACGTATATTAGATAGAACCCCAAAATCTGGAGCCTGAGGCTGGGACCTCGGACAGCTCCAACAGGGTAGTGAGAGCAGAAGGTACTGCAAGCCTGTGATGCCTACTTCTCTGTTGTCAGTCTCTGACTTCCTGGATCTCAGAGCCAATTGGCAGCAGTTGCTCTTTTCGATTTAAAATGAGACACGCTTGGGACCAGGTTGCTTGGCTATTGGAGTCCATGACTTTATTTTCTGTCGGTAAATTGAGTAAAACAATACAAACAAAACAGAAGCTGGGGCAGGTTTCGAAGATTGACAAGAATGAGTCAGACTCAGTTCAAGGCTGTTTTCCCTTTATCTAGTACTGAACAAGTATCTATCTATGCATATCTGTCTGTCTGTCTGTCTATCTATCTATCTGTCTATCTATCTATCTATCTATCTATCTATCTATCTATCTATCTATCTATTGTATCTATCCATTTACCTACTATATCCACTCTATATCTGTCTATCTATGTATCATCTATCAGAGAAGTATTCAAAGGAGAAGACGTAGCTTCCTGTCCTCTCGTCACTTCCTACAGTGAATAACTTGAAGCTTAGGCGTCCAGGCAGCTCACATGGACACAGGAACCTGCCCAACCAGAGAAGTTCTGTGTCATTGGCTTCCTGACTTTTATGAAGTAGTCAGGTACTACATGAGTCCCACAGTTCAGCAGCCAGTAGGAGCAACACTGCCACCTTGAGGCCATTTGGAAATCTGAGGGCAGTGTTGGTTATCACAGGAACACCGGGTGGCATTTAATGGGCTGTAGGCAGGAAAGCCAATAGCTCTGACTGCAGGGAATTCTCCACAAAAAATTGTATGCCTCAAATGCCAGTTGGGTTTCTGATAAGAAACACTCATTAGGGGATTCACGTAATCTTTTAGGTAGCTCATAAGAGATTATTGGTAGATAGAATAATTGTAACTGTTAGGTTGGTGCACAGGTAATATTTGCCATTACTTTTAATTCCAAAACCGCAATTACCTTTGCACCAATCTAATATTTATATTATTAATAGTGAGACCCACTTGACAAGGCTGGTGAGGGTGAAGCCACTGATGTCTAGGCCTGGCTTCGCTGAGCATAAAACAGCCAAGAAGCCTATGAAAAGCAGATTTCTGAGTCCAAAGCTCCAGTGATTTAATTCAATAAGTCTGTGATGGGATGTATGAATTGCGTTTTGAAGCATATGATGTGCTACAAAAAGACTGCTAGGTGATCCTGAGGCCCAGTGTGTGGGTGGGTACATCACTGTTTGAAGACTGGAGAAAGTGAAGGCAGAAGCCACAAGGCAAGACTTGAATATGGGCAGGCAAAGGCAGCACCTTGGAGAACGGCAGAACATTTTTATGAAGTTGGTAGGCGTCGTCCGAGCAGTACTTAGGGAAGAGCCTACGTCATGGCTGGCCAGTTTCCCCACGTGTACCCAATATGGGATGCAATTCTGACTGAGATGTGGCTGATACTCTCTTTATTGTAATTCTCCATCCCCCACCCATCCCATTGTTTCTAACCCTGCCTGATCTGGAGCTCTCAGTTTCTGGTGAAAAGTTCTGTTTGTTGGGTTTCCTGGTTTCTACCTCCATTTCCTCACAAAAGTCATCCCTGGCAAGCCCACTTCTCTCAAGATTCTGCGTGATGTGAGCCGCTGTCTTCTCACATCCTTGACGGCCAGACCCATGCAGGCTGATCTGTTTCTGTTTTCTTGTGTTCCTTCTTTTGCCCTTTATCTAGACATCTGGGTTCCTACCTGCCTTTTATCTGTGGTGTATAAGAACTGGAGCTCCCCTAGCCCAAGTCCTCTTTCTGTTGCCTCCCCCACCCTCCTCACAAGCATTCTTTAGCTCTTTAACTCTTACAGTGGTGTGATTAGCATAGAGGAGGCTATTTACTGAGACATACAAAGGACCATAATATTCCATAACAAACAACATGAGTATATTAAAATGTATGGATATTTATTTGCTGCTTCTAAGTGGTGTGAACCTACTACTAAACACTGAGTATTTTATGCCAGGTTCTTAGCTGAACATTGTGGGCAATATAAATATCACTCAGAAGAATATAAAGCAAACTTCTTACTCTCAAAAATCTGCAATGTAGATAAAAAGTTGTATCTTGAATCTGTCTTTCAGATAAGGAAAGACACTGCTTTTATTATTTGAGGGAAGAAGGAAATAAGGGGAAGTTGATGCATCCTCTTTAAGTCCTCTCAATTTATGCTCCAACAGCTGTAGTTGTCCTGTGATTCTGAAATTGTAGAAAACACTGAGGTGTACTGGTCTAATATCCTGAAATGTCATCTTATTCCTTCCTCCCCTCTCTCAGTGGGAATGATATAGGAGGGACTCCCTGGGTATTTCTTCCTAACCTATTACCATGCATCTCATGTCTGCAGTCTCTCCCTGGTTTTGTCTTTGAGAAGTGCTTAGGAAACAGCAGGACTGACGTTGAGGGTTGGGCATGGATTACATGAGGTCACTAGTTCAGGTCATTGATTGTCATCAACCATGTGTATATGAAGAGAACAGTTTTTGGATGTTTTCCAAATGCTGGGAAGGTGTGCAAATTACACTAATTTCTCTTCTCATTCTACATTTCTCTAATTAGTTAATAACATTATTTAGGTCCTGTTCAGGCCGTCTGTCACCGTGCAGCTCAAGTATCTGTTTGAGTTGCATTCTCAGTAAGTGCCTGTTTGCTGTCTTATATATTTGTGTGGGACACATAAATTATATTTATATTTTACAGCTATATCGAGCTTACGTGGCCTTCCCAGACTTTTTCCGTAATTCAACTGCCAAGTGGTGGAAGAGGGAAATAGAAGAACTGTACAACAATCCACAGAATCCAGAGAGGAGCTTGAAGTTTGATGGCCTGTGGATTGTAAGTGTGTGTGTGTATGTGTGTACCTGTGGCACTTGTCTATCTTTGTGTGCCTGAGTATATGGACCACTGACCTTCAGTCAAAAGGATAGTCATTGTCCATGGAAGCCTGTTGACATATCAGACACTTCCTCCACTCAGGAGTGGGACATCCCCGATAGCCCTCAGACTGTGTACCGGACCTAAGGCTCCTACTGTAAAACCTGTCAGGCCGGACCAGGTGTGGTGGCTCACGCCTGTAATTCCAGTCCTTTGGGAGGCTGAGGTGGGCAGATCACCTGAGGTTGGGAGTTTGAGACCAGCCTGACCAACATGGAGAAACCCTGTCTCTACTAAAAATAAAAACTTAGTTGGGTGTGGTGGGGCATGCCTATAATCCCAGCTACTTGGGAAGCTGAGTCAGGAGAATCGCTTGAACATAGTAGGCAGAGGTTGCAGTGAGCCGAGATCGCACCATTACACTCCAGCCTGGGAAACAAGAGTGAAACTCCGTCTCAAAAAATTGAAAAAAACCCAAAAAACCCAAAAATCCTGGAGGCAATTTACTAGGAATTTCTTAGAAATTTGATTGCCTCACAGCCACCTGGGAAGAGATTTATTTTTTAAAACCTCTAGCCAGTCATTCTGTAGGAGTGAATTAATCTTTCCAGCCAGTTCTCACCGGGATTTGAAGTTCCCAGGGCTGGCATCTACAGGGGTTACTGGATGTTGCACAGTTTATTCACTGCTTCCTTGGCTCAGAATTGGCTGGACATAATTATCTTAAAGAGTGAGGTATGTCTGTGTTTGGCATTTCTAGGATATGAATGAACCATCAAGTTTCGTGAATGGGGCAGTTTCTCCAGGCTGCAGGGACTCCTCTCTGAACCGGCCTCCCTACATGCCACGTAAGAACCCTTGGTCTCCTTGACTGGCAGAGCTAGGACTAGAAGGATGGCCACTGGAGGAGCCCAGAGGCCAGGGGTGTGCCTGCACAGCTCAGGGCACATCCTCATGGCTGCTGTGGTTTACTGGGGACCAGAGACAAAAACGCTGCACTTGCTTTACCCAGATGGGCATGTGCAAATGACCAGATTCATTGAGCAAATTTCCTGGAATTTGTCCAGAAAGCAGTTAGCAGTGCTCATGCCACAAAGGATTCTCACAGCTGGGTTTCTTAGTTTTTTCGGCTTGTGTGAATTCCATCACAGGAATTTCTTGTGTCATCAATGGGTGGGAATTATTGGCTTCCCCTTATGATGGAGCTGATGGACTTTGGAGTTATACTTGAGTTCATATCTTGGCTCCAGAAATTGTTCTCTCTAGGAGTTTTGTGACTTTTCAGAGATTATGGGATATTTCCAAATCTTGGTTTGCTAAACTGTAAAAGACAGATAATGATGTGTTCTTCATAGAATTATGGACATAATTGGCAAGTCAGAAGCCTAAAAAGGAGTCTGTCATGTAGTGTTCGACAGCTGTACCTTCTTCCTTACACCTCCGCTTTCTTCAGTGAACTTGATGTTGGAAACACTGCAGGTGCCATAGCAGCTCAGAGCTGGGGGCTCTGTGCTCAATCTCTGGGAAGATGGAGAGTGACCCAGGCAGGACTCAAGTCAGTCTTAAGATCCAGTGTTCAATCCCTTGAGGAGAGGTCGGGGATAAACAGAATCAGGGCTGGATTTCACCTCACCAGTTCTTCCTCCTCAGATTTGGAGTCCAGGGACAGGGGCCTGAGCAGCAAGACCCTGTGCATGGAGAGTCAGCAGATCCTCCCAGACGGCTCCCCGGTGCAGCACTACAACGTGCACAACCTGTACGGGTGGTCCCAGACCAGACCCACATACGAGTGAGTCTCTGCCTTCTCCAGCTGTCACAACCCGGAGGGATTGCCAGGGACTGACATAGCCACCCTAGTTTTCCTTTCATTCCGATTCCAGGGGTTAAGAGGATTCTCATGACAACCGTGTAATGATTCTTATTAAACAAATGCTCATTGATGTGGAGCCAGGCCCTCTGATGAAAAGGAGGAGGACAGATTTAAATAAGACATGGTCCCACCAGTGAAAAACTTAATGATCCTGGTGGGAATGACACACATGGAGACACCATAATGATCACACAGGGCAGCCGGCGGTGCAATAGCTTTTGTTACAGGAGGTGAAGGGAACACAGAGATTGGGCATCTCTCCCCTTTGTTTCAAAAGTGAATCATATTTTGAGGCTTTTTTTTTTTTTTACCATTCTTGGTGGAGGGTAACTGGTATTCTACGAAATTAACACAGTCCCCTTTGCAAGCTCAACAAATGGTATGTATTCTTCTAAGGACAGTCTTATGATCTTCACTTTGTTCCTCTTCAAATATAGAAAACTGCGTATCGAGGAAACCAATAGCAAGATTTAGTAATTCCTTACTATTTTTGGCTACTCCTTTGAGGTTGCTACAGTGAAGTTCCTTGTAAAGCACTGTGTGAACCCATGACTCGGTATCTACATTATCTGGGATCAGTGGGGTCCCCATTGCAGCTCAGATTCCCATGTTCCCTCCAATCACGCAGCAAACATTGACTAGGCTCAAGGGCTCTGGGAGCAGAAGCTCTCTGGCCTTTGCTCCCTTGGCTGTGCTCTCAGTTTACCTCCTGTTGCCCTCCAACCAGAGCCATGCAGGAGGTGACGGGACAGCGAGGGGTCGTCATCACCCGCTCCACATTTCCCTCTTCTGGCCGCTGGGCAGGACACTGGCTGGGAGACAACACGGCCGCGTGGGATCAGCTGAAGAAATCTATCATTGGTGCGTGGCTCCTTCCCAGGGCCTGTGCCGGTAGGGCAGGGAGTTGGGATACTTGGGGAAGTGGTGAGAAGGCAGGTGGTGAGAGCCTGGTGTGACACTGCTGTGCTTCTCATTGCAGGCATGATGGAGTTCAGCCTCTTCGGCATATCCTATGTGAGTGTCCTTGGGATCCTCCTAAGCACCAAGAAGGTGGGGACATCTTTCAGAAAACATCATCAGGCTTGTTTTATTTCCTCTTGTTTCAGACAGGAGCAGATATCTGTGGGTTCTTTCAAGATGCTGAATATGAGATGTGTGTTCGCTGGATGCAGCTGGGGGCCTTTTACCCCTTCTCAAGAAACCACAACACCATTGGGACCAGGGTAGGACAGTGGCTCCTGCCTCCCGTGTTCTGTGTCACTTGAAAGACAATCTCCATTTCCAAACTAAAATTAACGCAGTTTGTATTTCTTGGGATATCTTTTAAAAAATTGTTGTTGTTGTTGTTGTTGTTGTTGTTGTTTGCGGGAGTGGGGACAGGTGCTTACTCTTTGTCTAGGCTGGATCGTGCCTTGTCCCAATCATGGCTGACTGCAGCCTCGACCTCTGGTTCTAAAGCGATTGTCCCACCTCAGCCCTCTGAGTAGCTGGGACTACAGGCACATACCAACGTGCCCACCTAATTTTTGCATTTTTTGTAAGATGTGGTATTGCCATATTTCCCAAGCTATTCTCTGACTCCTGGGCTCAAGTGACCCACTCGACTCAGCCTCCGAAAGTGTTGGGATTACAGGCATGACCCAGTGCACCCTTAAAAATTGTTACGACCTAGTGTCTCAATGAACCATATCCCTCAGTGTTCTTCAGATTATTTTTTTTCCTGTATTTTAGGCAAAATTGTACCAAAAAGAATGTCTTACAGTGAGATTTTATCAGCTGTCCTAGGAGAGCTTCAGTGACTCTTTCCAGTCTGTTAAGAGTATTCCCTGGGCCTCATGTATAGTTTTCTTTTGTTTAGCTGTGAGTGATCTTCAGTTGGAATATGCCTTCAGTGACCTTCTTAAATCCCCGAGAACATCCAGGACAAGCTCCCAACACTGTTCTCTTTCTCCTTTAGAGACAAGACCCTGTGTCCTGGGATGCTGCTTTTGTGAACATTTCCAGAAATGTCCTGCAGACCAGATACACCCTGTTGCCATATCTGTATACCTTGATGTATAAGGCCCACACGGAGGGTGTCACTGTTGTGCGGCCTCTGCTTCATGAGTGAGTGTCCAGCAGGGATCCCGATGACTAATGGATGACTTAATGCATTCTATATGGCGGGAGTTGATATACACAATTCTTCCAAATTGAAGACATGCTTGCCTTTTGACATGAACCCTTGACCCAGACCATACTTTATTACTCTCTTTAGCACAGTGTTATACGTACCATAGGTCATGAAAAAAGGCTATGTATACAATGAACAAAATTGAATCATGCCGTATAGCATAGAATAGTTTCATACTGATTTGGCTGTGCAAAGACCTATCTATGTTTTGTCAGTTTGGTTATATGCACCCAAGTCACAAAAGAAGAATTTCAGCAAGAGATTTGAGGGAGGAGCACCATCCTTGCATTTAAAATGTGCCATGGTTAAGAAATGAGGTAATAGTTTACAGGAGAGAACACATCTACATCCCAGCATTTCTGAAGTTTGAGGCACATCCCGTGGGGAGAGCAGAGGCTGGTGCTCCTGATGAAGCTAGGCCTAGGGATAAGGCAAGGAAGGCTCAGGGGCAGCTGGATTTCCGACTGGATCTGAACTTGAGGAGCTTCTTCCGAGTCTTGGGCTGGGGCTCTGTTGGGCTCTGTTGGGCACCTTCATTTCCCTTTCCAGGTTTGTGTCAGACCAGGTGACGTGGGACATAGACAGTCAGTTCCTGCTGGGCCCAGCCTTCCTGGTCAGCCCCGTCCTGGAGCGCGTGAGTATGGAGGCCTCCGATGAGGGGAGGATCCCAGCTGTGAGGCTTGGGGAAAAGGACGAGGAGAGAGGCCTGAGCTGGTGGGGGTCGTAAGACATGGTTTCTTATTTTCCCTGTGTCTATTTCTCTCCTTCTGAGCTGAAGTCCGTCACTTAGGTGTTGTGGGCCTCAGCTCCTTCATCTTTAAAATGAGCCTAACAACTCTGCTTCATAGGATGATCAAGAAGAAAAGACCTCATGGTGTATTCAATGACACAATCATTTCTTCATTAACTAAAATAAGGAATAGAAGGTCAAATGGGGGCAGTGTCGTAAAGATGGGGGCAGTGTCGTAAAGAATGTATAAGAGTCCTCTAGCACTATTACAACTCTTCAGAAGGATTACTTGGCAATGTGTGTACTTGTATTGCTGCTGGCTACCCCTTGCCTTCCTGTGTAGGAGTGCCTCCCAGCAGTAAAAGCCTTTCTTTACTTCTGTTGTTGATTAAGCTTCTGATTAAAATACCAGTTAATTGTACCTCCCCCAAATCTTTTTTTTTTTATTTTTTGAAACAGAGTCTCACTTTGTTGCCCAGGCTGGAGTGTAGTGGTGTGATCTTGGCTCGGTGTAACTTCCGCCACCCGGGTTCTAGTGATTCTCTTGCCTTAGCCTCTCGAGTAGCTGGGACTACAGGCACATGCCACCATGCCTGGCTAATTTTTTTTTGTATTATTAATAGAGACAGGGTTTCACTATGTTAGCCAGGGTGGTCTCGATATCCTGACCTCATGATCTGCCCCCCTTGGCCTCCCAAAGAGCTGGTATTTCACACATGAGCTACCGCTCCTGGCCCCAAAATATTACTGTACCCACAAAATTTTCTTCTGCCCAAACACAACCTCAGTTGTTTGTCTCTTTAAGAGGAAATGGCTTAAGTCTGTGTTTATAAGCAACAGTGATTTATTTTTTCCCGAACTCCTGGATACCAAAGTGCTTTATGAAGCCACTTGTTTTGAGTAGGCAATTCTCCTGTTTAAAAAAGAAAACGGGAAGAAGGTTTCCCCAGTCACTAACCTCTCCAGATGTGAGGCAGATGGGTCTAAAGCCATCAGAATTATTTCACCTCTTTCCTAAGCAGTTTGATTTCTCTGTCCTGGAAAATGGTGCCCACTGCCTCACTTTGTTTGTGTTCCATTTTAGAATGCCAGAAATGTCACTGCATATTTCCCTAGAGCCCGCTGGTACGATTACTACACGGTAAGTTTTTTCTGAATGTTTATACAACATGGGAAAATGGTAGAGAAAACAAAGGCTTTACATCTGATGGACCTTAGGTCAAATGCTGGATCTGTAACCCACCTGCTGTGTGTTCTTAGAGAAGCCACTTTAACCCTTGTAATCTCAGTTTTCTCACTTCCAAGTGGGGTTAGACCACTTCCCTCATAGAACCGTTGTGAAATAACACATAAAGCATCACACTCAGGGTCTGGTTTTTTGTGGGTGTTCTCTTTGTGTTAGTTTTTAATATTTCCTTATATCACTGCTATTTACCATGTTGTGTAAAGGCAGATGCTAGCCAACATTGGAGATTGTGTTGCCAAGTGTAGTTTTTGTTTTTAATGTTGTATCTTTGCCTCCTGTAAGTTTGTAAGCATAGAGGCCGTTTTGTCTCTTTTTATTAAATATCTCCTTCCATAGCATACACACTCAAAGAAGGGCGATGCACATAATTACCTAAGGCACACAAGTGATTAGACAATATGCAAAACACACACAGAGGTGTGGGACCCAACCCTTGTGAGTCTAAGCAGTGCAAGTACATTTAGAAATGAGGCAGCAATGAAGAGCTCCTTGCCTCATAGTTTCATTGCTAGTATGATTCCCAAAGACTCAGCTGGGAAGCCAGGGTCTTCCAGGGCAGCTCTGGGGTGGTGGTCTCTTGCTGGGACCCTGACAAGTCAGACCCTGATTCATGAGGAAGAATCAAAGGAGGTATTTCCTTCGTTTCTAACCAGGCTTCTTCTTCTGACTTTCTGAGGAGAACATAGTTGAGGGCTGGCAATACAGCAAAGGGGTACAAGCAGAGAAACAAGAAGCAGAACATGTGCTGGTCCCTTTCATCCGAGGGGACTGCAGTGAGATTAGGTGAAAACTGGATGTACAATTTTGAAGATGAATCTCATAGTTAGGATTAATGAAGAAGTGTCACCTTCCCAAGTTTGGGTACTTATTACTGGTTCTAGATCACAGCCTGGCAAACTACGGCCTACAAAAAAATCTGGTTGTTTGCTGATTTGCATATAAAGTTTTATTGGAACACAGCCATGCATATTTGCTAGTTCTCAACAATAACAACTTCTTACCTGTAAAGTAGTAGCTCTCAAATGAGAAGATTTTGCCTCCCAGGGGACATTTGGCAGTGCCTGTGATATTTTTTGTTGGCACAACAGGGTGGGGGTGAGGAGGCGATGCTGCTGACATCTGAGGATTTTGCTAAATATCAAAAGGCACAGATAGCCCCATCACCAGAGAAGTGTCTGGCCCCAAATCTCGATAGTGCTGAGACTGAAAAGCCCTGCTCTAGTTGAGAACATGTAGGATGGAAGGATGGTCCCTTAGGTTAGATTTCTGATTCAGGTGAGAGAGTAGCACCTCTTCCTGTCACACATCAGGCAAATGTAGTTTGTACGGTGGAAGCAAAGGCATAGACCCTAACAAGATATGATAGCAGCCTTGTGAGATTTTATGCAGCACTTGGTGAATGCGAAATGGGTAATGGCAGGTAAGTGGTGAAGGGTGATGAGCAGGCATAAGTTCAGAGGGGAGGATGAGATGTCTGGCAGGATGCGTTGTTCAGGAAGGGTCCTTTCCTCTCCTTCATCATCTCTTACCTTCTTCTGCCCACAGGGTGTGGATATGAATGCAAGAGGAGAGTGGAAGACCTTGCCAGCCCCTCTTGACTACATTAATCTTCATGTCCGTGGGGGCTACATCCTGCCCTGGCAAGAGCCTGCACTGAACACCCACTTAAGGTGAATGACAGGACTCAGGTTTTCCTTTACATGTCAGTTAGCTCAACAATCTGTAATGAAGTCTACCAAAACGTAAGCATCACTCTCAAGCCCACATGCAATTTTACTCAATACTTGTTTTTCTTTGTTTGCTTGTTTGTATGTTAATCTTTTTCAGACTCGATACTCTGACTAATTATTAATAACTCTTTGAAGTCTAAGGGAGTGAGATGATAGGTCTAAGAATGTCATTTTTTTAAAAATTTAGTTTTTATTTATTTATTTTTATTTTTTTATTTTTTATTTTTATTTTTTTTATTATTATTATACTTTAAGTTCTACGGTACATGTGCATAACGTGCAGGTTTGTTACATATGTATACTTGTGCCATGTCATTTTTAATCTCACGTCTGAGATGGAAGTCAACATAGGAGCAGCCACGATTCACAATAGCTTTGCAGAAGCTGCTGTTTTAGAACCATATCCAGTGGATTTTCAAAGATTGTACTTCATGTCCTTCCTTAAAGCCTTTGAATTTCTTTTCAAAACACACTAACAGCCAGGTGATCAGCCTCATTCATTTGCCAGGACTGTTGCAATTGTAGTACCAGAAGTCTCCCTTCTTGGGATACTTCTCATTTCTGAGAACCATCTGCTGCTAGTATCTTTTCCAGTTTGATATTTGATAGAAGTATTCTCAACTCAGTTGGCAAAATTCTCTGACTCCTATCTTTGTCTCTTGAATCTTGTTCCCCACAGTCGAAAGAACCCTCTTGGTCTTATCATTGCCCTAGATGAGAACAAAGAAGCAAAAGGAGAACTTTTCTGGGATGATGGGCAAACAAAGGGTGAGCGCTGTTACGATCATGTTGCTGTTTCCAAACCCGCACCTGTGACTTAGGGTCCTTCCCTCCTGCTGGTCATTGAGGTATGGGAGAAATCTCAGCAGGCACAGCAGCAAGTCACTGAAGTATTTTGTTTCTGGTTGCACCATTCAGGGATAGTGGTAGATGAACTGCAGACAAAAGAAAAATACATTTGTATCTCTGACAATTCTCCCATTAGCCAGTGATATTTATAATAGGCTCTCATTTTATTGTCAGTGGGTGCTTAGATGAAAAGGTTTCAAGACTGTTCCCTAATTCAATGTTAATGTCTTCCTCCCAAAATTCTTATGAGCAAACGTTGACGATATAAAAATCATGCCCCTGCCAGTGAGGTAGTGAGAATATACTGTTCCAGTGTGTACTCATCTAGCCATACATTTTAGCCTATTTGCGGCTCCAGTATACAAACAATTCTTGTGCTTCAAGTTTAGGAAATAGATTCCCTTGAAGCATATGCCTTGGAAGCCCTCAGAAGGGAATCTTTGCAATGTTCCAGTAGGAAAGAGGAGGAAAAACAATGGGTTGGCCTTGGAGATGCTTGTCCATCTAATCCAATATGTAGATTCAAAATTATTTATTTAGTTGTAAAATATTTAGTTGGCAAATAAAGATTGAATATAGTTAAGGTGGACAATGTGAGGATTTAATATACGTAGGCATAGTATAGTGATTACCACAGCTATTTTAATGAACACATCCATCACCACCAATGCTGCAGACTGGATCCCCAGACCTTATTCATCTACTAACTGAACGTTTGTACCCTTGACCATCATCTCCCCATTTTCCATGGCCGCAGGCTCTCAGAACAACTGTTGTAGGCTCTGCTTCTAAGAGATGAACTTTTTTAGATTCCACATAGAAGTGAGACCATGCAGTATTTGACTTTCTGTCTCTGGCTTATTTCACTTGGTATAATGTCCTCCAGAGTCATTCATGCTGTTGCAAATGGCAGAATGTTCTACTTTTTATGTCTGAAAAATATTCTATTGTATATTCGTCCCAGAATATGTTTATCTATGCGTCTACCAATAGACACTTAGCTTGTTTTCTTATCTTGGCTACTGTGAGGAAAGAAATTAAAAACTTAAATGTAAGGGCTAAAATTGTAAAGCTCCTAGAAGAAAACATAGAAAAAACCTCCTTGACGTAGTCTTGGCAGTGACTTTTTGGATATGATACCAAAAGCAAAGGCAAAATGCCAAAAAGGCAACAAGCATGACTACATCAAACTAAAAGGCTCCTGCACAGCAGAAGGAACAATCAACAAAGTGAAAAGGCAAACTACAGAATGGATAAAAATCTTTGCAAACCGTATATCTCAGAAGAGATTAATATAAAAAATATGGAACTCATGCAACTGCAAAAGACCCAATGACCCAATTACAAACTGGGTGAAGGACCTGAACAGATGTTTTCCCAAGGAAGACATACAAGTGGCTAACTGGTATGTGAAAAGATGCTCAACATCAGGAAATGACAGAAATTGCAAATCAAAAATCACAGTGAGATATCCCCTCACACCTGTTAGCAGGGAAATCGTAAAAAAGGTAAGAGAAAAGTGCCGGCGAGGGTGTGGAGAAAATGGAATATTTTAGACTGTTGGTGGGAATGTAAATTATTACAGCTGTTATGCAAAATAGCATGGAGGTTCCTCAAAAAATTCAGAACAGATCTTCCCTGCAATCCCATGAAATCCCGCTTCTGGGTGTATATCCAGAGTACAGGAAACCAGGATCTCTAAGAGATATACTCACTCCTCCCATATTCATTACAGCATGATTTGCAACAGCCAAGATATGGAAACATTCTAAGTGTACATTGATGAATGAATACAATGGAATATTATTCATCCATAAGGAAACGGAAATACTGCCATTTGTGACATCAGGATGTAACTGAAAAGAGTGGTGGTGTGAAATCTGTTTTTCTGTGGTGGGCAAGCTGGAATCTGACTTGACTTTCTCTCACTTGCAGATACTGTGGCCAATAAAGTGTATCTTTTATGTGAGTTTTCTGTCACTCAAGTGAGTATCATATTTTTCTGAATCTTAGGTGTGGGCTTTGGACTGACCATTAGCACATCTGTGCTTGTGTATATTGTATATGTGTGATTATATTTGTAACTTTCTATGCATTATTGGCTATGAGTGAGCACATTTCTATTTATGATTTCATCAGAGTTTTCAAAAGAAGGCATTAATATAGCAAACAGCATTTGTAAATAGAGTTTAAAAATATCTGTGTGTTTTTATGATTGTTTTAAATTAGAAAATTATTAAAATAATTTTGTATTTCTTGAGCACACACTAGTAGAGAAAGCAGAGAGGCATCCAGGGCAGTGGGGGTGTCCGGTCTGCAATGGAATATTTGAGTGACTTGAGAATCTGTGTATTACAGGCATACCTTTATGCATAATTGGACTTAATTGTTTTGCAGAACCGCTTGGAGGTGAATATTTCACAATCAACCTACAAGGACCCCAATAATTTAGTATTTAATGAGATTAAAATTCTTGGGACGGAGGAACCTAGCAATGTTACAGTGAAACACAATGGTGTCCCAAGTCAGACTTCTCCTACAGTCACTTATGATTCTAACCTGAAGGTAAAACTCCATTTTGTTGATATGATGTATTGAGAATTCCCCATAGTATCATGGTGTTCCTTTTTGCCAAGGTTGCATGGGTTCTTGAAGGAACAGAGCAACCATGAGGCCTGTTTGGGGGAAGTTAGAGGACTGGGAATAAAATGAGGTGGCAAGAGCTAGAATGAGTTGGGTGTTTACCTTCTTATTCCCTTCTCTGCCTCTCAATGTTCTTCTCTCTCTAACTGATTTCACCTCCTTTTCCCTCAAATAGAATTATAATTACAATGAGGCACAAGAAGAGCAAAGTTAGGAAAGTGGGGAACAGCCTTACATTATTAGACTGTGAAAATTATATGACTGGAATAGCATAGATAAGATTCAGTTTTGAAAAAGAGGCTAGTTTGCATAGGAAACTTGTGGTCAGATTTTGGAGGGTCTTAGATACCAACTTGATTTAATTCTCAAAGGGCCTCACATTGATCCTTGAATGAAGGCTGTGCCACTGTGTGTGCGCATTGCTGGGAGTGGGAGTGAGTTTGGGGACTAGTAGAATGGGGAAGTACAAGATTGTTTAGACTGGGAGGAGACTGGGAAAAGGATGATAATTTTAGAATGGAATTTTATTATTCCAGACAAGTGAGAACTTGGGAAGTGCTGTTTAAAGAAATATCAAAGATAAGAAAAGTATATAGAAAAATATTAACTATTTGAATGAATGGTAATCAAGGAAGGTTTCAAAATTGGAGTCTTTGGAGTTACAGAAGCGAAGAGGCTGGGGTGTTAGAAATGCAAAGAAATATATGATTTTTTTCAGCCTCTCAATTTTGCTGTTGCTAAAATTGAAACCCAAATAAATGAAACAGAATACCCGACTTACCCTGATGTGATTATTATGCATTGTATGCCTGAATCAACATATTTCATATAACCCATAAATATGTATACCTACTGTATACCCGTTAATATTAAAAATTAAAGAAAGAAATCATTTGTTTAATGTTCTATGGAAATGTGGATATGATAACCAGATCATATGATTCTTAATGCTGTGTTCTTTCTACCACTCCACGCCAATGGGGATACTGGTTTGGGGACTGGAGAGCAAGGGGATCAGCTCACTTTGGGTGACACTATGTGTCATGCTAAAGAGGAAGTGCAAAAGACACCCTCCAGACAAGACACAGAGGGCTAAGAGGAGTCAGAGCAGAAAAGAATAAGGGGTGATCATAACAGGTTTTTTTTGACCAAATTGTTTTCTTTATTCTATGTACAAGATTCGGCTAGAGAGGAGACCTTTGCCCTGTTGCTGCTGATTAGATTCCCCCAATGTGCACTTCTCTTCTTAAAAGCTAAAGTCATATGTTGGTTGGATGGTTGGATGTCTGATCAAATTTCTATTTTCTTTTGTAAAAAAAAAAAAAAAAAAAAAGCCTCATATCTTGCAAGGCCTATTTCCTAAAGATGAATTTCCTTGTGATTTCTGCATTCCTACAGGTTGCCATTATCACAGACATCAGTCTTCTCCTGGGAGAAGCATACACAGTGGAGTGGGATATAAAGATAAGGGATGATGAAAAAATAGACTGTTACCCTGATGAGAATGGCGCTTCTGCAGAAAACTGCATTGCCCGTGGCTGCATCTGGGAGGTAACCATGCTGCTGGTGTTCATGTGCATGGAAATCTCTACACCTAATGTATAGTTTCTTAAGCATTGCAGTAGTACTTACATAACTACTTAAAATCCATAGAAAGGACTTCCTAAGGGACATGATCTGGATGTGATGAGTAGGTGGGGACATGTGTGAAACTTTTTAAAATGAATATTTTGCTTGGAGACGAGGAAATTAAAGTTATGTTATTGCCAAGTGATCAGTGATGGGCTGGTTTTATTGTGGTATAAAATGATGTTTCTACCCCTGTTTAGGTTAGAGAACTTTAAGACCATGTGCTGTGCTGATCTATGACTTTACCCTTACTTTTCAGGCATCCAATTCTTCTGGAGTCCCTATTTGCCATTTTGTCAACGATCTATACTCTGTCAGTAATGTTCAATATAATTCACATGGGGCCACAGCTGACATCTCCTTAAAGTCTTCCGTGTATGCCAATGCCTTCCCCTCCACACCCGTGAACCCCCTTCGCCTGGATGTCACTTACCATAAGAATGAAATGCTGCAGTTCAAGGTAAACACAGCACATGTATCAGGTGGTGACTTGACCCTTTTCAGTCCCATTACCTTTTATTGGTCCGGGTCACAGAACCCTAAAATAAGTTAATCATGCTACAATAGACTAGATCATTATCCAGAGAGCAGTGAGAAATCATTGAGGGAACAATGAGACCTGCCCTGATTTTCATTTGGAGAAGATTACTGTGGCTACTGTTAGGAAAATGGTTGGGAGAGAAAGAGTGGGTACGGAGAGACAAGTTGGGAGGCTGCCAGTTAAGCAGATCGGCTGAGGGCTTAGGCTTGGACTAGACACTGGAATGCAGGTGGAGAAGAGTGCACCTATTTAAGGTTCAGGAAGTTGTGTTACCGGGTCTGGCGCTCAATTGAAAGCAGGTGACAATGGAGAGGGAAGCATCAAGAGTGATGTCCGTGTTGGTATCTTGCATCTTAATATGGATGGTGCTGACATTAAC
Source organism: Macaca mulatta (assembly GCF_049350105.2). Classification (NCBI taxonomy): domain Eukaryota; kingdom Metazoa; phylum Chordata; class Mammalia; order Primates; family Cercopithecidae; genus Macaca; species Macaca mulatta. The sequence goes on from NC_133408.1 coordinate 181,866,286, forward strand.
TGGAATAGGAATACTGAAAAAGTTTGTGCTTGATCAATGTAAGATGATATGTTCAGTTTGGGATACTGAATTTGAGATATATAAAATAGCCACCAATGTGCAGTGATTTCATTTCTTTCCAGGATTTAATTGCATTTAAGGACTAGGGATGGACTAGAGATTAGGTCTGTTTTTCTATTAAATTAAGCTTCTCAAGGACAGGAACGTGCCCTTTCCTTTTTCTGCTTCTGAAGTCTAATACAGAGCCTGGCAGATAGTTAGCGCTGTAATGTTATTGACACAGTAAGTGAAAGTGATCAGGACATTGTCACATTGCCTGAGAGGTTCTTTATAATCTGACATCAACCTGAATTCAGAGTTTTTGTACCTCCTCTAATTCAGGGATGATGTTGTAGTGTGTTTGTACATCATAGCACTAGCATGTTGTAAGCACCTAATGGGTTTGAAATGAATGAACCTCCTTGGAGTTTTAGCCTTAACCATTGCCTATTCTACCTCTTGATGATACAGTAGCTCTTTCCAAAATATTTGCCTCCTTCTGACCCACTTTAATTCTCTCTGCCTTTCCGGTTGTTATTCTTCAGCAGAATGACTTGATCTCCTTCCTTTGTTTGGTTAATGCCTACCAAGCTTTTAATACTCTAGACTGTATTTCTCCCGGGACACCATCTCAGTCTTCCAGAAACAATGTTAGGCATTTTCTTCCCTAGAATCTCACAGCACGTCTACATAGCTGTCCCTTAGCACACGTCACCCAGGTGTTTTGAGCTGCTCTATTTCACTTCTCATTCGCATGTGAATTTTGTAAAACCATAACACTGCCTTATACAGCTCACATCCCTAGTGTCTTGTGCAGTGTCAGGCAGGGATGTAGTAGATACTCATGAGTCAGTTTAGATACCACCTTCAGCAAGGAGATTCTGATAATTTTAATCAAATAGATTTCATTTTGGGGAGACGGGGTTTTTTTTCAATTCATAATGGTTTTAAGGTATTTTTATATACTCATATGCCCACAGAAAGTAAAAAGTAACATATTCATAAATACCATACTGATTCCAGAATGATTTTCCACATTAGCACTAATATCCCATTGAGTATATTAATGTAATAGAGGCCTTAATAATGAGAAATGACAGAAAAAATGTTTAATCCTATGTTGTTATTTGATATGTTAATTAAATCTCAGATATCACCAACTTAAAGTAGACAGAAATATAGCATCTGAACTTTTTGTCCGAAAATAAATAGATTCTGCTAAGGGTATAGGTTTCAAGAGCACAATTCTTGCCTCAAATCGATTTCCTCTGGCCTAGATTTATGATCCCAACAACAATCGGTATGAAGTTCCAGTTCCTCTGAACGTACCCACGGTGCCATCCAGCACCCCTGAGGGTCAACTCTATGATGTCCTCATTAAGAAGAATCCATTTGGGATTGAAATTCGCCGCAAGAGTACAGGCACTATAATGTGAGTGGTTTCTAGTGTGACTCAGAGTTGGTGTGTACTTGTGCCTTCGCTGCCAGGTCCATTGTCCTTGGATGTATATCCTGGTTCCAAACATCACATTATTCACTTTCAGATCCATGGATGAGTTGTTTCCTTCAGACCTGTTCTTGTGGGAAATCTTTAGCATTCTGGAAATAATTACTGAGGCAGTTGAGTGTGCCTGAGGATTCATCCAACAAATGTTTATGGGGTGCCTTGTCTAGAGTAGATGCTGCTCCTTATAGACAGCTGAGGGTTCTCTTCTCATGACAACCAATAATAAGTAAACATCACTTTGAGTGCTATGTAGAAAATGCGCTGAGGGGTGCAAGGGTGGAAGGTGGTGCTGGTGTGGGGTGTACCCAGCTGTGATGGTGAGGAGTGCTTTGGTTTGTGTTGTGGAGGACCAGTGAAAGGAGGCAGTGACAGTGGGAAACAGATGAATGAAGAATAACTCCTGGGCTTTTAGTGAGGATTTCTATGATATTTTAATCAAGTTGAGTTTCTGTTTTGTTTTGGAGATGAACAGGTTCTGGATAAAAATCAAGCATTCTGTTGTCCTTGAAAAGTCAGCTGCTGGAAGCAGAGAGAAAACCCATTTTCTGTTTCAAATCTGCCTTTTTGTGTTTCAGTTGGGACTCTCAGCTCCTTGGTTTCACCTTCAATGACATGTTTATCCGCATCTCCACCCGCCTTGCCTCCAAGTACCTTTATGGCTTTGGGGAAACTGAGCACACATCCTATAGGAGAGACTTGGAGTGGCACACTTGGGGGATGTTCTCCCGAGACCAGCCCCCAGGGGTAAGGACAGATCATTTGGGATCTGTGTCTCTGCTTCTCTCCACCCACACTGCTCAGGCTTCGGGCTTCATCTTCCCAAACTCCACTTGGTCCCCTCATTCTGGTTTAGACGAGTGGGCCAATTCTCAGGCTCCTTTGTTTCATGTGTTTAATTGATTTCATGGAGAAAACTAGACCCATCTTAGCAAACACTTTTATGTTGAGTTTCTTTCTCAGGTGTAATGTCTTTTAAACGCCTACTGCTTCTCCCCATGACTTTCCAGTACAAGAAGAATTCCTATGGTGTCCACCCCTACTACATGGGGCTGGAGGAGGATGGCAGTGCCCACGGAGTGTTCCTGCTGAACAGCAATGCCATGGGTAAGGCCGTCCAGCGCCTCCCTTATTTTGGGGGGCTACCAATCATGCTTGAGTCAGTTTAGAATGTTTTTAGCCCAACTGTTCCTTGAAGTCAAAATTTTCATTTTACGGGCATTAGTGTTTATTTTTTCTTTGTGTTTAGCCTTTCTGTTTATTTCAGTATAGGATCATGTGATAAGAGGATTTAACCCAACCCTCATTTTGGTAAAAATCACATAAGAAGGGATAGTAACACCACATGGGTCCCAGATATCCTGGAGGCCAGCTCGTGGAAGCCAGTTATATAATTTGAATTAGGGTAAAACTATGGGTCAGAGAAGTTAGTCTGGGGGTATGAGGGTGTATGGTACATTGAAAAATTACCTATTGGGTACTATGTTTGCTATCTGGGTAACAGGATTCCTACCCCAAACCTCAGCATCATGCAATATTCCCATGTAACAAACGTGAATGTGTACCTCTTTATCCAAAATAAAAGTTGAAATGTAAAAATAATTTTATAAGAGTAGAATGACAAAATATAGTAAAGTACACCAAAAGGAATCAAACCCAGAAATGGGACCTGTAGACTTCCACTGAACTTCTTCAGTTCTGTGTGTGGATGATAGAAAATGCCTGCTCTTACCACTCTGTGATAGGGAGGGAGCAGGAAGATGGAGAATGTGTGGATTTCAGGGGTGATTCGTGATGTGGAAGGTTTCCATCTGGCTTGGCATTTTTCTTCCTTTTCAGACGTGACATTCCAGCCCCTGCCTGCCTTGACATACCGTACCACAGGGGGAGTTCTGGACTTTTATGTGTTCTTGGGGCCAACTCCAGAGCTTGTCACCCAGCAGTACACGGAGGTAGGGGGAAATCCAGCTGTTTATCAAGCACTTATACAGCACATTCTGGATGCCAGAGCCCACATTGATTAGTGTAACTCTCAGATGATAACTGGAAATATTGGTCTTTGTTGGAGAGAGATTATAGAATAAGAAAAAATAAACACATTCAGATTATCATTAAATGTACAGCCTCTGTAAGCATTGCAGAAGAGCAGATGTTATGGTGGTACCAGTGGTGGTGATGGTAGTGATAGTGTGGTGGTGGTGGTTTTTGTAGTTATGGTGGTGGTGATGGTGATGATGGCAGTAGGGGCTGACGGTGGGGACAGTGATGTGGGAATGGTGATAATGATGGTGGTAGTAGTGGTAGTGTTGGTGATGGTGGTGATAGTGGTGGGGGTGGTGTTGATGGGTGTGTTGGTGATGGTGGTAATGATGATGATGGGGGTGGTGGTAGATATGGTGGTGGTAGTGGTGGTGACAGTGAGGTGGTGTGAGGAGTATGGTGGTGGTAGTGGTTGTGATAATACTGATGATGGTGGGGGTGGTGATGGTGTTTGTGGTGGTGATGGTGTTTGTGTTAGTGATGGTGATGATGGTGGTGGTTATGGTGGTGGTGGTGACAGTGGGGTGGTGTGAGGAGTGTGATGTTGGTGATAGTGGTTGTGATGATAGTGGTGATGGTGGGGATGGTGGTGGGGGTGGTAGTGGGGTGGTGGTGATGGTAGTGAAGGGTAATGATGATGGTAATGATGGTGGTGGAGGGCATGACAGTGGTAGTGGTGGTGATGGTGAAAATAGTGATGGTGGTGGTGACCATGGTGGTTTTGGCAGCAGCAGCAAATACTTATGTACTACCTACTGCACATCACTGATTTATTGCTTGCTGCCTGTTAGAGCACTTCGCACATAATAACTTCTTCAGTCCTCACAAAAGGACTCTGAGGCAGAGGCTATTATTATACCCTTATTTACAGATGAAGAAACTGAAGCACTAAGAGTTTACTTAATTTTTGCCTAAAGTCACACAGGTAGCAGGACTGGAGCGTGTATGCTAAGCCAGGCATTTGTCTCTGATTCTGGGCTTCTTAATGAGTTACCTACAGTGTCTCTAGGAATGGAGTAAAATCAGCTTTTCCATAATTTTTAAGAAGGAGTTCAAGCCTAGCAGAAAGCTTTCTCCAAGTATCCCAGTGGCTCTATATCCTGTCAGTTTTGATGTGGATTTCAATTAGTCAGTTGTCTAGCTTGGGGCATGGAAAAATACTCTTATTACTTTATGTAAAACTTCAATCTGGTGCCTCTGTTCTGAGGACTAATATTTTCTGTCTATTTTTTCTAGTTGATTGGCCGGCCTGTGATGGTACCTTACTGGTCTTTGGGTTTCCAGCTGTGTCGCTATGGATACCAGAACGACTCTGAGATCGCCAGCTTGTATGATGAGATGGTGGCCGCCCAGATCCCTTATGTACGTTCTCAGTCATGGCTCTGGAGTTTTGTAACTAACCCAGGTGCCTCTGTGTCTGGGTTCATTTGTCTAGTATTCGTGGGATTCTATAAAAACATAATGTTCTTTTTCAGACAATATCACAGCCTCACCCTAGCACAGTCATATAGGTAAGGGTGCTTGTTTCCATCTTCTAGAGATGATAGCTCAAGATTCACCATGACTTGCCAGAGGGGGAGATAGGCTGGCTCCAGGGCTTTTTCTGCTATCTCATGCTTCCTTCCATTTCTTTCACATGTCTTCAAAACATTTAGTCAAAATGTCCTTGGTTCCATAAGAATAAATGATATCCCACAGTTCTTTTACTTAATTCTTGAAAAAAACTAACCCCAGTCAGACCATTGTATATGTGGATACGACCTTATTTCCTGCAGCCCTGGTGCTGTAGCACAGTGTCCTATCGACTCTGAGCTATCACTGATGGAATATACGGATCCTGATACGGGTTTCCAGAGGGCAAACATATATAAATAAACCTTATCTTTCACTGGAGAGTGGGAGGGGACCCAGTCATCGGAGAATTAATCCAGTGTACCATCGCATATCTAATTTTATTCTACATTTCTATTGTTTTACAATAGTTCCATTAGTGGAACATAGTGTTTCCATTAGTGGATAGTGAAATGCAGTATTCATTCTCCATAAGAATGTTGTATCTGATTTCCCTCAGGGTTGGGTATTCCAAAGCACCTATACATTGTTGCTTTGTTTTGATATGTTTTGCAGTAGATTTATCATCCACATTGTATTAGCCCTGGGTAGTTAACAGTATTTTTTCTAAGCATGAACCACTGATACCAGGGGAAGCCTCTTGGGGGAGGTCATCACAATCACACCTGACGGTGGCAGTTTACAAAGCACTGTCCAATCCAGTGTACTTATTTATCCTCAGAATAGCTGTGTTAGAGAGGCATTCTCATCCTATTTTATGCTGACTTAAGGTTTTTTTCTATTTGATCACTGAACATTTTAAAAATTAAGTGAATTTCCCAGCACGTGTACCTAACAAATGGCAGAGCTGGGGTTTGCAAGCATCAACGAGAAGCTGTCTGGAATTCCACCATGTGCAGTGGAGGGTTGTTCTCCTGTAAAGGTTGAGCGTGTACAGCAGCAGCCACTCAGCTCCCCGTGTCCTCCCGCAGGACGTGCAGTACTCAGACATCGACTACATGGAGCGGCAGCTGGACTTCACCCTCAGCCCCAAGTTTGCTGGGTTTCCAGCTCTGATCAACCGCATGAAGGCTGATGGGATGCGGGTCATCCTCATTCTGGTTAGTCCTGATGTGAATGTGTGCTGTCTGTTTGGGAGCAGGTATGGGCTTTGGTGGAGAAAGAGTTATACTTTATTTCCATATTGCAAGTAGATAAATTGAAGTGCAGTAAGAATTCTGTATTTCCCAGGACTCACAGAAAGTCTACAGTTCAGGTAGAAGCCAGCGAGTTCGCCCTGGAGGAGTTCTCCTTTATTCTGTTTCTCTTCATTCCCTGGGTTTGATTTTCCCAACTGACTTATCCTTTGATTTCAGGATCCAGCCATTTCTGGCAATGAGACACAGCCCTATCCTGCCTTCACTCGGGGCATGGAGGATGACATCTTCATCAAATACCCAAATGATGGAGACATTGTCTGGGGAAAGGTATAATCCTAAGGGATGATCCACTAGTCCCTAGCCTGAGGGTGGGTCACGATTAGTGGGTCACATGCCTGTGTATGTTATTTCTGGCGTTTTCTATTTGGGCTCTGAGGTCAGACGCTCTCCTTTTGTCAAACAATATTTGTTGATACCGTTATCAACTTTTTTTTTTTTTTTTTTGAGATGGAGTCTGGCTCTGTCGCCCGGGCTGGAGTGCAGTGGCCGGATCTCAGCTCACTGCAAGCTCCACCTCCCGGGTTTACACCATTCTCCTGCCTCAGCCTCCCAAGTAGCTGGGACTACAGGCACCCGCCACCTCGCCCGGCTAGTTTTTTTGTATTTTTTAGTAGAGACGGGGTTTCACCGTGTTCGCCAGGATGGTCTTGATCTCCTGACCTCGTGATCCGCCCATCTCGGCCTCCCAAAGTGCTGGGATTACAGGCTTGAGCCACCACACCTGGCCCGTTATCAACTTTTAAAGTAATGTAACGCGTTATGGAATTCACTTTTCCATGAATCCTACATGATAATCAAAGTATCATTGCTCCTAGGACATGGTTTATATAATGTGAGGGAAATCCTATGTAAGGGAAACTGTCTCATGCATCGCTACTGAGCGTGTTTCTCTCCATAGGTCTGGCCCGATTTTCCTGGTGTTGTTGTGAATGAATCTCTAGACTGGGACAATCAAGTGGAGGTAAAAGGGTCTTTGTAAATTTGGGTGGAGTCAGGGTTTCTAGGCAGGAGAAGCCCTTCCTGGGATTCTAGACATGCCTGTACCATGGACATGGGCTTGGCAAGGGCGAAACACTTAGGGGATGTGTCTTGGGTGTCAGTCTGTGCCAATTAGTTTACATGGAGTAATACTTTACTGCCCACTGGGATGTAGATATGTGTTATTATCCTTGGGATTTAAGACCAGAGAGCTCAAATTACTTGTCCAAGGTTTTAGGTGACTTGTCCACGGTTTTAGGTGACAGAGTGTTGATTTCAATTTCAAGGCTGTCAGATTACAAAGGCCCAAAAATTTCTACTTTTCCTCCGAAAAGTGCTATCTTTTCTCTGAACTAGTATACTTACTGTTGTTGCCTTGGTTATCCCTTTTAAACAGTCTTCAACCCTCGAAGACTGACTAGGTCTTTTTATTTGTATATATTTTTGTTTTTTTCTTCATGAACACATTTCTCCATTTCCACACTTACAAGTCATCCTCTGAGCTCAATGCTTCCTTGGGTTTCTCAACTTTGCTTTTACCTCTCAGTTTCCAACCTTATTGTAAAACCTGCTCACTCCTGGGGTCGGTTTGTTGCTTGTAATGGATCCAGGTAGCCCATGCTTCTGAACCTGAAGTTCTTTCCAGATTCACTAAGTATTTCTTGCTTGAATGAATACATGGCTTCTTACAGGTCTAGGAAGCCTACAGCCCCATCCTCTGGCCAAGATGTGTGTCTCCTGAACTGAGGCAGCCTGTGTGCTTTACTATCAATTGTTGTGACAGTTCCCACAGACAGGGTTTTCAGGGTGGGGCCGAGAACTTCCTGGGTAGCAAGTACCTTGCCCTACCTCTTGAGCTGTTCTTCAATAATGGTTATTCTATCTGGGTAGGAATTGTAGCAGGGCATGTGTAGCCTGTGTGACCCCCACAGGACAGCTGAGGAGACAAGGAAAAGGCCTCTTTTCTAGGACACCTGCAAGGAATTGAAGGGATAAAGAAGCTGGCCTGTGCAATCAGCAATGTGGTATATGTTGTAGAGACTAGATACTGTCTCAGGGTCAAGTATTAATCAGAGAAATATCCATATTGTAACAAATCCCAGCAGTTGTAAATTCAGTTAGCAGCCACTCAGAAGCCCAGGCGTGAAGGCCTCTTTTGGGAGTTCTTTCTACATAATGTAAGATCGTAGCCCATGGACAGAGATGCAGGAGAAACATTCCAGTCACCAGGAATGTGACTAGCAAGAGTTAGGCCAAATATTCATGCCTTATCCAGATAAGTTGATTTTCAGGGCAAGTGGTGAGTCCTAGAGGGAAAGACATATATTAGACAGAACCACACAATCTGGAGCCAGGGGCTAAGGCCTGGCACAGCTCCAGTAGGGTAGGGAGAACAGATGGTACTGCAAACCCATGATGCGTTCTTCTCTGGTGTCAGTCTCTGACTTCCTGGATCCCAGAGCCAGTTGGCAGCAGTAGCACTTTTTAATTTAAAATGAGACACACTTGGGACCAGGCTGCTTGGCTATTGGACTGCATGTCTTTATTTACTGTCAGTAGATGCAGTAAAACAAAACGAGCAAAACAGAACCTGGGGCAGGTTTTGAAGATTGGCAAGAATTAGTCAGACTCAGTTCAAGGCTGGTTTCCTTTTGTCTACTACTGAACAAGTATCTATCTATTTATGTATATCTATGTATTTATCTATCTATCTTCAATCTATCATGCCTATGTATCTACTGGTCGATCTATTAATTCATCCACACACTCTATCTATCTATCTATCTATCTATCTATCTATCTATCTATCTATCAATCATCTATCATCTACTTAATCTATCTGTATCTATCTGTCTGTCTATCTACTGTATCTACTCAGGTTATATCTATCTATCTGTCTACCTATCTATCTATCTATCTATCTATCTATCTATCTATCCATCCAGCCAGCCAGCCACCCTATTCATTTATATCTATCTGTCTATCATTCTATCCTATCTATCTATTCTCTATCTATCTCTACCTTTATTCATCCACTCACCCTATCTATCCAAATCCCTCTTCTATCTATCTATCTATCTATCTATCTATCTATCTATCTATCTATCATCTATCTACCTATTTATTTACCATCTATCTCTATGTATGTATGTATATATGTATAATATTCAAGGGAGAAGACTTAGCTTCCTGTCCTCTCGTCACCTGTCACAGAGAATCACTTGAAGCTTAGGGGTCCAAGCAGCCCACATGGACACAGGAACTTGCCCAGCCAGAGAAGTTCTGAGTCATGGGCTTCTTGACTTTTATCAAGTAGTCAGTATCAGAACCCCACAGTTCATCAGCCAGTAGGGGCAACACTGCCATCCTGAGGCAATTGGAAATCTGAGAGCAGTGTTGGTTATCACAGGGACACCAGAGGCATTCAGTGGGCAGTGCTCAAGGATGTTGATAGCTCTGATTGCAGGGAATTCTCCACAAATATCTCTCACCTCAAATGCCAGTTGTGCCCCTGATGAGAAACTCTTCATCAGGGAGTCACAGAATCTGTCAGTTAGCTCATAAGAGATAAGTCTTCATAGATAGGATAATTATAACTATTGGTTGGTACAAAGGTAATTGCCGTTTTTGCCACTGAAAGTTATTAAAAGTAGGCTGGGCACGGTGGCTCACATCTGTAGTCCCAGCACTTTGGGAGGCTGGTCACGAGGTCAGGAGTTCGAGACCAACCTGACCAACATGGTGAAACCCCATCTGTACTGAAAATACAAAAATTAGCCAAGCGTGGCGGCACATGCTTGTAATCCCAGTTACTCAGGGGGCTGAGGCAGGAGAATCACTTGAACCCGGGAGCAGAGGTTGCAGTGAGCCAAGATTGACCCACTGCACTCTAGCCTGGGCAACAAAGCGAGACTCCATCTCAGAAAAAGAAAGAAAGAAAGTAAGTTATTAAAAGTAATGACAAAAACTGCAATTACCTTTGCCCCAACCTAATATTTATATTATTTATAGTAAGATCCACTCGATGAAGCTGGTGAGGATGAAGCCACTGATGTCCAGGTCTGGCTTCACTGAATATAAAACAAACAGCCAACAGTCCCACGAAAGCAGATTTCTGAGTCCAAAGCTCCAGTGGTTTAATTCAGTAAGTCTGTGATGGGATCTAGGAATTGCATTTTGTAGCATGTGATGTGCTACAAAAAGACTGCTAGGTGATCCTGAGGCCCAGTGTGTGGGTGGGTACGTCACTGTTTGTAGACTGGAGAAAGTGAAGGCAGAAGCCACAAAGGCAAGACTTGAATATGCACAGGTGTAAGGTAGAGCCAGCAAGTTGGAGAACGGCAGAACATTTTTATGAATTTGGTAGGGGTCATCCGAGCAGTACTTAGGGAAGTTCCTACATCATGGCTGGCAGGGTTCCCCACGTGTACCCCGTATGGGATACAATTCTGACTCAGATGTGGCTGATACTCTCTTTATTCTAATTCTCCATCCCGCACCTATCCCATTGTTTCTAACCCTGCCTGATCTGGAGCTCTCTGTTTCTGATGAAAGGTTCTCTTTGTCGGGTTTCCTGGTTTCTACCTCCATTTCCTAACAAAAGGCATACCTGGCAAGCCCACTTCTCTCAAGATTCTGCTGATGTGAGCCACTGTCTTCTCACGTCCTTGACAGCCAAACTCATGCAGGCTGATCTGTTTCTGTTTTCTCATGTTCCTTTTCTTGCCCTTTATGTAGACATATGGGTTCCTACCTGCCTTTTGTCTATTGTGTATAAGAACTGGAGTTCCCCTAGACCAAGTCCTCTTTCTGTTGCCTACCCCACCCTTCTCACCAGCATTCTTTAGCTCTTTAACTCTTACAGTGGTGTGATTATCATAAAGGAGGCTATTTACTGAGACATACAAAGGGCCATAATGTTCCATAACAAGCAACATTTATTTGCTGCTTGTAAGAGGTGTGAACCCACCATTAAACAGTGAGTATCTATTTGTGTCAAGTTCTAAGCTAAGCGTTGTGCAAAATATAATATTCATCACTCAGATGAATATAAAACCAGCTTCTTGCTCCCAAAAGTCTACAATGTAGTTAAGAAGTTGTATCTGGCTAGGCACGGTGTCCCATGCCTGTAATCGCATCACTTTGGGAGGCTGAGGTTGGTGGATCACTTGAGGTCAGGAATTTAAGAACAGCCTGGCCAACATGAAGAAGCCACCTCTCTACTAGAAATACACAAATTAGCCAGGTGTGGTGATGCGTGCCTGTAATCCCACCTACTCAGGAGGCTGAGGCAAAAGAATCGCTTGAACCTGGAAGGCAGAGTTTTCAGTGAGCCGAGGTAGCACCACTGCACTCTAGCCTGCGTGGGTGATAGAGCAAGACTCCATCTCAAAAAAAAAAAGAAGTTGTACCTTGAATCCATCTTTCAGGTTAAAACAAAAACAATGCTGTTATTATCTGAAGAAAGATGAGAACAAGGGGAAGTTGAAATGTTCTCTTTAAGTCCTCTCAATTTATGTTCCAACAGCTGTAGTTGTCCTGTGATTCTGAAATTGTAGAAAACACTGAGGTGTACTGGCCTAATATCCTGAAATGTAATCTTACTCCTTCCTCCCCTCTCTCAGTGGGAATGATATAGGAGGGACTCCCTGGGTGTTTCTTCCTAATCTGTTACCACGCATCTCATGTCTGCAGTCTCTCCCTGGCTTTGTCTTTGAGGAGTGCTTAGGAAATGGTGGGACTGACGTTGAGGGTTGGGCGTTGAGTGCATGAGGTCATGAGTTCCGGGTATTGATTGTCATCATCTATGTCAATATGAAGAAAACAGTTTTTGGAAGTTTTCCAAGTGCTGGGAAGGTGTGCAAATTGCACTAATTTCTCTTCTCATTCTACATTTCTCTAATAAGCTAATAACATTATTAGCTTATGTTGAGGCCGTCTGTCACCATGCAGCTCAAGTATCTGTGTGAGTTGCATTCTCGGTAAGTGCCTGCTTGCTGTCTTATATATTTGTGTGGGATAAATAAGTTATATTTATATTTTACAGCTATATCGAGCTTATGTGGCCTTCCCAGACTTTTTCCGTAATTCAACTGCCAAGTGGTGGAAGAGGGAAATAGAAGAACTGTACAACAATCCACAGAATCCAGAGAGGAGCTTGAAGTTTGATGGCCTGTGGATTGTAAGTGTGTGTGTGTGTGTGTGTGTGTGTGTGTGTACCTGTGGCACTTGTCTATCTTTGTGTGCCTGAGTATATGGACCACTGACCTTCAGTCAAGAGGATAGTCATTGTCCAAGGAAGACTTTGGACATATCAGACACTTCCTCCACTCAGGAGGGGAACAGCCTGATAGCCCTCACACCTTATACCAGACCTGACGTTCTTACTATAAAACCTCTGAGGCAATTGACTAGGAATTTCTTGGAACTTTCACTGCCTCACGCCCACCTTGAGAGAGATTTTTTTTTAACCCTCTAGCCAGTTGTTCTGCAGGGGTGAATTAATCTTTCTAGCCAGTTATCACTAGGGTTTGATGAAGCTCCCAGGGCTGGCATCTACAGGAGTTACTGGATGTTGAACAATTTATTCAGTGCTTCCTTGGCTCAGAATTGGCAGGACGTAATTATCTTAAAAAGTAAGGTATGTCTGTGTTTGGTATTTCTAGGATATGAATGAACCATCAAGCTTCGTGAATGGGGCAGTTTCTCCAGGCTGCAGGGAGACCTCTCTGAACCGCCCTCCCTACATGCCATGTAAGAAGCCTTGGCCTCCTTGTTTGGCAGAGCCATGATTGGAAGAAGGATTACATTGGAGGAGCTCCAAGGCCAGGGGTGTGCCTGGATAGCTCAGGGCACATCCTCAAGGCTGCTGTGGTTTACTGGGGACCAGAGACAAAAGCTCTGCACATGCTTCACCCAGCTGGGCATGTGCAAGTGACTAGACTCATTGCACAAATTTCTTGAATTTGTCCAGAAATCACTTAGCAGTGCTCATGCCACCAAAGGGTTCTCACACTTAGGCTTGTTAGTTTTTTAGGCTTATGTGAATTCAATCACAGGAATTTTTTGGTGTCATCAATGGGTGGAAATTATTGGCTTGTCATTATTGTGGAGCTGATGGACTTTGGAGTTGTACTTGGATTCATATCTTAGCTCCAGAAATTGTTCACTCTAGGAGTTTTGTGACTTTTCACAGATTATGCGATATTTCCGAATTTCAGTTTGCTGTACTGTAAAAGACAGATAATGAAGTCTTCTTCATAGAATTATAAGAATTACATGAAATAATTGACACATCAAAAGTCAAAATCAGAGTCTGTCATGTAGTGTTTGACAGCTGTACATTCTTCCTTACACCTCCGCTTTCTTCAGTGAACTTGATGTTGGAAACACTGCAGGTGCCATAGCAGCTCAGAGCTGGGGTCGCTGTGCTCATGTCTCTGGGAAGATGGAGAGTGACACAGGCAGGACTCAAGTCAGTCTTAAGATCCAATGTCCAATCCCTTGAGGAGAGGTCAGGGATAAACAGAATCAGGGCTGGATTTCATCTCACCCGTTCTTCCTCCTCAGATTTGGAGTCCAGGGACAGGGGCCTGAGCAGCAAGACCCTGTGCATGGAGAGTCAGCAGATCCTCCCAGACGGCTCCCCGGTGCAGCACTACAACGTGCACAACCTGTACGGGTGGTCCCAGACCAGACCCACATACGAGTGAGTCTCTGCCTTCTCCAGCTGTCACAACCCGGAGGGATTGCCAGGGACTGACATAGCCACCCTAGTTTTCTTTCATTCCCATTCCAGGGGTTAAGAAGATTCTCATGACAACTGTGTAATGATTCTTATTAAACAAATGCTCATTAATGTGGAGCCAGGCCCTCTGATGAAAAGGAGGAGGACAGATTTAAATAAGACATGGTCCCACCAGTGAAAAACTTAATGATCCTGGTGGGAACAACACACATGGAGACACCATAATGATCACACAGGGCAGCCGGCGGTGCAATAGCTTTAGTTACAGGAGGTGAAGGGAACACAGAGACTGGGCATCTCTCCCCTTTATTTCAAAGTGAATCATCTTTGGAGACTTTTTTTATTTTTGGCCATTCTTGGTGGAGAGTAATTGGTATTCTACTGAATTAGCACAGTCCTGCTTTGCAAGCTCAACGAATGGTATGAATTCTTCTAAGGACAGTCTTATGATCTTCACTGTGTTCCTCTTCAAATATAGAAAACTAAGTACTGAGCAAGCCAATAGCAAGATTTAGTAATTTCTTTCTATTTTTGGGGCAATCCAGTGAGATTGCTACAGTGAAGTTCTTTGTAAAGCACTGTGAGAACATGTGACTCTTTATCTCCATTATCTGGGATCAGTGGATCCCCCATTACAGCTCAGACTTCCATGTTCCCTCCAATCACGCAGCAAACATTGACTAGGCTCAAGGGCTCTGGGAGCAGAAGCTCTCTGGCCTTTGCTCCCTGGCCGTGCCCTTAGTTAACCTCCTGTTGCCCTCCAACCAGAGCCATGCAGGAGGTGACGGGACAGCGAGGGGTGGTCATCACCCGCTCTACATTTCCCTCTTCTGGCCGCTGGGCAGGACATTGGCTGGGAGACAACACGGCCGCGTGGGATCAGCTGAAGAAATCTATCATTGGTGCGTGGCTCCTTCCCAGGGCCTGTGCCGGTAGGGCAGGGAATTGGGATCCTTGGGGAAGAGGTGAGGAGGCGGGTGGTGAGAGCCTGGTGTGACACTGCTGTGCTTCTCATTGCAGGCATGATGGAGTTCAGCCTCTTCGGCATATCCTATGTGAGTGTCCTTGGGATCCTCCTAAGCACCAAGAAGGTGGGGACATCTTTCAGAAAACATCATCAGGCTTGTTTTGTTTCCTCTTGTTTCAGACAGGAGCAGATATCTGTGGGTTCTTTCAAGATGCTGAATATGAGATGTGTGTTCGCTGGATGCAGCTGGGGGCCTTTTACCCCTTCTCAAGAAACCACAACACCATTGGGACCAGGGTAGGACAGTGGCTCCTGCCTCCCGTGTTTCACTTGAAACACCACCTCCATTTCTGATCTAAAGCTAATGCAGTCTGCGTTTTAAAGATTCCTGCGATATCTTTAAAAAATTTTTTTTTCTTTTGAGACAGGGACTGACTCTGTTGCCTAGGCCGGATCGTGCAGTGTCCCAATCATGGCTGAATACAGCCTCAACCTCTGGGGCTCAAGAGACTCACCTATGTCAGCCTCTTGAATAGCTGGAACTGCAAGCACATATCAATGTGCCCAGAAAATTATTGTGTTTTATACAGATGGGATCTTGCCATATTTCCCAAGCTGGTCTTGAACTCCTGGCCTCAGCCTCTGAAAGTGCTGGGATACAGGCATGAGCCACTACACCCTTAAAAATTAAGCGCTGTGGCCTCAGTGAACCACATTCCTCTGTGTTCTTTAGATTATGATTATATTTTGTTCTTGTTGTTTAGGCAGAATTGTACCAAATGTACCCAAAAAGAATGTCTTATGGTGAAATTTCGTTAGCTGTCCTAGGAGAACTACAGTAACCTTTTCCAGTTGATTAAGAATATTCTCTGGGCCTCATGTATGGTTATCTGTTGTTTAGCTGTGAGTGATCTTCAACTGGAATATGCTTTCTTAAATCTCCTAGAAATTTCAGGGTGACCTCCCAACACTGTTCTCTTTCTCCTTTAGAGACAAGACCCTGTGTCCTGGGATGCTGCTTTTGTGAATATTTCCAGAAATGTCCTGGAGACCAGATACACCCTGTTGCCATATCTGTATACCTTGATGCATAAGGCCCACACGGAGGGCGTCACTGTTGTGCGGCCTCTGCTTCATGAGTGAGTGTCCAGCAGGGATCCCAATGACTAATGGATGACTTACTGCATTCTATGTGGTGGGAGTTGAATTCTTCCAAATTAAAGACATGATTGCTTTTTGACGTGAGCTCTTCAGGTGAAGACCATACTTCGTTACTGTCTTTAGCATAGTGCTATACATGCCATAGGTTGTTAATGAAAGGCTATTTATTGAATGAACAAAACTGAAATGATGCAGTACAGCATGGAATAATTTCTTTCTAATTTGGCTGTGCAAAGACCTCTCTACCTTTTGTAGCAGTTTGGTTATATGTAGCCAGGTCACAGGAGAAGGATTTCAGGAAGAGATCTGAGGGAAAAAGGCCATCCTTGCGTTTAAAATGTGACATGGTTAAGAAATATGGTTAAGTATTTTACAGGACGGAACACATCTACATCTGAGCATTTTAGGCACATCCCGTGGGAGGAGCAGAGGCTGGTGCTCCTGATGAAGCTAGGCCTAGGGAAAAAACAAGGCAGGCTTAGGGGCAGCTGGATTTCCAACTTGGGTCTGAACTTGAGGAGCTTCTTCCGAGTCTCGGGCTGGGGCTCTGTTGGGCTCTGTTGGGCACCTTCATTTCCCTTTCCAGGTTTGTGTCAGACCAGGTGACGTGGGACATAGACAGTCAGTTCTTGCTGGGCCCAGCCTTCCTGGTCAGCCCTGTCCTGGAGCGCGTGAGTATGGAGGCCTCCGATGGGGGGAGGATCCCAGCTGTGAGGCTTGGGGAAAAGGACGAGGAGAAGAGACCTGAGCTGGTGGGGGTCGTAAGACATGATTTCTTATTCTCCCTGTGTCTGTTCCTCCCCTTCTGAGCTGAAGTCCATCACTTAGGTGTTCTGGGCCTCAGCTCCTTCATCTTTAAAATGAGCCTAACAATTCTGGTTCATAGGATGATCAAGAAGAAAACACCTCATAGTGTATTAAATGACACAATCATTTCTTCGTTAACTAAAATAAGGAAGAGAAGGTCAGATGGGGGCAGTATTGTAAAGAATTCCTAACAATCCCCTAGCACTATTACAACTCTTCAGAAGGATTACTTGGCAATGTGTGTACTCGTGCTGCTGCTGGCTAACCCTCCCTTCCTGTGCAGCAGCACCTCCCAGTAGTAAAAGGCATTTCTTTACTTCTGTTGTTGATTGGGCTTCTGATTAAAATACCAGTTAATTGCACCTCCCCAAAATCTTTTTTTTTTTTTTTTTTTTTTTGAGACAGAGTCTTGCTCTGTCATCCAGGCTGGAGTGCAGTAGCGCTATGTCAGCTCAGTGCAACCTCTGCCTCCCCGGTTCAAGTGATTCTCCTGCCTCAGCCTCCTGATGTAGCTAGGACTACAGGCGCCCACCCATGACCGGCTAATTTCTTTTTTTTTTTTAGTAGAGTCAAGGTTTCACCATGTTAGCCAGGATGATCTTGATCTCCTGGCCTCATGATCCACCCTCCTCAGCCTCCCAAAGTGCTGGGATTACAGGCAGGAGCCACCCCATGCCCAGCCCCCAAATCTGATTGTACCCACAAAATTTTTTTCTGCCCCAGACACAACCTCAGTTGTTTGTCTCTTTAAGAGTGAATGGCGTAAGCCTGTTTCTATAAGCAAATACTGATTTTTTTTGTTCCGGAAGTCCTGGATACCAAAGTGCTTTATGAATGCCACTTGTTTTGGGTAGACAAATCTCCCCTGTTTGAAAAAGAAAAAGGGGTGGAAGGTTTCCCCAATAGCCAACCTCCTGAGAGATGAAAGCAAGTGGGCCCAAGGCCATCACATTTATTTAACCTCTTTCCTAAGCAGTTTAGTTTTTCTGTCCTGGAAAATGGTGCCCACTGTCTTACCTTGTTTGTGTTTCATTTTAGAATGCCAGAAATGTCACTGCATATTTCCCTAGAGCCCGCTGGTACGATTACTACACGGTAAGTTTTTCTGAATGTTTATACAACATGGGAAAATGGTAGAGAAAACAAAGGCTTTAGATCTGGTGGACCTTAGGTCAAATGCTGGATCTGTAACCCACCTGCTGTGTGGTCTTAGATAAGTCACTTTAACCCTTGTAACCTCAGTTTTCTCACCTCCAAGTGGAGTAAGACCACTTCCCTCATAGAACCGTTGTGAAATAACACATAAAGCATCACACTCAGGGTCTGGATTTTGTGGGTGTTCTCTTTGTGTTAGTTTTTAATATTTCCTTATATCACTGCTCTTTACCATGTTGTGTAAAGGCAGATGCTAGCCAACATTTGAGATTGTGTTGAAAACTATAGGTTTTGTTTTTAATGTTTATATATTTGCCTGCTGTAAGTTCGTAAGCATAGAGGCCTTTTTGTCTCTTTTTATTAAATATCTCCTTCCATAGCATAGATGCTCAAAGAAGGGTGATGCACATAATTACCTAAGGCACACAATTGATTAGACAATGTGCAAAACACACACAGAGGTGTGGGACCCAACCCTTGTGAGTCTAAGCAGTGCAAGTACATTTAGAAATGAGGCAGCAATGAAGAGCTCCTTGCCGCATAGTTTCATTGCTAGTATGATTCCCAAAGACTCAGCTGGGAAGCCAGGGTCTTCCAGGGCAGCTCTGGGGTGGTGGTCTCTTGCTGGGACCCTGAGAACTCAGACCCTGATTCTTGGGGTAGAATCAAAGAAGGCATTTTCTTGGTCTCTAATGAGGCCTCTTCTTCTGACTTTCTGAGAACTAAGTTGAGGGCTGGCAATATAGCAAAGGGGTGCAAACAGGGTTACAAGAAGCAGAGCATGTGCTGGCCCCTTTCATCCAAGGGGATTGCAGTGAGATTAGGTGAAAACTGGAGAAGGACGTGCAATTTTGTTCCTTCTCTTCTCAGTCCATTGGAGCCCAAATCCTCCCCACTGCTCTAGACTCCCCTTCCTGTTGCTAGTCTGGATCTGCCCTTAGGGTGGTAACATGTTAAGGCTCTGCTCTGTGCTTCCCAGCCAGGTCTTCCCTAGGAAGAGTGGCCAGCTTTCTTTAAGTGAGACTGGCCTTTGTCCTGAGTGTGCATGTTGAGTCTCCCATTCAGTAACAGAAGATGTCTTTGATCGAAGAGGGAAAGACACAAGAAATCATGGTGAAAGCTGTTTAGAAAAAGATGAAATTTTGATGTTTAATTAAAATGAAGATGAATCTCATAGTTAACATTAATGAAGAAGTGTCACGTTAATTAATCTTCCCAAGTTTGAGTACCTATTACTCGTTCTAGAGCACAAGCTGGCAGACTATGGCCCACAACCAAATCTGATTGTTATCTGATTTGCACATAAAGTTTTATTGGAACACAGCCATGCATGTATGTTTACATGTTGTCAACAGTAATTGCTTCTTACCTGTAAAGTAGCAGCTCTCAAATGAGAGGATTTTGCCTACCAGGGGACATTTGACAATGCCTGGAGATATATTTTGTTGGCACAACAGGGTGGGGGTGAAGAGGCGATGCTGTTGACGTCTGAGGATTCTGCTGAATATCAAAAGGCACAGATAGCCCCATCACCAGAGAATCGTCTGGCCCCAAATCTCAATAGTGCTGAGACTGAAAAGCCCTGCTCTAGTTGACAACATGTAGGATGGAAGGATGGTCCCTTAGGTTAGATTTCTGATTCAGGTGAGAGAGTAGCACCTCTTCCTGTCACACATCAGGCAAATGTAGTTTGTACGGTGGAAGCAAAGGCATAGACCCTAACAAGATATGATAGCCGCCTTGTGAGATTTCATGCAGCACTGGGTGAATGCGGAATGGGTAATGGCAGGTAAGTGGTGAAGGGTGATGAGCAGGCATAAGTTCAGAGGGGAGGATGAGATGTCTGGCAGGATGCGTTGTTTAGGGAGGGGCCTGTCCTCTCCTTCGTCATCTCTTACCTTCTTCTGCCCGCAGGGTGTGGATATGAACGCAAGAGGAGAGTGGAAGACCTTGCCAGCCCCTCTTGACCACATTAATCTTCATGTCCGTGGGGGCTACATCCTGCCCTGGCAAGAGCCTGCACTGAACACCCACTTAAGGTGAATGACAAGACTCAGGTTTTCCTTTACATGTCAGTTAGCTCAACAATCTATAATGAAGTCCACCAAAATGTAAGCATCACTCTCAAGCCCACATGCAATTTTACTCAACACTTGTTTTTTCTTTGTGCTTGTTTGTACTTTAACCTTTTTCAGACTCTACCCTCTTCGATTAATTATTAACAGCTCTTTTGTGTTTAAGGGAGTGAGATGATAGGTCTAAGAGTGTCATCTTTCAATCTCATGGTTGAAATGGAAGTCAAAAGAGGAGCAGCCATGATTCATAATAGTTTTAGTATACTATTGGGTCTAATTGAAGCTTTCCTAAGAAAACTATTGCTGAAAAATTGTTTATTCCTCTACAAGATGTTAAAATTCTAGATCAAAGTCTATGTATAAATTAACCATAAGTAACATCCAGTGAATGCTTGCCCTGTGCCTAGAGCTATATGAATATGGGCATTTCCATGTGGAAATTATGTATTTTTTCTTAGCAAAAGGAAAACATAAATTCTGTGAGGTTAGTAGTGTTACCACCATTTATTTCATAGATGAGCAAAAAGGCTAAGTGATTTGCTCAGAGTCACACAGCTAGTAAGTACATGAACGTGGACTAAAATTCACATCTCTCTGGTATCAATACTAAAATTCTCAGACTCCCTATTCATTTGATTCCAAAGATTTAAATAAAAATGAAGGACTTAAGACATTTGAAAGTAGAACTCCCTCTACATGTTTTGGATATTAGGTCACAAAAACAGAAAGATTTCAGCATCAGGATTTTCCTTTCAAAAGGTAAAGAAAGAACCCAGTTAGTTTGGTTGTCATTACGTTAAGAGCCTTAAAGGAGAATCCTCTTGATTCATTCACTAATTCATTTGTTCATGATATGAAGTCATATAGCCAGATGGAGACAGAATTAGAACTAAGTCACAAGTCTCTTGAATTCTAGTATGCAGTCTTTATCCCCCAAAGCACTTCCCTTTGCTGCTTTATGTTTGTATATAAACTCTTGGTGTGTGGCTGTGGCTTTGCTTTTAGCTAATGCCTCTCTCCCGCCTCACTGCAGCCGCCAGAAGTTCATGGGCTTCAAAATTGCCTTGGATGATGAGGGAACTGCTGAGGGCTGGCTCTTCTGGGATGATGGGCAAAGCATTGGTGAGTAGGGGTCACCTGGGATTCATGCCGATGGCACTGACTACATTCCTGGATTACCTTACAGGCCTGCTTTCACCTTTTCCCTGTTAAAACAATGTTGCATTTTAAAATATAATCATTTGTTAATTCAAGGGTATAATCCACATTGGACGTGATCTTTATTCCTCATGTAAATGAAGCTCAGTTCTGAATCACCTCCCATTATGCAACTGTTGTAATCCACTGTAGAAGGTAGCAATATGGGAGCCATGGGGAAAGTTTATCTGTAGCCAGCTGAGATAAAATTTCAGAGGATTTATGGTCAAGGACACGTTGCCTAATTACATGGTTTACTGTCCCAGTAAGAGGGGTAATACCTCTATCAATTGTATTTTTTATGGGATATTTTCTATTAGGAGTTTATAGGAATTGGTAAACTCTCAGGAGGATTGCTCAAGAAATTATTAGCTATTTCTAGACAAGTGCTGTCCAACAGAACTTTCTGCAGTGATGACAATGTTCTATATCTTCTGCTGTTCAATATTGTATCTACTAGGCATATGTGGCTATCGAGCACTTGAAATGTGTGACAAGTGCATCTGAAGAATTGAATTTTTAATTTTATTCAATCTTAACAAGCTTAAGTTTAAACAATTACATTTTACTAGTGACTACTCTCTTAGCACAGTTGTAAGGGATAGCCAGTGGCAACTGACTGAGTGGTGAGTCATTTATAAAGGGGCCAGCACGACCGGGCTCAGTGGCTCATGCCTGTAATCCCAGCACTTTGAGAGGCCGAGGCGGCCAGATCACCTGAGTTCGGGAGTTCGAGACCAGCCTCACCAACAGGGAGAAACCCCATTTCTACTAAAAATACGAAAAAATTAGCCAGGTGTGGTGGCACATGCCTGTAATCCCAGCTACTAGGGAGGCTGAGGTAGGAGAATTGCTTGTACCCGGGAGGCAGAGGTTGCAGTGAGCCGAGATCGCACCATTGCACTCCAGCCTGGGCAACAAGAGTGAGGCTCCATCTCAGAAAAAAAAAAAGAAAGAAAGAAAAGAGAAAGAAAAAGAGAGGGGCCAGCACACAGGGAAGAGTATGACAGCCACGAGGGAAGGGTGTAGGATGGGAATACTTGAAACCAAACTGTTGACTAGTTCCCCTTCACTGGCTGTGCTGGACTCCATATTCTTCGTGGGCCTGTGGCACACATTTAGGATAAAGGACAAATAAGCCTTTTCTTTGATCATCTTTGTTCTCTGGAGATCACATTTTTAAGTTTGCCTAATACCTCAAGATAAACCCACCAAGACACCAGTGTCGGTGTTTATGTATGTATGTGCATATAAATGTGTGTGCAGACATGTGTACACACAGCAAAAAAAAACCTGGAAATTCTGCGCTGATTAGGAAGATGCTGGGAATAGTAGACCACAAGGAAGAGAAGTGACTTAAAAATGGTGTCAGGTGCCGGGCGCGGTGGCTCAAGCCTGTAATCCCAGCACTTTGGGAGGCCGAGGCGGGTGGATCACGAGGTCAGGAGATCGAGACTATCCTGGCTAACATGGTGAAACCCCGTCTCTACTAAAAATACAAAAAAAAAAAAAAAAAACTAGCCGGGCATGGTGGCGGGTGCCTGTAGTCTCAGCTACTTGGGAGGCTGAGGCGGGAGAATGGCGTGAACCCGGGAGGCGGAGCTTGCAGTGAGCCGAGATCACGCCACTGCACTCCAGCCTGGGAGACACAGCGAGACTCTGTCTCAAAAAAAAAAAAAAAAAAAAAAAAAAAAAAAAAAAAAATGGTGTCAGGAAACTGTTATATGAAGTGACTCTGTCACACAGATGCATCTATACACATTCATTTCAAACATTTTGTGCAAACTGAGTATGGGTGCAGGGTTTGATTAGTCTCCATAAAGAGGGCTTACATTTTAAAATAGAACACTCAAAAGACAGAAAATAAAAATGAAGATAAGCCTTACTCTCTCAACAAGTAACTTGGAAGTCTACTTCTCCAAGACAAGTAGAAAATTAGAAGAGTATTTACATATTCTATAGCATAGAGTTCTACAGCACAGGCCCAGGCCATGTTTATCTTGTTGTCTGTTTGCAGATACCTATGGGAAAGGACTCTATTACTTGGCCAACTTTTCTGCCAGCCAGGTGAGTGTGACTGATATGAAGTGAGAATAAGATTCCACTGGCTTAGGAGGATGCTGAATATCATAAGGGCATAAAATACCACCTAGAAATTCTTCATTGCTCATCTTGCTAATTCACATTCTTCTACTTCTCTAGACTTCTGGTGGAAATTTACTATGCTCCCAGGAGGCTTTCTGCAATTAAACCTATCCTCATCTCATCAGTAATGATCATTATTCCAGTTTACCATGTTACAGATGGATGGGCTGTTTCTGTTATCTAGCCCTTGTTCCTAAGTTACCTTGGAATGGTCGGCACATTTTGTGATTCCTCCACCTGTAGAATATAAGTATCTTGACAGTTGAGACTTTTGTCTCCTATAGAGTTCAGGGCAGTGCAAAAGACCCTGCAGCTGCTTGTCAATGCAAAGTGGATGGGAGTTGGCAATAGGAGACAGAGTGATGAAATCATGGTTTCCGTGATCCAAAGACACAAGATGGTGACTCTGAAATTGTCTTACTTTATGATCTACATTTGTGCCTAAAAAGAGGTTAGAAAAAATTTGAACTAATTCTGCTATTATCTTTTTTTTAAATCTCCAATTCGACAGAATACGATGCAAAGCCATATAATTTTCAACAATTACATCACTGATACAAATCCTTTGAAACTGGGCTACATTGAAATCTGGGGAGTGGGCAGTGTCCCCATTACCAGTGTCAGCATATCTGTGAGCGGCATGGCCATAACACCCTCCTTCAACAATGACCCCACGACACAGGTTTGTGACTGGCGAAAAATGCGAATGGTATTTTCCACCCTTAATATGCCTAGTGCAGCGCCTGACTGCTTGCCTTCCAAATGATTCCCTCTCCTACCAGGCCCTCTGGGAATCCCTGAGTTTTCAGTGTGTTAGGAATGGACCACATGGAGATGAATGAAAAATCATGGTTTATCATCATTTGGAATGCATGGCCTGGATTCTTACTTTCCATGTTTGTCTTCTTGTCTGCAAACCTATGTAAAACTTTGTCTTGGCTCCCTCACCTCTGCCTCAGAGATCAACTTTCCAAATAGGTTGAACTATCATATTTTATCAAATATGATACCAAATATATCAAATATGCTTCATTATTTCATGTGCCACAAAGAAAGAAAAAAGGATGACAAAACTATGATAGAATGCTTCCTTATCACTCTTTTTTTTTTTTTTTTAAGACGGAGTCTCGCTCTGTTGCCCAGGCTGGATTGCAGTGGCATGATCTCAGCTCACTGCAAGCTCTGCCTCCCAGGTTCACACCATTCTCTTGCCTCAGCCTCCCAAGTAGCTGGGACTACAGGCGCCCGCTACCTCACCTGGCTAATTTTTTGAATTTTTAGTAGAAACAGGTTTTCACCGTGTTAGCCAGGATGGTCTCGATCTCCTGACCTTGTGACCCGCCTGCCTCGGCCTCCCAAAGTGCTGTGATTACAGGTGTGAGCCACCGTGCCCAGCCTCAAATTTTTATAATAAACTTATAGAAAGTTGTTGAAACTTCTTTAGACATAAATTTTTAGCTATATGTTTCAATATTGTAGGTGATAATATGGAGGAAAATGTTAAGTGGAGATATATTGCTGATTCTGCCTCAAAGTAATTTAGAAGAGGTAGACCCTACATGTGAAGAAGCACCAGAAATAGCTGAACCAATTTGTATCATATTTAAATTGTACTATTTAAATTTGTGTTAAACTGTTTTATTTTATTATTTAAATGGTTTATTGTATTTATTATTATTTTGAAGAAAAATCTGTGTTAGTAAGATATTTCCTCTGTACTGCAAAAGGCGTTGGTGATTCAGCACTTTATAAAAATCCTTCCACTAGTGTCTATGAAGTGTTTTCCTGAGCCACTGACACACTTTATGTACATTTTTATCCTAGTGCTTTCTTGATCTTACTAACTATTCCTTCCTATAATAATCCTTAAATGTTTTCAGTCCATCCATTCATAACACAGTAATAGCAATGAAGCTTACACGGGCACAGACAATAATGATTATGCCATGAGTGCTGCCTGGCTCACAGTATTCTATGGTTATCGATTACAAGACACACTCTGGTTGCATGAAAAATCTCTACCTTGGGATTAATGCAGTGTAGTGGTCCTGACACTTATCATCCCGATGGTAAATGAAACTTTCTTCCTTGTGTGTTTACTTATTATTTTTTTCCTGAACTTTTTTTCTTTCATAATCCTTCCTGATGATTAAACCTGAAACAAAAGTTTTCTTTCAGTTTTGCATTCTTTACATTTATTTCCTCATACTTGTGGTTTTCTTGTCAACAACTTCCCCAACTATGCCTTAAAGGACTTTGCCCAATCCTGCTGCTGACCAGCTCATGGACAGACATGCAAGCTGATGAGGGCACATGCAGTGAAACCTTCTTGACAGCATCTGCCTAGGAAGAAGCAGGAATAGTGGACTCTTGCTGGGCAAACACTGGGGTGGATAGAGGAATAGGAGAAGAAGGAAACAGAAGGGTGGTGCCAAGAAAAATCAGCACCTCCGTAGAATGGAAAAGAGGGCGTTCTCTCCAGTTTGTGCAGTTGTTTCTCTTCAGTGGTTGCATATTGAACTTTTTTTTTCTTTTTTTTGTTTTTGTTTTTACATTGAGTCTCACTCTATTGCCCAGGCTGAAGTACAGTGGTGCAATCTTAGCTCACTGCCGTCTCCACCTCCCAGGTTCAAGTGATTCTCCTGCCTCAGCCTCCCGAGTAGCTGGGATTACAAGCACCCACCACCACGCCTGGCTAACTTTTGTATTTTTAGTAGAGCCGGGGTTCCACCATGTTGGCCAGGCTGGTCTCAAACTCCTGACCTCAAATGATCCAACTGCCTGGGCCTCCCAGAGTGCTGGGATTACTGGTGTGAGCCATCGCACCTGGCCCGTCTCTACCATTTAATATTTTAAATGGTAAACATAAAATATTAAAACATAATTTAAATAAATCTTGAATTAAAGGCCCATCTCTGCCATTGAATATTCTTTGTACTCTAAAAAATTAGAAAACACTTTTCTCATCTGAAACTTTGAGGGCAATCTTTTAACTAGACAATACAATATAGAAGTATTAGGGGGTTATTTGGGCCGTATACTTGCACCTAATTTATTTGCATGCAGTAAATTTCAACAGCAGATGCCCAATTCTTTTCCTTTGGTTCCTAACAGGTATTAAGCATCGACGTGACTGACAGAAACATCAGTGTACATAATTTTACCTCATTGACATGGAGAAGCACTCCGTGAATTTTTAGAGCAAGATTCTAACTATGAACGACTTTGAAACTACTTATACTTCATGCTCATAAAAATTATTGTGTGTTGCTAATTGGTTCATACCCACTGTTGGTGAAATATTTTTGTTAATTTTGTTATATGTTTTGTGTGTGAACCCTAAAGGTTAAATCTTAGCCCTGCGGGATGGGCAGTTAGGGAGGTGTGGAAAATCTATGCATTACCTGAATGTCTCTATGTGGTTAGTATGGTAGTGATTGTTCATCATATGACATTGACTGAAGATGAACCGGGTCCATGATGAAGTGTGTGTATGTCCATGTGTGTAATCATGGAATGGACCCCATTCTCTTGTTAAACACACAAGAAAAAGCTTTCCGTGACAGTTCCAGGTCTTGAAGCTAATCAGCATCTCAAGAAAGTCTCCAGAAAGAACATCTGCTAGTTGATTATAGGCAACAGGGGGAATAATACACCTAATTGGTTATAGGTGGGGGGAGCATGATAAGCAAAGAAGAGGCAAACACAAGGAAAGATCAGAGGAAACAGAAGATGATAGTAAAAGTGATCATAGTAAGAACACAATGTGAAATTATCAACAGCCTCATGGGGAGGAAAAAGGAAGAGTCAACTCACCTGAGAGAAGAGGGTCTTGAGAAATCTCTTTAGCATAAAGGGCTAGTGGTGAGATTGAGATCTGAGCAGGCAAAGCTGAAAAGAGAGTTTGGAGGTTAAAAATAATTTATTTTTGCAGTGGTGTGCTTTGAACTGTGTAAATCTTATTTCTAATGTATATAACCACATTTCACAGAAAAATATGCAATTTATATGCCGGATAAAAATAAAACAAGTGAATTTGCAAGTAATTTTGAATTTTGTGCTATTTTGAACATGAGTAATCTCTGTTTGGGGTTAAGGTTGTTGTTTAGCAAACTCTTACGAGTTTGTCTTTCTGGTTCTCTTTGGCATCACAGAACCTGCAGCCAAATCCACCAATAGGATGATAACCTTTATAATTGTCTTTTTCTTACATCTCTGCAAGGAGTCTTTTATAAGATGTAGGTTTGTGGAAGGGTCTATTGATTACTATTTTAATCATCATAGCAATTGCTAAATTTAGGAAAATACCAACTCCGGTAAAAATAGGAGTTGCAACCCTCTTGCTTAAAATTCTATAGGGTTAAAATTTGAGATAAATAAATTATATATTAATGTTCAACAGGAATATTAAGTTTTGATGTTACCTGAAAATGAATGTGTTTGGAATGAGTGAGTCTGCTTCCCTGTGTTTTCTTGTTTTCTTATGACCAGGAAGTCATTCATTCTCCCTGCACACTCATGTGTCAGCGCCTGCGTAAGGCTAGAGACAAACAATATTGTTAAATCATGTGATTATCACAATAAGGGGCGTTTGGATGAGGGCCTGAGCTAACTAGAAAACTGGTGAAATACGGAAAACCGGCCATGGGAATCCTTTGATCAAAAAGGTGGGAAACTTGTCAACTCTAACAAACTCAGGAAGGTCACAATGATGGAAACATTATTTACTTGATATTTAAGAAATATTTAATGTTACCATCAAGGATATATTGATGGAATTTGGCTCTGGCTGCCACAAAGTGCTTAAGGAGAGGCATTCTGACTACATAAATCTGACGGCCAAGGCCCTAGTGAGGCCAGTGGGGTTTTGGAGCATGTGAAGTGTCAGGGACCCCACTGACAGCCTAGTGAAACCTACAGAATTCCTCCTCACAACATTGTTTTTAAATGCATCAAGCAAAATGCATGCTATTTCAAAGAAAACTTATTACAAGATACTTATCCAAATATTAAAGAAAAATGGATATAGTAACCCATGAGATGTGTTTTTTCATTATCAAATTAAATGAAAAGATCCAATAGTGGAAGTAACAATGCCATAATTTCAATGTAATGATCAACATCAACAATATTTTGAGATATCCACTAAAATCTCGTAATGTAGAAAGAGCTGTGATTCCATTTTTGACAAACTCATGCTCTGTGAAAACTACTGTGCTCTGTTGTCTACATTCATAACCTAACAAAATGCTAAATTTCAGCCAGAAATGTATGAAAAAGATGTATCGGTTGGAACCAATATGGCTTGCCGGAGTTAACACAGAGAGAGCTTGCTGATGTCACAGCCTAAATTTCCACCACAGTTTCATACTAACTCCCTCCCAAATTTGCACATAGGACCCATGATGAGGCCTGAAGAGATAACTGTGCATGCCTGAGGACTTTCTAGATCTCCCCTTTCTTTCACCAATCACCTGCTAATCCCAGCATCCATCCCCTAAGCCTTTTCTGATAAAAATACTTCCTTAAAGCCAGCACAGGAAGACAGGTTTGAGCTGGACTCCTGTTTCCTGTGAGTTGACTTGCAATAAAAACCTTTTCTTCAAAACCCTTCGTCAGAGTATTGGCTTCTAGCACATTGAAGAGTGAGCCCTTTTGCTCAATAACACCCCCAGAGGTTGTTCCTCAGACCACACTCTGAGAACCACCTCTCATGGAACCATATCCATTTGTGGCCATCCCAGAGCAGCCCCTACAACATGGACCTATGCTTACAACTCCTGGCCAGCTATTCAGGAAGATGCTGGGGGCCTTCCTTTTCCACATATGCTCTGTTCTTCAGATCACATAATTTTACTTTATTTCTTCATAGGTGTGCCAAAATAAAAAATAATACTCTCAAACTCTTTCACTTAAATAGGGAGACATCTATTCCTTTCTTATTAATGTTATAACATTAAATGTCATATATACCTACAAAGATAAGGTTTTGTTGGCCGTGGCAGATATCGTCAAGATCCCAACAATATTTCTTTGTTCTTATCATAGCAGCAGAGTCATTGAGAGTTTTGCACCTGGCCTTGGAGAATGGTGTTCTGGAACTTAGGGGTGACTCATTTTACAAGTTTCTGATCTGATGATTCCAACCAGCAGCTTGCTTTGACAACTGTTTGAGTTCCACCAAGAGCTAACTTTACTGTGCCTTGTTACCGATAGACAACTGGAAGATGTCGGGTCACGTGCCTGTCTCTACCCTTCAAAGTGGCTCTGTTATTTTCTCGTTGGTCAACACCAGTGTGGTGATCCAATATCTTCCAGTTAGTTAGCAAGAAGGGATGGTGAAGGTAGCTCTTTTCTGCACTTTAGGAAACAGGTTATAGATTAGCTGGGATTGCTGGTTACCACTATTACATAAAAGAAGTCACAAATGTGCACGGCATGTGGGGAGTTAAAGGTAAAATATCACACAAAGAATAGAAAGCTCTTATGTAACAATAAATCTCCCTTCTTGATCTTGCCAGGATGTCTTCCGAATTTGAAATGAGATCTTGGTATGTTTCCCCTCTAACAAAGTCCACCTTGTACTGGGGCAGATGAAAAGCTGAATATGTCATTCCAGGAGTTCATAAATGCAGAAACCTAGTCTCTCTTTCTTTCTCTCTCTCTCTCTCTCTCTCTGTGTGTGTGTGTGTGCGCGTGTGTGCGTGCGCGCATGTGTGCTTTTCCATATACTGAGCATTTGAAGCAAACACAAAGGATTCACTACTATGAACACTGTTATTTACAGTTCTTAGGTGCCACCAAAAGAGCCCTCTGTACCCTCATATATTACTGGCAGGAATGGCGATGTAAAATGATGCTGCCACATTAGAAAGCAGTTTTGTAGTCCTTCAAAAAGTTAAAGACTTATCACATGACCTGTGATTCCACTCCTAGGTATGTTCCAGGCAGAATTTTAAAAAAACATGCCAGCTCGTAGCAGCATTGTTCATAACAGGCAAAAAGTATCAACAACCTAGATGTATATCAACTGATACGTGGATAAACCAAATGTGGTCTATCCATGCAGGGGATACTATCCAGACATGGAAAGGAACAAACACTGATCCCTGAAATGACATTGATGAACTTTGAAAATATTATGCCAAGTAAAAGAAGCCAGACACAGATGGCCACATATTGTATGACTGCATTTATATGAAATGTTCACAATAGGCAAATCCATAAGGACAGAAAGTAGGTTAGCGGCTGCAGAAACAGGGGGAGATGGGAATGGAGAGTGACCACTAATTATTTTTTTGGGGGTGTGACAAAAATATTCTGGAATTAGATAGTGGTGATAGTTTCAGAATTTTGTAATTTTTTTTTAAAAAAACACTGAATTGTATACTTTAAAAGAGTGAATCTTGTGGCTTGGAAATTATATGTCAATTAAAAAATCCACTTTAGCTAGCTTAAGAAAACTTTTAAAAAGATATTGGTGACTCATTGAAACTCCAGTAGGACTAGAGAGTCAGGTTTGTAGGCCATGTGGCTAAGGACAAACCCCAGGTTACCCTGTAGGGGTTTCTACTGCCACTGCCCTGAGCACATATCTGGCAGCTTGCAACCCCAAATACTGAGCATAGGATGCCCCTAGGTCTCTTGTCCCCGCTGCCTCTGAAACGAGCTATCTTTCCAACATCCTGGGTTTTACATGGTACCTCCTTATCTACACCTTCTTCTGGATGTAAGTCACTCAAGGGAATATCTCATTCACAAAGCTCCAGTCACTTGCCTCTACCTTGGGTGAAAGAGAGGCTGTGAAAGAGAATTTCCAGCTGTTTCTTTGGGGAGGCAGGATTTGGAGAAAAATTCCTTAAGTTGATTGAAGTAAGAGGTTTTTTTGTTTTGTTTTCTTTTTTGTTTTTGTTTGTTTTTTTTTTTTTTTTGTCCTTTTAAGGATCCTCTGTTTATAATTTTTTTTCAACTTTTATTTTAGATTCAAGGTCTATGATTCAGGGTGCACATATACAGGTTTGTTTCAAGGGTATATTGTGTGGGATGCTGAGGTTTGGGGTGTGATTGAACCTGTCACCTAGGTAGTGAGTAGATAGTGTTTCAACCCTTGTCTCCCTCCCCACCTCCCCCATCTTAGCAAGAAGTTTTGAAAGATGCTGAGCCATCAAAGAATATGACAAATATCCACTAGAGGCGTCTTCCCATTTTAGGTGTGTATACTTTCTTTCTTTTTTATTTTTATTTTTTGAAATGGAGCTTTGCTCTTGTTGCCCAGGCTGGAGTGCAATGGGGCAATCTCAGCTCACTGCAACCTCCGCCTCCCGAGTTCAAGCGATTCTCCTGCCTCAGCCTCCTGGGTAGCTGGGGTTACAGCCGCCTGCCATCACGCCTAGCTGTAGGGACAGGGTTTCACCACATTGGCCAGGCTGGTCTCGAACTCCTGACCTCAGGTGATCTACCCGCCTTGGCCTCCCAAAGTGCTGGGATTACAGGTGTGACCCACTGCGCCCGGACAGGTTTGCATAATTTCTACCTTAATGGTGCTTCACTATTTAGAATAATTGGTGGAAAGGATCATTTGAATTAATGAAAAGCTGAGTTATACCAAGAGAACTCTGGAGGATGAAAATGGAGAAAAGAACAAAGTGATGAACCGAGAGCTAATCCTTCTTTCACTTACTTATTAAATAAATAGCTATACATTTAAAAAGAACTATAGATATTGGGCAGAGTGCTAAGCACAGGAGATACAACAGTGAAGAAGATAGACAAGACCCTAGCTCTTGACCCTTTAGGCTACATGTACAGATGAGGAAGCATAACTTGACAATCAAAGTAACCAGGTATGAACAGGGATACAGAGGAGGGCCAATGATTAGAAAAAACACCACCTTCCCCTTTTATTAACAAAAGGAGCTTTCATTCTATGTCACATGGAGAGCAAGGGTTCTTTTATGATCTATTGGAATATGCACCCCCTCCTCCAGTTACTGTCAACTTTATAGGGCAATAAATTAATCGTGGCAGAAGCTGGCTACCTCGGCCCAGTTACCTTTGCTCAGTGCTTCCTATGAATCGCTGAGGGAGAGACACAGCATAGAAAAAAGGTGATGCAGTGAGTACGCTTCTCCATGCAAGCAGTGCTTTGAACAAGGGCAGGGGGGTCCCTTTCTCTTTGTGTGATTTTTCTGTCTGCTGCTCTGTTAAGTGATCTGGATGCCCATGTTTTTCTCCTGGACTTAATATTTTCTTCCTTTTCCATAAAAGATGAGGAGTGAGGATGAGACAGTTGATGGAGAGGAGAGATGTGTGTGTGTGTGTGTGTGTGTGTGTGTGTGTGTGTGTGTGTGTTGTCAGTGTTTGGAGGACAGGTTCGGGGAGGTCTGGTGTGAGATCCTCCTCTCTCATTGGGAGAAATTAAGGACAGAGGAAACAGTTGGGATCCTTCTGGAAACTATCTCAAGATGGCATGGATTTGGAGGAAGGTGAATTCCTCCCAGCTTTGGGCAGGAAGGGTTTCTAAGTAGGGAAGAATTTCTACCTTTCGGAACCCCCATCCTGTCCTCTGTCTGAATGGCAATAGCTCCTAAGGCAGGAAAATACCTAGGGTTATTCCCAGTGTTCCTGAACTTCCTGAGCTAAGGTGCTGAACCTGCTCCCTCAGGAGGATTGAGGAGCTGTGGAGTGGGTCCCTGCTGCTGACTTTTACAGGCTACAAAGAAAAAAGTCTCCCTGTAGAGAGAAATAATACTTGGAGAAAGAGACCAATTGATGAATAATGCGTTTGTGTGGTATTGAGTTGTGGGCTGTATGTATAAGAAATGAAGTTTGATACCATAGCTCTCTCAGGGTAGGTTCTTCATACTTCTTTCACTACCTGAAATTCCACCATTGGAGACCGATCCTCTAAGTCTTTAAGCTCTGCAGCCTAGGGCACGTTGTGGAGAGAGTATTCAAGTACTAGTTTAAAAAGTAGCGGCTCTTAGTGTTTGTCTCAGTTCCACCACTAACTGTGACTAGACAAAATTCCTTAATATTCATCTGTAAAATGGAAATCGTGATATCTGTCTGATCAGCTTCAATGCAGGGATTTTATGAGAATACAGTAATACAATATATATTTTATGGGGATTAGAGTATATCTTTTAAATAATTTAGACTAAGAGAAAACTGATTAATTTAAGTAAATAGTAAAGAATAGTTAATAAACCCCAATTTTAATCCCAAACCTCAAGTCTCCAAGGGTTAAGGGTTTTTCCTAAAGGCCTGTTGTCAAATTACATGTAGATCCTAGTTCCTTACCTCTATTTCAATATTCAACTGCTTCTTTTATGGAATTATTACGCATTAACCTAAAGGTTACTGTAATTAAAAATTGAAGCTATATACCTATATAAAATATTTGTAGAAATGGTCATGGCATTGGGGAGGAGTTGAGAAGAGCAAGGATACAGGGAAATGTAAAGTAAGAGGAGAGGCAAAATAAACATAAAAACAAGAGAGAGAACATTCTTTGTCCCCGTTGACTTATATTTAATAGCTTGTTGCTGCGTAAGTGCTGGTTTAGTATGGTGGGAATATGGGGAGAGGAAAGGCTGAGCAGTTGGGGTTAGGAGGTGCCATGAAGACCTTTGATCACAAAGCTAAAGGGTTTTTGGTTTATTCAAAGATCCACTAAAAGCTTGAATATAGGAGATCCAAATGACCCTGTTTGTG
This sequence comes from Macaca mulatta, assembly GCF_049350105.2. Taxonomy (NCBI): domain Eukaryota; kingdom Metazoa; phylum Chordata; class Mammalia; order Primates; family Cercopithecidae; genus Macaca; species Macaca mulatta. The sequence goes on from NC_133408.1 coordinate 181,900,589, forward strand.
CTGGTCACTTGGGTAATAACCCAAAGATACCGGAAAAGTAGTCTGACTGAACTGGTAAATGGCTGTGAGAACTAACAGAATGAGAGGAATTAAAAAAAGATTCCTAGGTGTTTTTTTTTTTTTTTAATGTGATTCTATTCCTCAAGTTATTAATTATTTGAGGAACAAATAATTTGGCCAAATTGGTAGGAACTGGGACTGAAGTGTGGGGAGAGATGATTTCAGGTTTAAACATGTTAAATTTGGTTGAATCTGTGGGACGTCCAACAGGCAGTTTAATATATGAATCTAAATCCCTGGGCTAGAAATACAGATTGGATTGCCATCACATGTCACATAAAGTCACATGAGGGGTGGAGATTGTTCAAGGAGTGTGCATAGTTTTAAAAAGAAACCTATATCAGAATTTGGGGGACATCGACATTTAATGAAATAGGGCCGAGTGTGGTGGCTCATGCCTGTAATCCCAGTACTTTGGGAGGCCGAGGCAGGCAGATCACCTGAGGTTAGGAGTTCAAGACCATCCTGGCCAACATGATGAAACCCCGTCTCTACAAAAATAGAAAAATCAGCCGGGCATGATGGCAGGTCCCAGCTACTTGGGGGCCTGAAGCCGGAAAATCGCTTGAACCTGGGAGACAGAGGTTGTAGTGAACTGAGATCGTGCCATCAAGCGAGATCAGGCCGAGAACCAGCCTGGGCAACAGAGCGAGACTACGTCTCAAAAAAAAAAAAAAAAAAAAAAGAAGAAGAAAAGAAATAGGAGACTACAAAGAATATTGAAGATAAGCCAGAAATATAGGTGGAAAGCCAAGATTCCTATCAAGGAATCCATAGGTGGAAAGGTTCATGGAGGAGGAAGTGGTTAAGTGGTCAAGACAGTGTCCATTGTATTCAGCTACGATGTCACTGGTAACCTTGGTGGGAGCATTTCCAGTGGAATGCAGAAAACAGCCAAGACAATATGAAGAAGGGAATATAGAAAGTGTGGAATTATCATTCTGGAGGATTAGCTATGAAAGGAAAAAGAAAGTTATTATGTTACCTGGAGAAGCACACAGAGTCATTAACAGAGTTTGAGGTGATGTGGGGTATATTTATGAAGAAAAAATACTCAGAGAGTGAAATTGATTCTGCAAGAAAAGAAGAGATAATTGGCGGAATAAGATTTTTGAGAAATTCAACAGCTGTGAGATCTAGACAATAAATGCAAGGATTATACTTACACAAGAAGAGGAAAAACTGTTTCACTGAGAATAGAGGGGGAAAAGTAAGAATTTACATAGATGTGAATAACCTTTTGTGGAAAAGCTTGGGTTGAGAAGCAGAGAGATGGAGTAGTTTCTGCAAAATAGTTACTTTCTATTTTATATCAGCGATGATATTGTATGAGAATAAGAGTGTAGGTAATAGCGGTCAGGCCTGAAAAGAAGGATAAAAGGATCAATTTTTTAAATTACTGCTACGAGGCCAGGCACAGTGGCTCACGCCTGTAATCCCAGCACTTTGGGATGCCGAGGTGGGTGGATCATTTGAGGTCAGGAATTTGAGATCAGACTCGCTAACATGGTGAAACCCCATCTCGACTAAAAATACAAAAAATTAGCCAGACGTAGTGGCACGCACCTGTAGTCCCAGCTACTCAGGAAGCTGAGACAGGAGAATCCCTTGAACCTGGGAGGTGGAGGTCACAGTGAGTTGAAATCATGCCCCTGCACTCCCAGGGTGAGACTCCATCTCCAAAAAAATAAAATAAAATAAAATAAAATAAAAATTACTGCTGTGAAAAGTGAGAGGCACTGTCAAGACCATCAGTTGGCTTGCAGGCCCAGTTTATTTAGGAGATTATGAGCCTCAGTGGCATCTCCCTTGAGCTAGGTGTGTCAGCACAGAGGCAGATGTTTGGACGGATAGTTTCATCCTGCAGATTCTGTTAGCAGATAGGGAACAAGGAAGATGAGAGCAATGAGAAGTGAAATAATTAACACTGAGGCCTAGGTCTTTTCAGGCTAACAGCTAGGAAGAGCTAGGAGATTAAAAGGAAATAGAAAGGTAACAGTAGCCTTGATGTGATAAAATACTTTGTTAAAATAAAGTAAGACAGGCCGGGTGTAGTGGGTCACGTCTGTAATCCCAGCACTTTGGGAGGCAGAGGTGGGCAGATCACCTGAGGTCAGGAGTTCAAGACCAGCCTGACCAACATGGAGAAACCTTGTCTCTACTAAAAATACAAAATTAGCAGGACATTAGCTGGGATTACAGGACACATACCTGTAATCCCAGCTACTCGGGAGGCTGAGGCAGGAGAATCGCTTGAACCCAGGAGGCAGAGGTTGCGGTGAGTTGAGATTGTGCCAGCCTGAGCAACGAGAGCAAAACTCTGTCTCAAAATAAATAAATAAATAAATAAATAAATAAATAAATAAATAAATAAAATAAAGTAAGACAATGGGATAGTAAAAGGACATTGCTCATTTACATATGAATTTACAATTTCAAAAGTGGAACAGTTCTGAGGATGATAAATTCCAGGGGCTAGCTAACTTTTGGGGATGATGGAGATGGAATGGCAATGAAGGCATGGCAGCTGAGGGCTGTCATGGATCTGCGAGACATGTAATAATGTTAGATTTACTGTAATCAGAGCAGAAAAACGAGAACACATCCAGTGTCTGATCTCATTTTTGTGGATGAAGAAATACAGGTCCAAATAGGTAAATAGCCCATCTGTTAGTAAGAAAATCAGGACAAGAATTCAAGCCCTTTGATTCCCAGTTCAGTACATCCTCCAATATAGAAAATATTTTAAATTTTGGGTCAGTAAATGATCTTCAGGGTTACTAGGATCCACCAAATTTCTGTGAGTTGTGTGGTGTGAACATACCAGCAAGCCTCATCCTGGGCATCAGGATGTTTTTGCTACCAGATCCTTAAGAATGTCAGTGATGTTTAAACAGCCTAAACAGTGACTTCAGCATCATCCCCAGGACAGTTGAAAGAGGAAGACTTAGATTCAAGCTTTGCTATTTTCTCTCTCCCTGAGCATACCTTCCTGTCTACTACATTAGGTGGATGTGAAGATCAAAGTGACATCTAAAGGATTTTGTGAGCTACTTCAGCCCCTCATCTATCTTCTGTGTGTTATTCCACAACATTTTCCCTTCAGTTCTTCATGCCTGATATACTTTTCCTTGGACAATCCTCAATTCCTCTGCATGCAAAAAAGTCAAGGGCTTTACAGGTGTTGGATGTAAAGCTAGAGTTAATTAGGGACACTGATAAATGGAAACAAATAATCTTTAGATTATGTAAAGAGGATGCTGATAATCAAGGTCATCTTGCAAACAACCACATCTTGCAAACAATTTCACAATCACAATGATTATGTATCCTCTTAGATTGGTGGGGCTTTGTGATTTGTTTTAACCCAATTATCTGTGTCTATCTAGATGGCAAGGAAGCTCAGTGTATTGGAAGTCCTTCTGATCATCTTCTGCCTAATTGTGGTGGTCATAGATACCCTCTTGCTGCTTCTTGTGTTGGAGGAACCTTCAGGTAAAGGAGATGCTTGTGGGTTGGAAGGCTGGGTAAAGGAAGTCCCCTCTAAATGCCAAAGAGATTATTTTATTCTTTTACTTTTCAATATGCCACTACATTGCGGTATTCAAAATTCACATCCCCAATTAGTTTAAGTTAAACTCCAAAAGATAAGTGTTCTTTTTCTGCACTGAAACCCTGAATGATAGTGATATTTAGGGTCTCCCAAGCCCCATTTGGTGCAATTTTAACAAGATGCAAAATTAGGCTCACTAGATGCCTGCCCTTCAACCCAGAGTCATGAAGTCATACTGCCTTCAATGAGAAAGGACAGTTAAGGTAACAGTGCCTCCAGCCCCATTATATTATGGAAAAGGAAACGAAGGTTACAGGGAGATTACATTAAGTTGGCTTGGTTATACCAACATACATAGCTATAGTTTCTTCATAGGTGCCTTTGAAACTGTTCTATCTGTCTATCTGTCTCTCTCGCTCTCTCTCTCAGACACCCGGAAGCATCAAACAGAATGCCTTCTCTTTCAAGCACATATTGTACTCTAAATAATAAAATGTATGTAATTCAAAAATGTATTTTCAGTAAAGCTGAATTTGGGCTTTGTCCTGCGTGACAAACTCACTTTATAGATGTGAATTGAGCCTACAGTGAAAAGAAGCTGTCCTGATAGTAGAACCCTACCTGCTCCATCTCTTTTCATCTCTCTCCACAGTAAACATTAAGACACTTTCTAGGGACTATTTATAACTTTGAAAGATGATCTGAAAACCATTGATATAAGCCATTTTGAGCTTATTCCTACTTCTCTCCTCTAAAACATTTTTTAGATTGCAAGTCTCATAAGATTGCTATCCAGTGTATATGAATAATTGGTTTCTTTTATTTGATATAAAACTAGATCTTCACACTTGCATTCACCCTAAACCACATTCTGATTTATGCAGAGTAGTTATGCTTTTAACTGTCTTACATACTGAACTTTTCTCTGGGTTTTTTTTTTTTTTTTCTTTTTTGAAGATGTATTTCCATGGGTTGAAAGGGGGGCTTTAAAATCAATTTGTTTTTATTGTGGTAAGAACAGTGAACATAACATCTACCCTCTTACTGGATTTTTAAGTGTATAAGACAGTATTGTTATCTATTGAAACGATGTTGTACATCAGATTTCTGGAACTTATTCATCTTGCATAACTGAAATGTTATACATGGGGATTAGCAACTCTGCAATCCCTGTTTCCCCTAACTCCTGACAACCACCATTCTCTTCTTTGCCTCTATGAGTTTGACTATTTTAGATAGTTTATTTAAGTGGAATCCCAGAGTATTTGTCCTTTTGTGACTGGCTTAATTCACTTTGCATAATGTCCTCAAGGTTCATCCATGTTGTTGCATATTGCCGGAATCCAGTTTTAAGACAAATTTTTACTGAAATATATACATATATACACATACAAATGTAGTGCCATAAAGATAGTGATAGTGAATATATTTGGGGGCTTTGTTTTGAATCAAAACAAAAGCATTAACGGACACCTGCTAATGCCCACAGTAACTGTTTCCTCCAAATTCTGATGAAATTCTAGATTTCAGATGGTTCATGGAGTCCATGAGCCAGTCCTACTTCTGCTGTTGTTATGGGGAGAAGATTCCACAAAGTTGATAAAGGCTAAAGTAAGAATAGCTAATGTTGAGTGAAGGTGTTTGTTTCCAATGAGGCCAATAGTATCTTCCTGATATGTAGCCTGAGTCATCTGGTGTCTTTAAGCAGCTGTGCCTATATATAAGAGACTAAAGAAAAAACAGTAAGAAAAAAGACTTTCCCAGCTATTTAATCAGGTCTTCCCTGGTAACAACAACAACAAAAATAATGTTGGATCCCTACCTGACAGCATATATAAACATTAACTCAAAATTTATCAAAAACCTAAATATAAGGGCCAAAACTATAAAACTCTAAGAAAGCATAAATAAAAATGTCTGTGACCTTGGATTAGACAACAGCTTCTTAGACGATACCCAAAGCACAGCAACCAAAGAAAAAAATAGGCAAATTGGACTTCATCAAAATTGAAAAAAACTTTGTGCTTTGAAGCACACTTTGAAGAAAACTATCAAGAATGTGAACAACAATCCACAGATTCAGGGGACATATCTGCAGATAACATATCTGATGTTAGGCCCTTATCAGATACATCATTTGCAAATATATTTCTTTATACATTCTAACATAATACATTGGAATATAAGATAATATATTCTCTTAGGATGTATAAAGAAATACTACAAATCCAAATTTTTTTTAAAAAAGGTTTCTAAATGAGTAAAACATTTAAATAGACATTTATCCCAAGGAAATCTATAAATGGCCACTAAACCCATGGAAGTATATTCAACATCATCAGTTATTTGGGAAGCGCAAGTCAAAACAATAACATATCGCTTTCACACCCACTAGGATGACTGTAATTAAAAACAGATAAAAACAAGTGTTGCTGAGGTTACAGAGAAACTGGAATTGTTCTACATGGCTAATGGGAATGCAAAACGGTGTGGTTACTTTGGAAAACTTTGTCAGTTCCTCGGAAAGCTAAAGATCGAGTTAATCATATGACCTAACAATTCAACTTCTAGATATATAACCAAGAGACCTGAAAACATAGTTCATAGAAAAACTTTTGAATGCTCACGGCAGAATTATGTATAATGCTCAAAAAGTAGAAACAACCCAAATGTACATGAACCGATGGATAGATAAACAAAATGTGGTATATCCACACACACAAAATGTGATTCAGCCATTAAAAGCAATGAAGCACTGATACATACTACAACATGGATTAACCTGCAAAACCGTAGACCAGGTGAAAGGAGCCAGACACAAAAGGCCACAAATTTTAAAGAAAAAATTTTAAAGACTAAAGAAAAAGTCTTTTTATAGGAAATGTTCAGAATAGGGAAATCCATAGTGATAGAAAATAGATGAGTGTTTACCAGGGACTGGGAGGAACTGGGAGAACATGGGAATGTCATTTCTTTTTGGGGTGATGAAATTGTTCTGGAATTCGATAGTGGTCATAGGTTGTACAACTTCTTAACTAAAAACCATTGACATATACTTTAAGAGGATGAATTTTATGGTATACAAATTGTATCTGTATAAAAAGCAAACAAAGTAGAAATAAACGTGTTTAACCTTGGAGAAGTGTTAAACATCATATGCAAATATAGATACCAGCTTGGAGAAGTGTTAAACATTGTATGCAAATGTAGATACCAGCTACTGGTGATCTGTTGTGTGCAGAATTGACTGAAAGTCTGTAACTTTGCTGGCTTCCTTCCTGGAGCTGTGATTACACTACACATTTTCAACTTTATCCTTTAATTCCTATGCAGATACTTCATTTACTCCAGAGTGCCCAGATATTCCCCACTCGGAAAGGATAGACTGCATACCTGACCAGGAGGTGACCGAGGTCAGAGAAATAAGATCGCTTTTGGTGGCCTACGGGGTGTTATTGAAAAGAGATGAATATGTGAAGTGGGGAAAGGGCGGGGGTGGCATGGCTTCTGGGCCTCTGATTTGTTTGGAGTTCTTTCTTTCTTACCTTATTAAAATAACAATATTAAGATCCTGAGGGAAGCAGTGTTGAGAAAAAGGAAGAGTAGGAAAAGCTAACAAGAATGTTAACCTGTGGATTATAAAGTCCAAAGTGGAGGGAGATTACAGGTGCTACTAAAGGTACTTTACGTGTGATTCCAAGGATTGTGGTAGAAAGGTTAAAAGTTTGTGGGCTAGACTATGTATTCTTTGAGAATAGAGGCCATTAAGCACATGCAAATAGAGAAATCCATAGTGATAGAAAATAGATTAGCATTTACCTGAGTCACTGGTTGAGTCACTTACAGAACTCAGGCAACTTGCTACAACAAGCGCCCTCTGGAATTATGTTACTGGCAATAGAGGCCCCAGTGAATATGTACTAAAGAACACAGGTTTTCTCCCTGAGTAGCTTCCATAAAATATCAGCTACTTGAACGCTGATTAGTTGTGGCTTGGGACTTTTTCATAAAGGTTGTATGTATTTATATATTTAAATTTTATTTATTTGCCCCATATTCTAAATTAAATATCTTCTTGAGATATTAATTAGGACAGTATTGAATTTCAGTTAAATTTTAAACAATATTGACATTTTGATAGATTTGAATCTTCTTGTTATAAAAACTTAGAAAGTATCTCCATTTCAGTTCTTTTCATACATACATATAATTCTTTCTTTTCTTTTTTTTGAGACAGAGTCTCACTTTGTCACCAGGCTGGAGTGCAGTGGCACGGATCTTGGCTCACTGCAACCTCTGCCTCCCAGGTTCAAGCAATTCTTGTGCCTCAGCCTCCTGAGTAGCTGGGATTACAGGTGCCTACCACCACGCCCAGCTAATTTTTGTATTTTTAGTAGAAACGGGGTTTCACCGTGTTGGCCAGGCTGGCCTCGAACTCCTGACCACAGGTGATCCACCGCCTCGGCCACCCAAAATGCTGGGCTTACAGGTGTGAGCCACCGCGCCCAACCCATGTGTACATATATTTCTTAACTGAGTTTTATGTTTCTCTTATATGTTTTGTTGCATATGAATTATGATGTTTTTCCTAGGTATTTCACATCCTTGGTTTCTATTGTAAATATAATCCATTATATTTTGTAAGTTGTGCTTCTTTTATTATAATGCTTCTTTTCTTGCTATTACTTTATATTTATTATTTTTACTTTATATTATGTTTATACAGTATATTTATTTCTATTTATTATATAATTGATCAAGTTAAATCTCCTATTGTTTATAAAAAATGTTTTTGTAGTCCCTTCTCTGGATATTAAGTATAGAATTACATTATACTAAAATAAGGATAATTTTTCTTTGTATTAATATTATCTTATACATTCATATGTCTAATTGTATTGTCTATTTCTTGCAGAATAATATAATTAAAGTGATGATGGTTGGCAACCCTTATTTTGTGCTTGACTTTAATGGAAATTCGTGGTCAAAGTATCAAGCACAAAGTTAGCTACTGGCTTAAGAGAATTGTTTTATTGATATATATTAGCAACCACCTTTATATTCTTACTTTAACTTTTTTTAAAAAGAAATGGAAAATGGATTTTTTCCAACAATTTTGTATTGAACTTTTCAAACATATGGAAAGACTGAAATAAGTTACAATAATACCCATAAATACCACTTAAATAATACCCATAATACCACTTAAATTTCACCATTAGTATTTTACTTTGCTTTCTCATGTTTATCACTTATCCCACACTTCATTCATCTGTTAAACTATCTGATTTCTATGCATTTGAAAGTAAGTTCTAGAAACCAGTTCACTTTTTCATAAATTTCTCACCATGTATATTATTAGCTACAGTCCAAAGTTTGATTATAATTATTTATCTTCAGATATTACACTTATATACAACGCACATACAAAGAGTTGTTATTAATACATTTTGCACAATTCTTTGGTGCACATTTGTTGAATTATGGCAAATGTCTATACATGTGTAAGCTAAACCATTCTATACCCAAAGGTACAGAATATTACCATCACTACAGAAAGTTATCTTACGACATTTCCCAATAGTTATTCCGACTTGTACCCCTTAACAGGTAATCACTGATGATTTATCTCCACCTTAGTTTAGTTTTGCTTGTTGCAGAACTTCATATGAATGGAATCATACAGTGTAGTGTAAAGCCTCTTTCATTCAGCACATTTTTGAGATTCATCTTTATTGTTGCAAATATTAGATAATTCCTTGTATCATTGAGTGATATTCCATTATATGAGTATGCCATAGTTTAACCATTCTTCTCTTGGCATATAGTAGGATGGTGTCCACTTCATCCATATTTTCAAATTTGTAAACTTCAAGTTCTATTAAATATGTCTTTTTTTTTTTTTTGGACGGAATCTCACTCAGTCGCCAGACTGGAGTGCACTGGTGCGATCTTGGCTCACTGCAACCTCTACCTCCCCGGTTCAAGCGATTCTCCTGCCTCAGCCTTCTGAGTAGCTGGGACTACAGGCATGCACCACCATGCCCAACTGATTTTTGTATTTTTAGTAGAGATGGGGTTTCACCTTATTGGCCAGAATGGTCTCTTGACCTTGTGATCCACCCCCTTTGGCCTCCCAAAGTGCTAGAATTACAGGGGTGAGCCACTGTGCCCAACCTCAAAATTAAAATTAATTTTATGAGATTTAGCCTATTAGGGGGGTGTGTGTGTGTGTATATATATATATATATATATATATTTTTTTTTTTTTTTCTGTATCCATCCTATTCTTTATAGTCGTTTGTGAGTTTTCATCTAGAGTTTTTTTTGAGTCGTGCTGCTATGAACAGCACGACTCAAAAAAATTTACATCAAATTTTTGGGTGTCTTTGGGTGAACAGTTGGAAGAATTTTTATTGGCTCTATACCTAAGGATGGAACCTCCAGTCTATAGGATATGTACATGTTAAACTTTAACTGACACTGCAACATCATTTTTCAAAGTATTTGTATCAATTTGCATTTCTTTTAGTAGTATATAGGAGTTCATTTGCTCTACATCCTAATCAACGCTTGGTGTTTTCTCCTTTTTCAATTTAACCATTCTATGGTTTTAATTTTCATGTTTCTCTTGACTAATAAGGTTAAATATCTTTCGAAATGCTTATTGGCTAGTTGGTAATCATATTTATGAAATGTATTTTTAATTTTTTGCCTTTTTTTCCTACTAAACTGTTCATCTTTTTTCTTGCTTTGTAGTAGTTATTTATGTATTCTGGATACAAATCCTTTGTTAGACATATATCTTAGTCTATTATTTGTCTTTTAACTCTCTTAATGGCGACTGTTGATGACAAATAGTTCATAATTTTAAAATAGTTCACTTTATCACTTTTTCAGTGGTTGATTCATTTCATATTCTATTTAGTAATTCTTGCCTACTCCCAGGTCAGAAAAATATATTACTATCTTTCCCTTAAAAGCATTATTGTTTTATCTTTCAAATTTAGATCTTTTATGAATATAGTACTGATTTTTGTATATGGTATCAGTAAAGAGTTCAGACACTTTTGTTTTTGTGTGAGATGGAGTCTTGCTGTCTACAGGCTGGAGTGCAGTGGCGCGATCTCGGCTCACTGCAACCTCCACTCCCAGGTTCAAGCGATTCTCCCACCTCAGCTTCCTGAGTAGCTGGGATTACAAGCACCCGTCATCATGTCCAGCTAATTTTTTGTATTTTTAGTAGAGATGGGGGTTTCACCATTTTGGTAAGGCTGGTCTTGAACTCCTGACCTTGTGATTCGCTCACCTCAGCCTCCCAAAGTGCTGCGAGCCACTGCACCTGGCCCAGAAACATTTTTTTTCTTGAATTTTTAATCGATCCGTCACCACTTATTGAACTGACGATCTTTTTCCCTCTGCATTTTAGTGGCAACTTTACTGTAAATTATGTCTTTATAGGTATGGATCTGCTTCTGGAATGCATTTCGTTGAGTTATTAGTTTGTTCTTTTGCCAATACTGTACTGCCTTAATTACTATTGCTTTATGATAGGTCTTAATGTATGGTTATAGAAGTCCTCCAAATCATTCTTACTTTTCCTCAAGATTGCCTAGCTTATTCTTTGCCCTTTAGGTTTCTGAATACATTTTAATTTTAGTGTCTCTCATACCAGCCTGCCAGTTTTCTCACAAAACTTACTAGAAATTTTATTGTGATTGCATAAAATTTACAGGTTAAATTTGGGAAAATTACTATCTTTACAAGGGTGAATATTTCAATTCCTAAACATGGTATTTATCTTTCTATGCACTGAGATTTTAGTTTCAAAATTTTTGATAGAGAGCTTTTGCACATGTTTTTGCTACTTTTTTTCTATTTGATTCTATTCAAGTCTTATTCTTAAATTTTAATTTTCTGTTTCTCTGTTGTTGATATATAGATTTAAAACTGATTTTTGAATACTGATCTTGTAACCAGAAATCTTAAATTTACCTATTAATTGTCCTAGTTTGTAGACGTTTGCTTTTTCTGATATGATAATGTTACCTGCAAATAATAACAGTTGGAAGTTTTTTCCAATGTGCATTCCATTTTCTTCCATGTCTTTTAACTCATAGGTTACAAGATTCTCTTTTCTTTCTAAATTGTCAGTATAGTTTGAGACAGTTTATCCGAAAGGCAACATGCAGCTATAGTAGGTTTTAGAAAATGGAACTTCCTGGAGACTGATTTTAACTAAACCTAATAAATAACATTGCAATAAAATACAAATTATAGAAATGGAATTTCCTGGTTTTGGAAGAAGTTGGTTACATATCATTTACAGATTTTAAGCATCTATCAGAGACTCTATTGAAGAAATCCCTGCATCAAATGGAAGTTGTACTAGACAATTTCCAAGTTAATTGTTAATTTTTAAATTATATTAATTAACAATTTCTAATGAAAAATGACATAACATCTATTTGGAAGATAACTGAAGAATACTCAAGTTTGGTGCGACAGAAAGAACGGAGACAGGGAGATTTGTTGTGAATCAACTGCTATATCCCAGGCATCAGTTCATTAGCGTCTGTGTTACTGTAACTCATGCCTGGACTATAGTGGAGACTCACAAGTCTCCCTGTCTCCATTCTAAATCCGTGTGGAAGATACGCGGGGACTGAAAGATTGAGTAGTAATTGCCTCTGGGGTTTGACCTTTGGTGTCTGGGATATTGGTAATGGTTGAAAACTGAAGTAGGGGTGTTAGGGCAGACCGCTTACCTAAATGTTTATTGCTTTTTATAGAGGTCTGTGGACTTTGAAACAATTTATGACAATGGAACTGACCTTTTAAATTACACTGACCCCAGTTTCAGAGGGAGCAGAGGTACTTCATGTCTGCCTTAGGAAAATCAACTATCCACAGGCCATCCAGACCCCCAAATTCTTTCTTCACTGATCCCTCCAGCCCTTTTTATTATCTGAAGAGAGCGACTGAGACAGGAATGTCAATTAGATCTATGGAGAATTAATAAGTACATTTACAAAGATTGTATGGTTATAATGTAATTACTTTGTTTATAATAAGTGTGAAGCACTGACTTAAGTTATATTTACATTGTGGCTTTTCAGGAAAATGACATCAGATGTTAGCATCTAAAATACTTGTCAGCACTATGCCTTTTTCGAATGAGTAGTGTTGTGATATATTCTCATTTTTGGTGTCACAATCTACATTGAACACAGTCCTTTAACAGGAAAGATTCAGACATTATAGTTATGTAGAGAATAAAATGAGAAAGCTTCCTATCTCCAAATTACCCCCCCAGAATCACCCAGAATCAAATCAGTAGCTTAGTGTATATTCTTCTCTTGATCTTTATAAGCTTTTGCATCTATATATTTGTTTTGTTTTAACAAAAATTTGATTATACTATATAGTTTTCCAACTTGCTTTTTAAATTTAAGGCATTTAAATTTACCACATTATATTTTTAAAATAGATTGCTTCCATTGAGATTACCATACAATTTTCTTTTGTCAGTGTCGTGAATTACATTAAAATATTTCTTAATTTGGAACCATTCTAACTTTTGCTTAATAAGACCTATTCATATATTGTGTATTAATTCTTTTAATATATGAATGAATTCAAATTGCTAATATTTTATTGATATTTTGCACATCTATGTTTTTTTAAGTGAAATGGGCCTATATGTTTTTGTTTACTTATTTATTTGGACTGCCCTTTTTCAGTTTGTTACCAGAACATTCTAGTTTATAATTACTGCTTTTGTTTTTATTATCTTACGCACTTTTTGTGGGTTTATTTTGTACTTTTCGGTGTCTTGGGTTGTACATTGAGTTGTTCATGATCCATGACATTTGATTTGCTTTTCTTTCCCTCATCTGTTTTCTTTCTCCTTCTGGAATGTTCTTCGTTGAGTGCTGCTGTCTGAGTCTGTCAGTCACTTCACCTACTCTTTCTTTCATATTTTCCGTTTCTTTATTTTTTTTATATTATTTTCTGAGATATTTGAAATTTGATTTTTAAAGTTTTTTCATAACACTTCTCTTTCATTGTTTTCTTTTGTAATTCAGTTCAAATATTAAGGAGCTTTAAATCTTGTTGTTCTAAATCTTAACATTACACATTCCTCATTGTTTTTTTTAAATGGAAATGATGGTTTGACTCTGTGTCCCCACCCAAATCTCACCTTGAATTTTAATAATCCCAATGTGTCAAGGGGCCAGGTGGAGATAATTGAATTGTGGGGCAGTTTCCCCCATACTGTTCTTATGGTAGTGAATAAGGCTCATGAGATCTGATGGTTTTATAAAGGGGACTTCCCCTGCACAAGCTCTCTTGCCTGCCACCATGTAAGACATCCCATTGTACTTCCTTCATCTTCCACCATGATTGTGAGGCCTCCCCAGCCATTTGGAATGGTGAGTCTATTAAATGTCTTTCCTTTATAAATTACACAGTCTTGGGAATGTCTTTATTAGCAGCATGAGAACTGACTAATACAGTAAATTGGTACCAGGTAGTGGGGTGTTGCTGTAAAGATACCTGAAAATGTGGAAGCGACTTTGGAATTGGGTAACAAGCTGAGGTTGGAACAGTTTGAAGGGCTCAGAAGAGGACAGGAAGATGTGGGAAAGTTTGGAACTTCCTTGAGACTTGTTGAATGACTTTGACCAAATGCTGCTTGTCTCAGATGGAGATGAAGAACTTGTTGGGAACTAGAATAAAGGTGATTCTTGCTATGTTTTATCAAAGAGACTGGTGGCATTTCACCTCTGCCCTAGAGATCTGTGGAACTTTAAACTTGAGAGAGATGATTTAGGGTATCTGGCAGAAGAAATTTCTAAGCAGCAAAGTGTTTAAGAGGTAACTTGGGTGCTATTAAAGGCATTCAGCTTATGTATTCACAAAGATATGGTTTGGAATTGGAACTTATGTTTAAAAGGAAAGCAGAGCATAACAGTTCAGAAAATGTGCAGCCTGATGATGCAATAGAAAAGAAAAGCCTATTTTCTGAGGAGAAATTCAAGCCAGCTACAGAAATTTGCATAAGTAACAAGGAGCCAAATATTAATTGCCAAGACAATGGGGAAATGTCTCCAGGGCATGTCAGAGGTCTTCACAGCAGCTCCTCCCATCACAGGCAAGGAGGCCCAGGAGGGAAAAATGGTTTCATGGGCTGGGCCCAGGATCCCCCTGCTGTGTGCAGCCTAGGGACTTGGTGTTCTGTGTCCCAGCAGCTCCAGCCATGGCTAAAAGGGGCCAAGGTACAGCTCAGGCCGTGGCTTCAGAGTGTGTAAGCCCCAAGTCTTGGCTGCTTCTACATGGTATTGAGCCCATGGGTGCACAGAAGTCAAGAATCGAGGTATAGGAACCTCTACGTAGATTTCAGAGGATGTGTGGAAATGCCTGGATGTCCAGGCACAAGTTTTCTGCATGGGTAGAATCCTTATGGAGATCCTCTGCTAGGGCAGTGTGGAAGGGAAATGTGGGGTCAGAGTCCCCACACAGCGTCTCCACTGGGGCTCAGCCTAGTGAAGTTGTGAGAAGAGAGCCACTGTCCTCCAACTCCTGGAATGGTAGGTCCACTGACAGCTTGCAGTGTGTGCCTGGAAAAGCCACAGACACTCAATGCCAGCTCATGAAAGCAGCCAGGAAGGTGGCTGTACCTGCAGAGCCATGGACACAGAGCTGCTCAAGGCTGTGGGAGCCCACCTCTCACATCAGCATGATCTGGATGTGAGAAATGGAGTCAAAGGAGATTATTTCAGAGCTTTAGGCTTTGACTGCCGCGTTGGATTTCAGACTTGCTTGGGGCCTGTAACCCCTTCATTTTGATCAATTTCTCCATTTGGAATGGGTATATTTACCCAATGCCTGTACCCCATTGTATCTAGGAAGAAACTGATTGCTTTTGATTGTACAGGCTCATAGGCTAAAGAGACTTGCTTTGTCTCAGATAAGAATTTGTACTTGTATTTTTAGATTAACACTGGAATGAGTTAAAACTTTAAGGGACTATTGGAAGGGCATGATTATGTTTTGAAATGTGAGGACATGAGATCTGAGAGGGGCCAGGTGCAGAATGACATCATTTGACTCTGTGTCCCCACCTAAATCTCACCTTGAATTGTAATGGAACTTCAATTGTAGTTGTAATTATAATTGAAATTCAATTGTAGGCCAGGCACGATGACTCACGTCGGTAATCCCAGCACTTTGGGAGGCTGAGGTGGGTGGATCACCTGAAGTCAGGAGTTCAAGACTAGCCTGGCCAACATGGTGAAACCCTGTCTCTACTAAAAATACAAAACTTAGCCAGGTGTGGTGGTAGAAGCCTGTAATCCCAGCTACTTGTGAGACTGAGGCAGTAGAATCACTTGAACTCAGGAGGTGAAGATTGCAGTGAGCCGAGACTGCACCATTGCACTCCAGACTGGGCAACAAGAATGAAACTCTGTCTCAAAAAAAAAAAAAAAAAAAGAAAGAAAGAAATTCAATTGTAATTGAATTTCTGAATTGCCACACTGCATTTTATTTTGCTGTGTTATAAACAGATTTATAATTTTTTTCTTAAAATCACTTCTGTCATTTCATGTAAGTTTAGTTAGGTGAGGAAGGTGAATGCCTATGTTTATTCTAACACATTGGTCTCAGTTGCCATTTGTTTTATTTATCATAACAAAATAATTTTATGTAAATTAATGTGAAAATTATAAGACCTTTACAAAATAAATCTTGCTAAATAACACCAAAAAATATTTATAATCAAGCCACTCTGAGAAAGAACCACATGTAATTTGTTTTTGCCTTGGACATAGTAGAGACATTGTGAATTTCTATGTTGCCCTCTGTCCTAGTTTTATTTTAATCATCTCTAATTTTCTTAGCTTCCCTTTGCTTACTTTTTGGAAATGCATTTCTTTTTTTGCTGTGTTGTTAGCCACTTGCATGACTCTTTCTCATGGGAAAGTCCAAACTTCTTGGTCTGGCTTCCAACCCACTCCTAATAAAAATACTATGTGATTTCCAGCTTCATTCTCATACTCAATGTTTTCAGCACAAGAAATGTGTGGTTTTTCAGAGTCTGTCATGCATTGCTGCCTTCTCAGCTGGGAATACTGTTGCTCTATCTAACCTCCCCTAGTGCTTCATGACGGGACTTACCTTTCACTTACCTTTCACTTACCTGGAAGCTCTCCCTACCCCACTCCAAGCCTACTAGGCTGGGTACAGTGACCGTGTGTTCCCTCAGCTCCTGGACACACTTGGTGGAGACCTCATATCATCATGCTGTATGTAATTGCTTTTCTAATTGTATGGATTTGCCACTAGACAGTAAGTTTGCTGAGGGCACAGGCTCTGTCTTGTTTATCTGTATTATCAGTTCCATGTCTGGTATATAATAAATATATATTGGACAGTTGGATAGATGCATGAATAAATAAAGAACAAATAAATTAGTGAATGTAATTATAACCTATCTTAAATTCTCCTTGGAATAAAATGGATTATAAATAAATAGGTAATACTTTCCTTCCCTCAGTTTATATACTGCTAACTCTGTGTCATTGTTACAGGATATCTGCAGATGGCAATATAAGTGCTGCTGGTCACCTGTGGAGGATGCCAATGTCCCTAGGTGCTTCTTCCCCTGTAACTGGGGCTATGAAGCCAGCAATGGCCATACAAATACAAGCACAGGTGAGCACTGCCCTGATGTTGTGCCTGGGAACAACTCCTTATGGCCCAGATACATCAACTGCAAAGTAAAATAAAAGGTAAAAGTTAGGCGGGCACGGTGGCTCACGCCTGTAATCCAAGCACTTTGAGAGGCCGACGCAGGTGGATCATGAGGTCAGGAGTTCAAGACCAGCCCATCAATGTGATGAAACCCCATCTCTACTAAAAATACAAAAATTAGCTGAGCATGGTGGCAGGTGACTGTCATTCCAGCTACTCGGGAGGCAGAGGCAGGAGAATCGTTTGAACCTGGGAGGTGGACGTTGCAGTGAGCCAAGATCACACCTTACACTCCAGCCTGGGCTACAGGGCAAGACTCCATCTCAAAATAAAAACAAAGAAACAAAAACCCCTAAAAGTTAGTCTCCTTCTCTTTCTCTCCCCCTATCTTGCCACCCATAGGATTTACTGCCCAGTTGAAAAGGTTGCCGTCCCCATCTCTGTTTGGAAATGATGTCGCCACCACCCTTTTCACAGCTGAATATCAGACATCCAATCGGTTTCATTTTAAGGTTGGTTTGGGAGTGACTGCTAAATACATTTTGAAGAAAGCAGTGTGTCCACATTGGGCTTGAAGTGTGGAAGCAGAAGGTACTTCTCTTCCTCTCTGCAGGAATCTCTGGATGGGATGGGCAGGCTAATTTTTATTTGATGGGGCACACGTAATTGGGTGACTTCACAAATCAGGAGCCACAATGTCAAGAATTAGAAGCTATTCTCATGGGGTGCTATTTGAGATGGAACGTCTTTTATAGCTCTGTCTACAAGGAAGTGGTCTTATCTGCAGTTGTCCCTTCTGTTTTTATTTTGACAGATCACTGACTACAATAACATACGCTATGAAGTTTCCCATGAAAATATTAGGCTGGTTGATGGGACTGCTGATGCCTCCAATTTGACCTATTATGTGGAGGTTACTGATAAACCTTTCAGCATCAAAATAATGAGGACAAGCAACAGAAGAGTCTTGTGAGCTTTTCATCCCTCTTGGTGCATCTTTGAACACACAGTTCTGATATTACTCATTCTGATTTACTGTGGGTGGGCAGTTAAATATTTAAGTACAACTAGAGAAAATGTTTGAATATCAGAAAAATGTCAAAGAGTTTGCTGTAAAATAACAGTGTTAGCCTATCATGCTCGTAAAACAGAATACTAAAACGTAATACTAAAATGCTTGCTAAATTATATAATTATATATAATATATAGATATATTTTAATCATATATAAATATATATAAATTAATATAATATTTTAAATATAATATATAACATATGTATTTAATATACAAATATGTCATATTTATACATTGAATATATTTACACATATTTATGTTTATATTAAATATAAATGTTTAATATATATTTAATATACATTAATTTAGACTTAATGTAAATATTTAATGTATTAGAATGTATTTAATAAACATTAATTTATAGTAATATAAATATTTAATATATTTAGTAAACATTAATTTATATTTAATATAAATATTTAATATATGTTAATATACATCAATATATTGAATATAAATATATATTTTGCATAATATATTTTTATTTATCTAAATATTTATATAAAATTCAATAATATATATTTATATATTTAAATATGTAGTATATTTAATATATTTATCTATTTGTATAATATAATATATTTATATATACACAGAAATATACTTCCGGCTTACATATGTTATAAAATAGGGGATTTTATTGTTTTAAATTATTATTCATACTGGAACTCAAACTTCATTGTCTATTACTTTAAATTTTTTTCACTGTGAATTTTGCTATCAAGCAGTGACCAACAATTTGAGCTTAATTCACAAACTGTACTGGAGTAAATAGAAGTATTAGTGTCAGTAAAACCAGTATTCACATCCTGGTACCAGTAAGTCAACTGTGTTATATATCAGGCAAAATACCTCTTCTTAACAGTATCAGTTTCCTTGACCAAAAAAAGGGACTCAAAATATCCACTTTTGCTAGGGGTAATGAGACATTGTTTATAAAACACCCAGAGTGGTGCCTGGAATGTAGTAGATGCACATTAAATATGAAGTCAACTCTGCTCTCTTTCCCCAATTGTCCAACCTGAGCTCCTGGCATCCTGCCACTAATGCTGTCTTCCTCTCGAATCAAAGAACCAGAGGTGCCCTAGAAAGGCCTTCAAAGGTAGTGTGAAAATTGATAACACATGAAACAACAGAGGTCTAAGTGTATGTGGAAAGGAAAGATAGCTTCCTAGCAGAGGAAAGAGTGTTTTTTGGTGATGCTTGCTCTACTTACCCTACGGCCCAGGTTGGACACTAGCATCGGGCCCCTCCAGTTTGCCCAGCAGTACCTGCAACTGTCTTTCCGACTGCCCAGTGCCAATGTGTATGGGCTGGGAGAACATGTGCACCAGCAGTACCGCCACAACATGACCTGGAAGACCTGGCCCATCTTCACCCGGGATGCCACCCCCACCAAGGTGAGGTGCCTCTCCTCAGTATCGCCTACAGTAAGGGATACCCTCCTTCTTTTCCTAAAAGTAGCCTGCGGGAATACATCTATCTTACTTCGATCATTTTAGATGTGTTAGTGTTGAGGAATATTTGTTCTTGAGACCTATACATTCAGGAATATAGCAATACTAGAAATAAAAAAAATAAATTAGAAATTTTCTAGCAAATTTGAAATGTAGCATTGTTTTAAACAAATTTCACTTTTAATGGGAAGTATAATTTCATGATTATATTAGAACCTAGTATACTTCTGCCAGATTACTATGTCTTGGTTTAATAACTGAGGAAATGAGGGCTTCAGTAGGAGCCATGCTCAGTAGAACTCAGTGGACTAAAAATGTCTCTTGACAGCTTTCATATTGTTCTAGGTGTTTGCTAGTGAAAGTATGTTTCAGAGACGTCAGCGCTGGCATCACCTGGGAGGCTGTTAGAAATGCAGAATCTCAAGTCATAGCCCAGACCCACTGGATCCAAATCTGCATTTTTACAAGACCCCTCGGTGACTCACATTCATATTAAAGTGGGAGAAGGACTGCTCTAGATTAGTGCCTCTCAGCTTATCTGGCATCCTGGCATCCTGCTCCTGGCATCCAGGAGTGAAGGACTAGTTTCTTTAAAAAAATAAAAAAAATATCCAGCATGGGCAATACTTTTGTAAAATACAATTAAAATATATTACTGAAAAAATGAAATAAAAAATCCAAAGACATACCAAAAAAGCCTAAATTTTCAGTTGAACAGACATAAAATATTACCCTTTTCAATTGCTGTGAAAGAATTTCTAGACTTTGACTTTTGGTTTTTGTACTTATCTTGCGGTTGACTGATAACAAAGGATTTGAGGAGGTATTGTTCCATGGACAATGCTTTGAGTCATGTAGGTTTGTAGAGCATGTCTTGAAGCCTCCATGGTGCTGATGATATTTCTTGGATCTGTGCAAGAGCCGCAAGCTGAAGTATGGTGCAAGGGAGACAGAGAGCTGACATTTTGCAATTCATATTTGGCAGGAGATGAACAAAGCAAGTAGCACATTAACCTGTAGCCTAGCTAACAGCATCTGATACAATGGAGGGAGTGACCTTGCAGAGCAGAGCAAAGACAAAAAAGCAATGGCCAACCCATGTAATAAGTGTTTGGTCAAGGACCCTGGCAAATATTGAAAACTATGAATTGTACTACGTTTGACTTTCTATAGCTGACATTCCTAAATTGTAGTCACAAATTAGATGTAATGCCTTCCACCCTTCCTGTTTTTCTTCCTTTCTTTTTTCTTTTCTTTTTCTCCTGCTTTTTTCTTTCTTCAAAATGTATTTTAAAAATTTTGTCTGTATGCTATCCAAGTGTGATGCCATTAGTTTTCCTGGCTATAATTTTACATCTAGTCTAGGCTTACTGGTCTTCTCAATTTTGCAAATTATGTTGATTCTTTTTTTCCCCCTCTCCTGGTATTTACCATTATCAGTATTATTGCCTTATGCTGTGGCTAAGATGATGATACTGTCACACAGGGAGCTTGTAAAACATTCTCCGTATTCTGATCTCAACTTCTTTTATTCTTAAGGCACTTAGAGTTATACACACACACACACACGCACACACACACACACACACATATTATCTCTTGTATCAGTGCTCATCACAGCTTTGTCACAGATTTAAATATTTTTTCTTTCTCTTTTTATTAGTTTTAAGCTTTTTTTCCACTTAAGTATTATATGTTAACCACAGAAACATTAGAAAATACAACTAGGCATAAAAAATTCAAAATTACTCATAATACCATCACTTTCTGCTAATATTTTGGTATACATCATAGCAAATATGTTTACAAAATAACTTGATTGAGTTATAATGTATAGGCCATAAAATTCATCTGTTTTAAGTGTGCAATTCAATGACTTTGAGCACATATACTGAGTTGTGCAAGCATCGTCATAATCCAGTTCTATAACTTTGGCATCACCGCAATAGGATCCTTTCTGCCCTTTGAGACTTAAACTCCAGAGCTTGCTTCAGCCCGAGCCAAATACTAACCTACTTTCTGTCCCTATAGATTTGACTTTTCTAGATATTTCATATCAATGAAATCATACAATATATGGTTGTTTGTGTCAGTTTCTTTCCCTTAGCATAACACTTTCAAGGTTTATTTATGTTGTAGTGTGTATGATTATTTTATTATTGTTGAATGGAATTCTATTGTATAGCTATACCGTATTCTGTTTATTCATTTTCCAGTTGATAATATCATTTCAATGCCTTTTTGATACAATGTTACACTACATGAAGTGTTGACCAAGTATATGTTATAGATGGCTTTTGAATTTATTTTAGGGTGAATGAAAACTTTCTTAACACATAACACTATTACTGTTCTTCTGTTTTGCTGACAGGACATGATTAATCTGTATGGAGCTCATACATTCTTCTTGTGCCTTGAAGACGCCAGTGGCTCCTCTTTTGGAGTTTTTCTGATGAACAGTAATGCCATGGGTAGGAAGCATCTTTTTGTCTTCTGTAGGTAGGAATATGTTTTAGGATTCTGCTTTTATAAAAACTTACTTTTATGGTGAGATCACTGTTGAACAGAAAGCATTTTGAACCTACAATACTTTTGCTGAAACTGGAACCTGAAAGTAGGTTAACCTGTCTACAAATCCAGGTCATACTTGACATTATTTTCATTGAAAACCACTGCAGGGGTCTTCTTTGATACAATGTTTCCCCTTATAGTCCATAGAAAATAGGATCCACTGATAGATGCATTCCAAAAATACCTGTAGATTTCAACGTGTAAATTGTACTTTCTGCCTGTAGGCAACAAGGTTGTGTTTTGTAGGCTCTTTCTCATAGCCCAGCCACCCTTTCCCCCTCCAAATCTTCCTCCTCCAGCTTCTGGATTAATGGTACTCCAATAAGCATTTTTACTTATTTTTAAATATTTAGTTGTAGTCAAACTCATCTAATAAAATTTTTAAAAGGTTTTTTGGGTGAAGCCACTCACAAAACCCAGAAGCTTGTATTTGTATGTGGCTAGGTTAAAATAAAATTTGTTCTTCTTTCTCTTAAAAAAAACAAACAAACTCAAGTCTTCATTGGTGTCTTACACATTAAATATTTTGACAAACTCCAACAACAATCTTCTGATAAAAAGAACAGTGTGATTTTCATCCCTTTCAAAATGAGACTGAGACTCTTTTAGATAGCTCAGCTATTTATACTGCAGAGAAGAGTCTACTTCCAACCAGAAGATTCTAATAAATCTCATTATAATTTTTTCAGAGGTTACCCTTCAGCCAGCTCCTGCAATCACTTATCGCACGATTGGAGGCATTCTTGACTTCTATGTATTCCTAGGAAACACTCCAGAACAAGTGGTTCAGCAATACTTGGAGGTATGTTTTTGCATTTAGATAGTCCTTATTTACTGCTATTATCTCGTATACTCATTATAAATTAATAAAAGGTATTAGTAAACTATATGGATTATAAATGCTGGGATAGTCTTTCATCTACTGTTTATTTATTTTGATGACCTTTATTTGGTGCTTTCTGCATTCAAAAGGACACTGTGCAAGGCTTGAGAAATGCAAAATAAGTCAGACACCATCCTGCTTTCAAGTAACTCATGGTCCATTCATGTATCCCACCAATCAGCAAAGCTTATTCATTCAATAAGTTAAAATTCAGTGAAAAGGAACTACCTAAATAAACTTTGCTAGCTATTCATATTTGACTCAAATTACAGAAAAGGAAGAAACTTGAGGTTGGACACAGTGGCTAACACCTGTACTTCCAGCACTTTGGGAGGCCAATGCAGGCAAATCGCTTGAGGTCAGGAGGGCAAGACCAGCCTGGCCAACATGGCGGAGCTCTGTCTCTACTAAAAATACAAAAATTAGCTGGGCGTGGTGGCATGTGTCCGTAATCTCACTCCTAATCTCATCAGTTCTTATTCCTTTACCCTTTGCACATACCACTATCTGAAATTATATTAGACATTTATTTATTTCCTCTAAGCTCTGTGAGGGCAGGACTATGTTTGTTCTGTGCCACCATATTCCAAGTGCCCATCTTAGCCCTTACCACACTGTGAACAAATACTCAGAAAAACACTTATAGAATAATGAATGTCACCGGTTTCCCCCAAAGGTGACACTATTATTGAAACATTTTCTGCAAATTTTATCAGTGTCTGATGTTGGGAATACATTTATGTACTTAGTAAAGAAGGATGTGATTGTGGGATTTCACAAATTATTCTAGCGGATTACTCTCAGCTCTGACATTTTCAGCTCTGGGAACTTTACAGAAAATGAAATGGGGCTAATGCCTCCAGTGTTAGGCATGGGGCTACAGTGTTTATGCTAAAAGTCTACACACTTACTTGCTTATCTTTTCAGCTTGTTGGACGGCCATTCTTGCCTCCCTATTGGAGTCTTGGGTTCCAGCTTAGTCGCAGGGATTATGGTGGCATCAATAAATTGAAAGAAGTTGTAAGCCGAAATCGTTTAGCTGAGATACCATATGTAAGTTGAAACTTCTTTTAGCATGCATTTGACACCAATTCCCATTTTTATTTTTTGCATTAAATTCAATTTATTAGGAAAAATGTAGATAAATCAATAGATTGACAGGCACACTTGCTGGCAGAAATTTGCATGTTAAGTTATGTATCTGAGCATGAAAAGTATACTGTTAATGAAGTCAGATAGATATGGCTTTGAATTTTGGCTTTACCTCTTCCTAGCTCTGTGCAATGTTGCGCTACTTAATTAACATGTCTGAGTCTTAGTTTCCACCTTTATAGAATGAGAATGTAAGACTTGCTTTGGTGGGCTGGTAGTAAGGAATGGGCTGGTAGTAAGTACTGTGCATGTAAAGCATCTAGCACAGAAGGTAAACATCATCAAAGTTAGCTGTTATGATATTAGAGAAAGCAACACTGGAGGTGACATGAGTAACAAGAGATGATGATTATAATGACTTACAGTAAATGAGTTTCTCACGGTGACCTCGTATATTCCTCCCAGATCTGACAAACTCTAATTTTGAAGCTTCATGGTTGCATCAGTATTTATGATGTTCCATGTCCACCAGTAAGTCAAGATAATTATTAAGTGTGTAATATTTGATCATCTTCTCCAGGAGATGCATAACATGTGGCTAAAGAATTTATCAGAACAACTTATTTGGGGTAGCTCTTTGGGATTTTGAAACTTTGATGTAAGAATATAGTGTTGGCCCAGTGTGGTGGCTCACACCTGTAATCTCAGCACTTTGGGAGGCCAAGGTGGGTTGATCACTTGAGGTCAGGATTTTGAGACCAGCCTGGTCAATATGGTGGCACCCCGTCTCTATTAAAAATACAAAAAAATTACCCAGGTGTGGTGGCATATGCCTATAATCCCAGCTACAAAGCAGGCTGAGGCAGGAGAATCACTTGAGCCTGGAGGCAGAGGTTGTAGTGAGCTGAGATCGTGCCACTGCACTCCAGCCTGGGTGACAGAGTGAGGCTCTGTCTAAAAAAAAAAAAAAAAAAAAAGTTAAATGTGAACATCCGAAGGAAGACTGAACATGTGGAAATGGCTTTGGCCTGCTTTCAGGATTCTTCAATCCCCTCTCAAAGTAGTGATAAGGGCAGGCAGGAGGATCAATTTTTCCTGTGAAAAAAATAGATGGTCAATGTGTTTTGGTGTCAAAGGGGAATTGATTGTGTTTAATTTTACTTCTCCCATATCTACTATCTGCAAACATCCAATTCGAGGAAGAATTTTCTTCCACAAGTAGAATCTTTCCCTGTATGTGTTTGTGGAGGACACCTGGGTCCTAAATGATTGCCCAGTATTAGAACAGTTGATGCCACTTTGGGCAACAGACTACAAGCCACATTTTCCTTCAGGCCTGTAAGGCCGAGACTCCTACTGTATGATACTTGAGGAACACTTAGAAGAACACTTCCTTTGTCTTTGAGGAAAGTGGCAGATTGGGGAAAAAAAGAGCATCTGAAGCCAAAGAGCCTGTCCCCAAAGCCCTCATCAGCCACCCCACCTCCCAGGGCACGTACTTTGGGAAATGTCACTGAACTCCCTCACATTTCAATTTGCTCACTAAGAATAACACCTGCTCCCCATAGGCTGGTACACAAACACAAGGAAAAATGTGTGCTTGAGAGTTTAGTTGAGTAAGGCTTTATCTTTTTGTCATTGATCTTTGTTAATCATTACTCTAGCACTTTCATAGGGCAAAAGATCATTTTCTCCCCATATGATATATTCTGGCTTGATGCTTGGGTTAAGTTAGTACATGGTTATAACATTAATAATATAATTCATTCAAACAATCATTTAAAGAGCATCTGTTTTATGTCAAGCATCCAAGCTCTCAAGTTGCAGAGATGAATAAGATGTAATTCCTGCTCTTAAGTCCCTCCCAATACCTTATGACATGCACCTGTCAGGACAAGGAGGTAAAACTGCAACCAAACAGCAATCATGTGTTTCAAAGATGGCTTATTTACTCCTAAGAAGTAGCCAAGCCCTGGAAGTTCCAGGATCAGTAGGAAATGTAGTTTCATTTTCAATGGTCAGGAACCAGAGCTGTAATACTTCCCATCAGCACAGTGCTGTTTCCTGGGTTCTGACTGGCCAGAGCTCTCTTTCAGGACGTCCAGTACTCTGACATAGACTACATGGATGGAAAGAAGGATTTCACTGTTGATGAAGTCGCTTACTCTGGTCTCCCAGATTTTGTCAAGGAGTTACATGAAAATGGACAGAAATATGTTATTATTATGGTATGTTCAAACACTTGTTACTTTATTTTTTCTTTCACAGTGCAAAACAATTTATAAAAATAATATTTGTATCATATTTCTTTATTAGAATCCTGGCATCTCCAAAAACTCTAACTACGAGCCCTATAATAATGGAAGCCTAAAGAGAGTATGGATCTTGGGGAACAATGGCTTTGCTGTTGGGGAGGTAATTTCTTAAGAAAATAAAAATAAATTATGATTGTTTTGGAGAGTTTGTACTTTTGGTACGAAGATGGGTGAAAGGCAAGTTACAATATTGTTACTGTTTTCGTGGCTTTAGAGGTTTCTTTTATTACTATTTTAAACCAGTAGATATAATAATAGAATGATTAAAAATCTGAAGCATTTAAAAAGCTAGCCTTGATCCTCTAATACCATACATAATTGAGAAGCAATATATAATTAGAAGAAAAATCAGTTCCTAAAGCCCTCCCATCTCCAAATTTCTCTTTCCCAAGACATAAATTCAACTACAAAAATATAGCAAGATACTCATAGATTAATATGGAACTGATCTCAGCTAATATATATATTTTTTTAATTTTTAATTTTTTTTTTTTTTTGAGATGGAGTTTCACTTTTGTCACCCTGGCTGGAGTGCAATGGCGTGATCTTGACTCACTGCAACCTCTGACTCCTGGGTTCAAGCGATTCTCCTACCTCAGCCTCCCGAGTAGCTGGGATTAGAGGCACACACCACCAGGCCCGACTAACTTTTGTATTTTTAGTAGAGACGGGGTTTCTCCATGTTGGCCAGGTTGATCTTGAACTCCTGACCTCGGGTGATTCACCTGCCTCAGCCTCCCAAAGTGCTGGGATGACAGGTGTGAGCCACCGTTCCCGGCCTATGTTTTAAATTTACACCAGACTTATAGATAGAGCACGGTTTTGATTCTAAGGTAGCAGACTCAGGCATTGGAATAGGCTGAGCTGGGGCCTATATTCAGGATAACAAAATTTCTGAGAGGACTTTAAATCAAATCACATAGGCAATTTCAATTATATGTAGGGTCAGCCCTAGATAATTGGATTCTGTAAGATTTACTCAAATTGGTGCTTCATCTAGAGAGTTCAGGTGACTGCAGAACTTGTTGCTCCTGAGTGGTTTATTTTGCAGAACTGTCTTTTCAGGATTATGGATGATCCCTTACCAAACTCTGCTCACTTAGTTCCTTTCATTGACTCTTTCGATGCTTAATTCTATTTACTTTTTTTTCATTGATTCTAACTTTTCATAAAGCAGTAGGAAAGTTTTCTTCCTTCTGCACACCAAGTCTTTGCTTTTACTGATTCGTTAGAAGCTAGTTTCTAAAATATTAGATAAGCCCATATTTATATACTGCATTTAGAGTCCATAGTCAAATAAAAATTATTTTGCTCACCTAAAATTTTATCCACACGTATGAGTCATTTCAATAGTACTCATGTTTGAGTGATATATAATTAAGAATTTGCATATAATTACAAAGAATGAATTAGATGGTTGACTTCATTGACCAATAAATGGCATGAATCATTTAATCTAAGATGTTGGCAGAGATAGCAGTAGTGGAGGTGCATAGTGGTGCATGTTTTTTGTTTTGTTTTCTTTTTTTTTTTTTTTTTTGAGATGGAGTACTGCTCTGTCGCCCAGGCTGGAGTGCAGTGGCACAATCTCAGCTCACCGTAACCTCTGCCTCCCAGGTTCAAGCGATTCTCCTGTCTTAGCCTCCCAGGTAGCTGGAATTACAGGCACCTGCGCCTGTGCTTGGCTGATT
Source organism: Macaca mulatta (assembly GCF_049350105.2). Classification (NCBI taxonomy): domain Eukaryota; kingdom Metazoa; phylum Chordata; class Mammalia; order Primates; family Cercopithecidae; genus Macaca; species Macaca mulatta. The sequence continues at coordinate 181,929,045 of NC_133408.1, forward strand.
TTTGTATTTTTAGTAGAGACAGAATTTCACCATCTTGGCCAGACTGGTCTCGAACTCCTGACCTCATGATCCACCCGCCTTGGCCTCCCAAAGTGTTGGGATTACAGGTGTGAGCCACCGTGCCTGGCCAGTGGTTTGTTTTAAACGCACTTGGTTGAATCAAATTTGCTGGCTTGCTCTAGATTGAATGTTGCTGTAGGTGACTGTTTTGTGACACCACCTGTTTCCTGGGGGGCAAAGTTACATCTAATGGTTAGTTGGTGCCCATCACCTAACACAAAGAGCCAGGAGCTCAATCCATTTCCTGTGGGTACTTCAAGCTCCCATCTTGAGCTTTGAGAATTATCCACATTTTAAAATATGTATTCATTATGTTCCCAGACTGTAAAGTTGTTCCTAAATTACAATCTATAAATCTATGGGGAAAATGAACAAAATTTTTTTACAAAAACTGGTATCCTTTTAATTCCGAATTTTCAAAAATTTGGCTATGGTTATATCTTTGTTGTGGAAAATCTTTAAAGCTATTGTTTGATAGGCATAGACAGAAAAGGGAGGTAGAATTAAAAAAATGACCTGAGTAAGAAGTGCAAACTTTATTCAACCATTTATAAAATAGTGTTTATATGCCAAAAATATCAACAGGTTATTTATAATCATAATTATTCAAAGTAGACTTTATGTGACCTTCAATTAAGAACACTTGGAAAAAGTTCATTCTCTTGAAAAATATTCTATAGACTTTCTAGTATTTTAAACAATTTGTCTCCCAACTGGGCTGACATAATGAAATTGTACTTTTCAAATTTTCTTTTTGCACAGAAAAGGACTTATGGTGGCTTTTCATCGATTTATTCAGTTGCTTTTCCTTTTATTGTTTCTTCCTCTTGTTCCTTGTACGCATTTTATTGTTTAGTTTCTGTTGGGGGAGTCACACATTTTATTTCTAAAATGACAAGCAAAATGAGGCTCCTAATAGAAGAAATCATTGTCTGTAAAAATGAAAAACCTTCAACCAAGCTGATTGCCACAGCCTTCCTCTTTGTGTCCTAGGGATATCCGGGACCGACAGTCTTTCCCGATTATACCAATCCAGTATGCACTGAGTGGTGGATAGATCAGGTTGCTAAATTTCATGATCGTCTGGAGTTTGATGGAGTGTGGATTGTAAGTTATTATTGCAGACTCAAATTTCATTTGGAAACAGATATGCCAAATTTTCAGATGAGTTTTGACTTTGATGTGTAGTAAAAAATAATTCGCTTTACATAGTAGTATTAAAAATTATTTTACTTAATGCTGCGTCTATATCCAGTGAATTAGGCTCCTAAGAGCCTTAGGTTCTTATCTTGCATCTTTCATCAACTGGTTATTTCATTTTGATAAAGTTTTTGCTTTCTCCATTAACTGGTTGTCAGTTTAAAAATACTGTTTTATTAAAATGGTATTGTAATTGCTACTATTTGTAGCATTCATTCATAAAAATTTAAATTAATCATTAGATAATAATTTAATGAGGGTCTATATTTTTGTGGAAGAACAGTAGGAATTTCTTCAACAAATGTTCTCTGAGTGCCAATGTGCAAGGCATTGGAGCAGTCATTTTCAGAAGCACTCTGATGACTAAGATATGCAATGATTAAAAAAAATTTGTTTGTTACCAAGATTAGACATACTTATTTTTAATTCATGTAAGAAAATAGATTTGATCTTAATTGTATTCTCTTATTGTTCCTCACTCAGAGGAATAAAGGATAAGGACAGTTATACAATAGAAATGTTAGTTTATCTTAGGTTCTTACCAATGACAATAAAATCTTTACAATTTGTAGGCAGGGATCAACCTTTGAAACAGTATTTCTGAATTAGCTGATTGAAATCAATTGATAAAAGGTAAAAATGTCGTTTAGAAGTGGAACATACCGTACAAATATGTAACCTAATCCAATGACTCAATTTTGTAAAAGATAAAACAAAGGGTAAGAAAAGTTAGGGAGATTATTTAAAATCCAAAAAGCGGTTAATAAGGGACCCAGATATCCTGGCTCCTAGTTCAGTAAGCATTTCTCAACAGCTAAATGTAGCTCAATCGCATTTTACACTTGGTGTGTTTTGTGTCTTTGAAGGAAATGAATGAAGTTGCTAGCTTACTCCAAGCTTCTAATGACCAGTGTGAATCCAACAACTTGAACTTTCCTCCTTTTCTTCCTAGTAAGTTTTCACCTGTTTGCTGTGACGTAGGAATAAGCCATGTTTAAAACACCCTCAGTAACACTCAGTATGGTCAGGAGCAATTTCACTTCCCAGTCCAAGGGGTCTCCTAAACATCTGAGCACTCCTCTACCGAAGTCTCTGCAGCAGTGTCGGGTCTCTGATTACCCTTTTGCTGTCATAACTCCAGGGCAAGCATGTGACAAAGTCGGAGCCTGCCTACCTCCCCTGGTTGCCCTTCTAGTCTAGAGTTCAAAATGCTTTCATCCTGTTCATTTCCCCCAAATCCCTCAGGTGTCAATTTTAAAATCTATGAGAATTTCAGGACACTTTAGGATACAAACTACCTTAAATTGAAACAAACCTGTAATCTTCTTAACTGTTTTCTTTATTCTTTCCTTCCTTCTTTCCTCCTTACCCTCCCTTCCTTCCTTCTTCCATTTTTCTTTTTTCCCTCCCTTCCTCCCTCTTTCTCTGATCATTAACAACAGTTTAAAGCATCAGTGGTGCCTTCAAGGTCCTATTTATAGGTGCCATTTCTAGTCAAGGTCAATTTTCTAGTTTCTGATTTTGAAAGAATATGTGTGGAGGTGGTGGGTGGCGGTAGCAGTATAGAATAGACTATGCTCTGGCAACAAATAAACCCCAGTATCTCAGTGGATTAACACAATGATCGCTTACTTTTTACTCACGTCATAGTCGTTTGTTTTTTGCCCACATCATACTCTGGTGAGGGATGGGTAACTTGAATCCAAGTGGTGACTCAGATCTATGTCTGGTTCTTCCATCTCCTCAGAGACCTTTGCTTCTGGCTTCCTGGGTGAGGGAGAGAGAGGGTGGAGAAGATTTTATGGGCAGGCCTAGAAGGGAGGTGTACCCAATTTGCCCAAATTTCTTTGCTGGAATCTGGTCACGTAGCCTCAGCTTAACCTCAAGGGAAGGTATAATCTTCTTATATTTCCAGGAAGAGAACGCTGGCATGTTGGGCACCTGAACAGTCAGTGTATTCTGATTTGCCCACTTTACTTATACCCCTGAGACCAAGGTACAGCTGTTTCTTTAACTCCTTTTGGTCACTTAAGGAGTAAATAATTTTTTGGAGGAAGTCTTGACCTCTTGCAAAATCTACTGTTTGCTTTTTCGACTTACTCTTTGTTCTTCTCTGCTCTGTCTGTATTCCCCAATTTTTTTTCCACTCTGGATTAGTTTATCATGTTTTGTTTTTTCTTAATCTCTCAATCCTCTTTTTGGCCAAAACTAACTTTTGTTTTTGATTTTTTTTTTTTTTTTTTTTTTTTGCCCTACAGAAAACCTCAATCCTATCACCTTCTGCTTGCTTCTGGTGGGGACCCCACTCGCTACCCTCAGCATTTTGTCTACTCACATATGACCGGCAACTTTTGCTCATAGCCAGGCAGCCCCTCCCATTTCCAGGATTGCAGAGTGCACATTAATTAGCAAGAGAAAGAGCATTGAAGTGGTTGTGAATCTCATGCCACATACCAAGCTGTGCAAGAAATAGAATTTTCTTCCCATCTTACATTTCTACTTAATTTCCAACTCCAAACCTTGCTTCTGTTATAGTGGATAGGAAAAACTCAACCTCAATCTTTACTGGTCCCACCACTTTCTGGAATTGTGCCTCACACTCAGGTCCTAGGTATGGGCAAGACTTGGTGAAGGAAGGTAGATACGGCCCCAGTGAAGAGTTCACAAGGAGAGGAAGTGGCAGAGAAGACTGGCCGTTTTAGGCTTGAGGAAGGGAAAATGCGAACAATGAGAATTCTCAGAGGCAGGATTTGAGTACTTACACATCAAACTATCAGACTACCCAAATGTCACATCTTATTTTTCTTTTCTTTTCTTTTTGGAGATGTAGTCTCGCTCTGTCGCCCAGTCTGGAGTGCAGTGGTGAGATCTCGGCTCACTGCCACTTCCGCCTCCCCAGCTCAAGCAATTCTCCTGCCTCAGCCTCCCAAGTAGCTGGGACTACAGGCGCCCGCCACCATGCCCGGCTAATTTTTGTAATTTTAGTAGAGACGGGGATTCACCATATTGGTCACGCTGGTCTCGAGCTCTTGACCTCAGGTGATCCACCCACCTCGGCCTCCCAAAGTGCTGGGATTACAGGCATGAACCACCATGCCCGGCCCCTATTTTTCTTCTAAGTGTGACTGTATTATAAAAAAGAAAAAGTTCCATTTCTCTGCCTTCATACCTATACATTGTACACTCAATTTCTCTTGATTAAATATATGTAGACAAACATTATATGCTTTATACTTAGGCTCACATCCACTGTGTTTACTCTGAGCACGTTTCTCAGTTGCCTCCCCTCACCAGGATTCTTTGTGAGCTCGAGGGAATGCAGATTAATTTTAATAATTCATCTCCTTGGAGGGCTCAGTGTGAGCCCCAGGCAGGACATAGCATTTAGGATAGAATTTAAAATCTGGAATGGATTTGGTCAGGTGGAGATTGGTGGGGAAGGTACTGTAATCAGGAAGAAAATAATTGGGCTGCTATTTTGTTAAAGATGGTTAATGAGGAAGTGCCTCACTAATGAGTATTTCCCTCCAGGAGTTCTGGATCACTTACTTTTTGCAAGAACTCTCTGCATGGACACGGAGTTTCATGGAGGCCTTCACTATGACATCCACAGCTTGTATGGCCACTCCATGGCAAGAACCACAAACTTGTAAGGACTTGGTTTTCACCCTAATTCTAGATATGTGGAGGTGGGAGGTGGAGGTGGAGGTGGAGGGTTTTTCTTCTGTTCTATAAGTAACATATTGTTCAAATAATTTTTGCATTTATAGAAACAGAAAAACTCTGTTCTTAGAGAGTATTTAAGAGTTCCTCTCAAGAACCAAGTTCCTTGGTTTCTGTACAGGATTATTTTTGATTGGCTTATGGCTAAGGAGCTTATTTCAAGGATACTAGCAGGCAATACTATGTAAGGCATTTAGAGTCCTCAGCTAGAAGTCAGCTCTTGCTTGGATCCTTTTACTGAATGCACTAGGATTGCTTGATTTTAGCAAATAAATATACAGGACACCAAATTAAATTTATGTGGGACATTCTCATACTAAAAATTATTCATTGTTTACTTGGAATTTGAATTTACCTGTATTTCCTTTATTTATCTGGAAATGCTACACCATGACCTTCTATTTCCTTCCCAATGTCCTGCTTGTCTACCTCATAATCCTCCCTTCTACCCCAAGACACACATACACACGTGCACACACCATCACCATCACCACTGCCATCATTACCTAACACCATCACCATTATCATAACCACTACCATTACCACCACTACCACCATTATTGCCATCACCACCACCATCACTACTGCTACTATCACCATCACCACCACCACAGTTGTCACCACCATCCCCCACCACCACCACACTCACTACCACCATCACCACCACCCACCATGACCACCATTCACCATCACCATCATAACCAACACCACTATCACTGCCATCACCACCACCACCATCCCTACACCACCATCACCATCATCACTATCCCCATCACCACCATGACTATCACCATCTCCATTACTGCTGTTGCCACCACCACCCATTATGAAAGTCTACCAAGGAGACAAATGTGTTCTTCAAACCATTACATCCTTTATATCTTGTCAGGTAGATTGTTTACTTGTGACTTTGTAAACTGAGAAATAGCTCCTCTTCTCACTCTGCAGTTTCTTCTGTGGAAGATGGTATAATACAATCATTATACCTAAGACGGCAAGAAAATTTGGGGCCAGGCTTAAGATTTTAATTTGAATTTGCAGCACAGATGGGGAAACTAAAGTGTTAGAAGAGCTGCTGTGGATCCTCCAGTGGCTTTGGAAAGAGCATCTTTGTCTTTCTCGGCTTCTCTCCTCCTGTTTTGGTGTTTCTAGAGCACTGTTGTGCTCTAGAAGATAGGGAGACTTTGATAGGCTTATGGGACCTGTTTTAGTCCTTTTCTTACTTGACTTCTCTTTCTCTGTGGTACTCAAGGCCATAACCACTCCTTTAAACTCAGCTCCTTCAGTCCTTAAGAAACTGCTCTGTTTCTTAAGAGTGTGGTGTGGTTTCTTAAGGGTGTGGTGGCTCACGTCTATAATCCCAGCACTTTGGGAGGCTGAGGTGGGCAGATCACCTGAGGTCAGGAGTTTGAGACCAGCCTGGCCAACATAATGAAACCTTGTCTCTACTAAAAATGCAAAAATTAGTCGGGTGTGGTGTTGGGTGCCTGTAATCCCAGCTATTTTGGAGGCTGAGGCAGGAGGATCATATGAACCCGGGAAGCGGAGGTTGCAGTGAGCCGAGATCACGCCATTGCACTCCAGCCTGGGCAACAAGAGTGAAACTCCGTCTCAAAAAAAAAAAAAAAAAAAAGATACTGCTCTTCCTGGTGCCTCTGCTCTCTTTTCAGCTGTTCCCTCTCATCTGTGTGCCTGGATCTTTTCCATCAGCTCTTTCACTGTTGATGATTCTTAGGAGTCCATCCTCTGGCCTCTTCTCTTTACAGTTGATGCCAACACATAGGTAATTTATTTCTTTTCATGGTTTTCACTGTAATTAATTCTAATGATTTTAAAATCTATAATTCTTCCTGGGGTCTTTCCCCAAGTTTTGGACACAAATATCCAAAACCATCTTCTGATATTGTCTACTTGGATGTTTTGTAGTACCTCAAACACCGTTCACCTTGCTCTGTTACCTGTTTTCACCTAATCTTCCCGCTGTAGCTGATCATTTTCAAAACTGTTAAATTCTTTTTTTTTCGAGACAGAGTTTCACTTTTGTTGCCCAGGCTGCAGTGCAATGGTATGATCTCAGCTCACTGAAACCTCCGCCTCCCGGGTTCAAGCGATTTTCCTGCCTCAGTCTCTCCAGTAGCTGGATTACAGGCATGCACCACCACGCCTAGCTAATTTTATAGTTTTAGTAGAGACAGGGTTTCTCCATGTTGGTCAGGCTAGTCTCAAACTCCCGACCTCAGGTGATCCGCCCGCCTCGGCCTCCCAAAGTGCTGGGATTACAGGCATGAGCCCCCACGCCCGGCTGAAACTCTTCAATTCTGTATCTTGGTTGGTAGCAACAGCATCCCTACATCCCAGACTCCCAAGTGAGAAGCATGACACCATCCATTATGCCTTCTGTGCCCTCACATGCAATCAGTCCTTGATCTTTGTGATGTTACTTTTGAAACATTTCTGTAACCACCTCCCTTTTTCCCCACGAATACTTCTTAATTAGGTTATCATCATCCCTCACACAAATCATTACACTAGGCCCAGAACTAATCTCCCTGACTTTACCCTTATCTCGCAATAACCTGTCCTCTACCCTTTCTACTTGAAGCATAGTCCAAGGAACAGCTGCATCAGCATCACCAGAAAGCATTAGCATCTTGGACCTCAACCCTGAACTTAGGAACCAAAACCTGCATTTTATCAAGATCCCTGGGTATATTGAATGTATGTTAAAATTTAGAAAGCACTACTGTACATTCCTGACGAAGTGACCTTTCTAAAGCACAGTTTGCTCATTTCTCTCCCCGGTGTAAAATTATTTATGCCTTGCTATTTTTTATACAGTAAAATTCTTAGCATAACCTGTAAGGTACTTTATAATCTAACCCTTTCTTACAATTTTTCTCTCACCTTTGCAGCTTCTTGTTGTTCCCACATCCAAGGGCTGTTCATTCTTCCATGCCTTTCATGTGCTATTTGCCCTGCACGAGATGGCCTTCCTGACCCTGTCCATTTTGCACATTATACTTACCTATAAAACCTCACCTCAGATCTCAATTCTGGAAACTTTCCTGACAGTTCTAGGAAAAGATTATTTCCCATTTTCTGTGCCACATTTGTTCATATTCCAGTATGCTTAGTACGCAAAAAACATGGTATCAATTTTTAGATGCTCATTTTCTCTCTGCTGGATTGTAAGTTTTTTGAGGGCAAAGTCACCTCATATCATTAGCTTTATCAATAGTGTGTATACTGAAGACACTTCGTTGGATAAATGCCTGGCCTGAGAGAGAGAAGAAGGGCAGGACCCAGCCCCTGATGACTTCGAGGCAGAGACTGGGTCAGTGTTATTTTCCAGCACTATTTTGTCCTCATGACTTTGCATTATGTTAGATTGTCCAGATGAGAGTTCTTGTCCAGAAAATGTGAAAGTTGGTATTTTGGTTAAAAAAAAAAAAAAAAAGCTCTAGGAAGAATGACGTATATTTCTGATTCATTGTCTTCTCTTTCTTTGTCTTTTCTCTCTCATTCTATTTTTCCTGAGAAATAAACTGGATAAATAAGACTCAGTTTCCTCATCTCTGAAATGAGAGAGTCGGGTTGGTATTCCCATAGTCTTCTGTTCTGATATACTTTTATTCTTAGATGCTTCTATGTAAGAATGAGAAGTGGCAAACAGAGTGAATAGTCAGGGTAAGAAAGAAAGTGTAAAAAAGGGTTGGAGGAGGGGAAGAAAGTTTCAAATTGCTTTGTTGCCAGTGGCTCCATGTGGTAAAAGTGCTATAAAATCAAGAATGGGTTGGTTAATATATTCTAATAGTTATGGTTAATAGTTAAAAGGTAATTGTGATTGAACAAATAGGTAGGTGTCTTTCTAATTTCTCTGGCCAGGCATAATGGCCTATGCTCCCAGAGGACAGTGGAGATAAGTGGAACTTGGTCTTTGGGCAAGAGGCAGAAGTGGATCAAAAAATGGATAAGATTAGGCCGGGCGCGGTGGCTCAAGCCTGTAATCCCAGCACTTTGGGAGGCCGAGACGGGCGGATCACGAGGTCAGGAGATCGAGACCATCCTGGCTAACACGGTGAAACCCCGTCTCTACTAAAAAAAATACAAAAAACTAGTCGGGCGAGGTGGCGGGCGCCTGTAGTCCCAGCTACTCGGGAGGCTGAGGCAGGAGAATGAGGAGGCGGAGGTTGCAGTGAGCTGAGATCGCGCCACTGCACTCCAGCCTGGGCAACAGAGCAAGACTCTGTCTCAAAAAAAAAAAAAAGATAAGATTTTCATTCAATGGGATCTGGACATCAGAAGAACTAAAGTCATTGGTCTGATAAATATTTGGCTCAACCTTAAATGGAAGTATAGTGTGGGGACAGTGGGTCAAGCAGGAATAAAATTACCCCCACCTCTAGGCTGAAAGCCGAAGGAGACTAGATTCTTTCAGTGATCACAACCTGATTATAAATTGGCCAGACTTGGGGGATAGAAAAAAGAAAACTAAAAGATACAATACAAAACACAAAGTCCCTGAGTAAGACTGTTCCTTTCAGATGTAAAAAGAACAAAAACAAAACGAAACAAAAAACCCCCGGCAGTTATCTAATCTGTTTTACCATAGTAACAGCCTGCTTCTAAATAAACTGTAACCACAGATATCTTCAACCCTGTTTCGGTTTCACTCTCTGTAAGCTGAATGTGTTTCTTTCGTGATTGATGATTACAGAGTATAATAAACCTGCAGCCAGTGGCAATAAAAGCAAAGTGTCATCCAGTCTACATTAAAGTAGAAGTGGGGATAGGAGTTGAGTGACTCCTCTCCTCCAACCTACTCCTATTTTTGACAGTAAATTGACAGAATGAAGCACTTTACTTTCTTAAAGCAGTTTTCCATTTCAAAATTTTCTCCCTTTTGCCATTATAAGCCATTCAGTATTTATAGACTCTCCAAACATCCCTAGGAAAATGAAGTGAGGAGGCCTTGGTGACTGTGATAGTGTCTTGAGGAATTGCCTGGTACCTGGTGATAAAGATTTGCAGAGAGAGGTTTTAGGAAAAGATACACTTGTTTCAGACCATGCATTAGAAAGCAGGAAAGAAGAGCTTGCCTGTGAAGAGCTAGCAGCAATGGTGGCTCAGGTCTTCCTGTCCTCTAATTGTATTGTTGTTCAATTTTATAACTCTAATGGAAGATGTGGGCTTTTTACCACAGGGGGAAAAAAACAAAAGAGGAGAGTCATTTCAATAAAATGCCTATTCAAAAGGTGTCCAGAATGAAAGCTAGACAAACAGCCTACATCCAACCATAGGTTACCCCACTGTTGTTCATCTGTGCCCCTGAAGTAATTACCATTCTGAATGCTGTGCTTTTAATTTCTTTGCTTTCATTTCTTTCTTTCTTTTTTTTTTTTTTTTTTTTTTCTGAGACGGAGCCTTGCTCTGTCGCCCAGGCTGGAGTGCAGTGGAACGATCTCGGCTCACTGCAACCTCTGCCTCTTGGGTTCAAGCGATTCCGCTGCCTCAGCCTTCTGAGTATGAGTAACTGGGGCTACAGGCATACACCACCATGTCTGGCTAACTTCTGTATTTTTAGTAGGGACGGGGTTTCACCATGTTGGCCAGGTTGGTCTCGATCTTCTGACCTCGTGATCCACCCGCCTCAGCCTCCCAAAGTGCTGGGATTACAGGCGTGAGTCACTGCCCCGGCCTGCTTTCACTTCTATATCATTTTACATAATATGTAATATTTTATATATAATACAATGAAAATAATATTTTCTATGTTAGTTGTTTTTAACTTTTTAGAAAGTATCAGATGTGATCTTTTGAGACTTACTCATTTCAATGACTCTTATTTTGCTTAGATTAAAATTTGCTAACATTGAGAATTGCTAAGAATAAGTCTGAAGTTTCAGAGGAACCCAGGGATAAGTTCTGAAGTTTCAGAGGTGTACCAGCTGGTGCATGAACTCTCCTCTCAGTCCAGCAGAGGGTGCAGAGCTCCCATCGGAGCAGGTGCTGTGCTGAACAGGATTATGCATGACAGAAATTCGTGGAACCAAAGGACATTAGAAAGAAGATGGGACAAATAACCCAAATCATGGTTCCAATGTACTGTTGACCAAAAGGACCAGACCACAACCAGATCCAACCAGATAGAGAAAACAAAATCAGGGGATGGAAGCCTAGAGAAATTGCTGTGGGGGCTAGAATATAGAGGTTTGTACTGTCTTATAGGAGATCTGAAACCTTACCCAAAAATGGGAAAGAAGCTCTTAAATAGTGCTAAGTTTATGACACCTGGTTTATGACACCCTCATGTTGTTTTCTCAGTTTGGTTAGAAAGTCCATTGCTGCTCTTGTTGTAAGGTGAGTCCTAGACATTCACAGCCCACCTCACACTCCACTGGCTGTATTCCTTTCCAGAGCCCTGGAGACCGTCTTCATGAATAATAGGAGCTTCATCTTATCCCGTTCAACTTTTGCTGGATCTGGCCAATTTGCTGCTCATTGGCTGGGGGACAATGCGGCCACATGGGATGACCTCCGATGGTCAATCCCCACTATCCTTGAGTTCAACCTGTTTGGCATCCCTATGGTGAGCCTTATTTCCAACCAGGGAACTTTAACCCTTTGTCTGTTGACATTCTTTTAATTAGCAGTCTTAGAGATTATCTGAAAAACCAAGGAGCATGTTCCAAGGTGATATGTATTGGAAAAATCAATTTTTATGTGCTACCTGAGCTGCCTTCTGAAGATAGAATGGTAGTACTTTATCACTGAGTTGTCATCCGTGGAATCTCTGAAGATAGGAAGGAGACAGCATGAATAAAATGTATTAGTATCACAGGAAAATTCCATCAAGAGAGCATTAGTAAATAAGAAAGTATGAAATTGGGAACTAAATATTAAGGAACAGCCTCAACACAAAGACCATTGTTTGCACTATCAGTGAGTCCGTGATGGATTCTATCTTGTTTCTCTCCTTTGCCTGGGAGTGTGCCCTGTGACTCTGGGATCTCCTTAAGCATGGAATGATGTGACTAAGAGGTTCTCCTTTCCCTTATCAGGTAAGTACTCACTACATGCTTTCACATCTCATTGACTACTGTGCTTGTATGTGTGTTAATTCTCCAGGTAGGTGCCAACATCTGTGGTTATACCAACAATGTCACAGAGGAGCTCTGCAGAAGGTGGATGCAGCTTGGAGCATTTTATCCACTACCAAGGAATCACAATGGGCCTGGGTTCAGGGTAAGGTCACCAAGAGAAGTGATGGAAACTTTTTGGATTAGCTAATCTACTGGCTCTTAAAGAGGATTTGAGGAAAATAGTACTACAGGTTGGCACTAACTGCAGAAGAAGGTTAAAAAAGTCTTGTATCATAGCCTTAAAAAGCAGGGTATCAATCAAGGTGAGGGTGCATTGGAAGGGGTATGTATATACTGAATGATTTTATTCTTGGAAACTCACCAACAAAGTGAGAAGATTTGTTAAAGTTGCTATGGTGCTGCCATCACTTCTGTTACTATCTTATATAAGATAGGGCAATTGGAATTTGTTGGTATTTTATTTCAATTAATACAAGGGAAATCCCTCATAGGTATGGAGGAGCAAGGAGAAAGAATTTAAAGAGGCTTAGGCCAGTGATCTTAAAATTTCTTTCACCTTGTTGAAACATTCTACCTTTCTATGAATAGTTGGGAGGACTTACCAACTATTTCTCATGACTCATTCCACCTTTAGGATCTTCCACCCAAAGTAGTAGTTTTGATGGGCAAATACATAGAAGTGGGTTCAAAGTCCCCCCTAAGGAGGTGGTTATGATGATGGCAGAAGCAAGTAGGGTGAGATATCCTTTCTTTTAATAAAGTAATCTTAAGTTGAAATATTTTCAATTGAGTGGTTTAACTCTTAATAGGTTCATTAGAATAACTTCCTAATGATCATTTTAGCTCCAGCTCTTGACTTTGTCTTTAACCCAGGAAGGGTTAACAGTCAAACCTTCAAAGTATTTTATCCCTGGGCTCTTCTGGCCACTTATGATCTGGAGAGAGATGAATTATTTCTAAATGTCTAAGCAGGTGGCTGGGAGCAGGTGGGTGGGTGCTCTTCATGCAGCCATGTCCTGGAAGACTTACATAGATGAGGGCACTCAGATAACCCAGGAAGCTAGGTTTAAACACATGTTTTCTTTTGACTAAACTAGCTCTATTCAATAAAATTATAAGGACAGCCACATATGTCAGTTTAAATTTAAAAAGTACAAAGAGGCTGGGCACGGTGGCTCACACCTGTAATCCCAGCACTTTGGGAGGGCAAGGTGGGAGGATCACCTGAGGTTGGGAGTTTGAGACCAGCCTGACCAACATGGAGAAACCCTGTCTCTACTAAAAATACAAAATTAGCCAGGTGTGGTGGTGCATGCCTGTAATCCCAGCTGCTCGGGAGGTTGAGGCAGGAGTATCTCTTGAACCCGGGAGGCAGAGGTTGCAGTGTGCCAGGATCACGCCATTGCACTCCAGCCTGGGCAACATGAGCAAAATTCTGTCTCAAAAAAAAAGTACAAAGAAACAGGGACATTATTTTAAAAATACTTTATATAGCTCAATATGTGTACATAGATGTGCGTGTGTGTGTATTACATAGCATTATCATTTCAACCTGTGTTTAACACAAAATATTATTAACGAGCTATTTTATATCCTTTTCATTTTACTAGGTCTTCAAAATTTGGTATGCATTTTACACTTGTAGTATATCTCAATTTGTATGCTAAGATTTTTTGTATGCAGTTGAAGTAAAATGCTATTCTACCAAAGCAATAAAGTTGGTTTAATGGAAACAAAAATTACACTGATTCAGTTTTAAGATTTATATTTAAAGTAACTGTCATCAAATAAAATGTAAAGTTTACTTCCTCAGTCTCAATAAACACAGTTCAAGCATTCAGTAGCTTCATGTGGTTCGTGGCCACCATAGTGGGCAGCACAGCTCTGGACTTTCTCAGTTGACAACCAGGGTGATGGAGGCTGTGGAGTGTTATTCTCTTTAATATTTGACCTCAGGGTTTTCATGAGCCCTACGCTGGGTTCCTAGAGTGGTCTCATGGAATCATTCTATTTAGAGGGGAGACATGGGCCTCTTAGGGAGCAAAAGAAAAAGAAAAGTTCAGGTAACTTTATCCAAAACTCATTCTCAGTAACACAGTATAGGATGACAAGTCAAAAGATGATGTGTATATCTTTCGCATCTTCCAAATTACTTGAGAAATGAACAAAATGAATGCCGACCATTGATGGAAAATTTCCATCTCTGGGTCCAAGGAAAATTAGATTTTTCTTCTAAAGGGTTTTTTACTCTTGGATAAAATCTGCTAAAAAACATCTTCATAATTTATTTGCACAACGTATGTCAAAGAACAAATAGCGGTCATAGTCTTTGGGATAGGGAAAATAAAACAAATGTCGATGGTGGAAACATTACAGATTAAACTGGACATAAAATGTTAAAATTAAAATTCATACAAGCACATGAAAAGGAAATGGTGGATTACAGACCATGGTGGCAGGCACTGTGGCTTATAAGGCAATGGATTTTTTTTTTTTTAGTAGTTGTACAACTTATATTATTTTCCAGATAAAATATTATGAGAAATCTCAACATATGAAATAAATTGGAACAAACCTGGAGGGAGCAAGTCCCACTTTATCTCCATGGCAACCTCTGTGGGGCTTCCATTTCGCTCTGGGGATGCTGCAAACTGCCCTCAGAGGACAGACATCAACTTTTTTTTTTTTTTTTTGGACTGTCTCATTCTGTTGCCAGGCTGGAGTGCCGTGGTGCGATCTCAGCTCACTGCAACCTCCTACTCCCTGGTTCAAGCAATTCTCCTGCCTCAGCCTTCCAAGTAGCTGGGATTACAGGCATGTGCCACCTCACCCAGCTAATTTTTGTATTTTTAGTAGAGACAGGGTTTCACTGTGTTGGCCACGATGGTCTCCATCTCCTGACCTCGTGATCTACCTGCCACAGCCTCCCAAAGTGCCGGAATTACAGGCGTGAGCCACCTCATCCGGCCGATAGACACCAAATTTAAACTCTGCCACTTGCTTGCAATTCTCCATTGGGAAAGTCATATAATCCTTAATATTGTTTTTTCATGTATAAAATGAAGGAGTAGGATCAGTATCTTTTCAGTTCTAGAAATGCTTTGATGTTCTCCAAGTTGGAGGAAGTGGCTGCTTTCATCTGGGAAAGCTTCTTATTGTAAGAGAACTTCTCAACTATGATGGAAAGAAATATTCAGCCCTTCCTTCCCATTTTCTCACAGGACCAGGATCCTGCTGCCTTTGGTGCTGATTCCCTGCTGCTGAGTTCCTCCAGACATTATCTGAACATCCGCTACACCTTGCTGCCCTATCTCTATACCCTTTTCTACCGTGCTCACACCCAGGGAGAGACGGTGGCAAGGCCCCTTGTACATGAGTGAGTTTCCTGATTCTCAAAGACTCCCTTTCTGATTTGTAGTTTCACTTGACTTTGTTTGTGGTAGCAAGCTTAGTTAGGATCTTGTTACATAATGTGCTATTGTCCTGTTTTGGAGACAATACAGACAATACACCTGCCTTCACTGCGCTACCTCTTTACTAGGTTCTACCAGGACTCAGCCACGTGGGATGTGCATGAGCAGTTCTTATGGGGACCTGGACTCCTCATCACGCCTGTTTTATATGAAGTATGTTTATAATCTAAACAATGAAAGGGGGTATTGTGCTTGTCCTCGTGGTTCTATAGCTGGATGAATTGGTTTCTGAGTATCTGTGACTGCATTTATATCAAAATATGAATATAAATGAGAGAGAGATCATGAAAGTTTGGAAAGTTTTAAAAAACTAGTAATCTTGGTCCTACTGCCCCAAACAAAACAATTTTCATGTTGTAAAATTGCCTTAAAATTAAAGCCTAAGTCCTTAGGCATATGGCTGCAGCACTAACAATGGCTTTAAATACTTTGGGGTGTGTGTGCTGAACATCTGTCTGTATTTTCCTTTGTCCAGAGCGGGTGTGCTCTTGAATTGGGTTAGGCTGGGCTTCAAAGAGAGAATACCTGTGGAGACGAGAAGGGAGGGAGAGAGGAATGCTGGATAAAGGGAAGGTGATGCTCTGAAGTCCAACTATGAAGGACCATGTGTATCCTATTAAGTGTGATTGGAAGCAGGGCTGAGTGGCAAAGTGTGGGGCAAGGATCAGAAGGATGATGCTGATCTGCTTGTAGACATGAAATATCGCCAATGTACCCATGTCAAAGGCCCTTTGAGCTGGTGTTTTAGCCACACCATCTGATGACAGATCTTGCTAACCAACCAGTAGCTCTGCTGGGAGACTTTCCTGGGGCCTGGCTGGCTCACTGTCCTCCTAACTGTCAAATTATGTGACTAACTCAGTGAATGGATGTTCTCTGTTTCTCTTAGAAAGTGCAGCAGCGTTGAGCAGAACAAATCATTTTTAGCTACATTCTGCTTTGGGTAAATTGCTCAACCTTTAAGTGTCTGTGTTTTCCTTTGTAGAATGGGATGATCTCAACCATCTCTCAGGATTGTTCAGATAAGCACATGCAATGATGCTTGGAGGTGTTTTGTAAACTGTAGAGTGGGGTATGCTAATGCTACTTATTGTTATTGTTTACCTAGGGTGTGGACGAAGTGAAAGCATACATACCTGATGCCACCTGGTATGACTATGAGACAGTAAGTAAGGCAGCCCCAGTTGGTTCAGAGACCTGCCTCTAGCAGAGGTCAATTCTAAAGCAGCAGTCTTGGAAGCTTGCCATAGAATAATAGCACAAGATTTACAGTTAGTTGATTGTGGTCCTTTTTCTGTGAGAAACACATCTTAATTGGTTCAGGATGGCACAAAAAAACACCTTACACTGGGCAATTTATAAACAACACGAATTTATTGCTCACTTTTCTGGAGGCTGGAAAGTCCAAGATCGAGGTGCTGGCAGATTTCGTGTCTGGTGAAGGCGCTCTCTGCTTCAATGATGGCACCTCCTTGCTCCTCCCTCATGACTTAATCACCTCACAAAAGGCCCCACCCCTTAATACTATCACTCTGGGTATTAAGTTTCAACATATAAATTTTGGAGGTACACCGGCATTCAGACCATAGCAGAAGGCCTTTCCAAATGTATGATGAAATAATTTGAATAACTGGAGTAAGTTTATGGAAATTCATTATATCAACCTGGCTACTGTGTAGCTATCAGGACTAGGCTTTGCCATTTGGCTGTGATAGCCTAGAAACTGAAGCCCAGGTGTGGAATGACAGCTTGATGTAATGTAAATAAATAAAGGGGGTTGGAGTGTCAGCTCTGCCCTCTACTACCCATATGCTTTCAGCAAGTCACTTCATTTTGGGGGTCTCTGTTTGTCTCTTCTTTAAAATATGTCAACTGAACGACATGATATCTAAGGCCCCTCCTAGCTGAAACAACTTATTACCTGGTCTATTGTTTTTGTTGCTGATTAGGGAGTGGCCATCCCGTGGAGGAAGCAGTTGGTGAATATGCTTCTCGCAGGTGATAAGATAGGACTTCATCTGCGAGGGGGCTACATATTTCCCACTCAGAAGCCGAACACAACCACAGAAGCCAGGTAAGCTCCTCACTCTTCTAAGGTATGACTATTCTGGTGCTCTAATGGAGCAGGGCATTATGAGAAAGACAAATAGGGATTTTTGTGGATGAGCCAAGGGGTAAGTCAGTTTCCCTATAGCCAGAAACTGTCTTTATGTATATTCCCTACTGTGTGAAAGAATTTGAGCTAAATAGGAGATGAAAGTTATCACGTGGAAGTCAACATTGTTTGGGGGTCAAGAGCTCAGATTCTACAGAACCTGGGTTCAAGCCTTGGTTTGGGCTACATACTGGCTGTGTTTACCTTGGGCAACTTACTTCTCTGTGCTTCTTTTTATTATTGGTAAACTGGAGATGATGACAGTTTAACTTTGTAGAGTTATTATGAGGGTTAAATGAATTCATATAAATGATAATGTGTGTGGGACACTAGAAGAGTGCCTGGCACATGCTAAGCACCTAATAAGGCTAATTGTTGATATTATGTATTGCAACCCAAACAGTTTTCAGTAGGAACTGCCTCTGTCCACCCTTCCCTTTATGTCCACTCACTATCAATCCCTGCTGCCTGCCCACACCCAGCTCCTATGTGTCCACCCAATATCAACATCTACTTAGTTTCTGGTGTAGACTCTTGGATTATCTGTCCCTGGGGCATGAAGGCGGCTAGTTTCACATAGTTCCATCTCATCTACATTCGCTGAAACTGGGAATTACTCTTTTACAGCCGGAGGAATTCCCTGGGACTCATCATCGCCTTGGACTATAAGAGAGAAGCGAAGGGGGAGCTGTACTGGGATGACGGTGTATCTAAAGGTAGACTTTCTCAAGACACCATTCCTGTGGATCACTGTGATGCTCCCTGAAAATTAGTCATCACAGGCTGCCCAATATGGCACTAGTCCTACTAGCACTGTCGTTTACATCTGTAGCTTAGAATCAATGGGTTAAAATCCATTCTGAAAATTCCATTAGCCAAGCACAATGCATTAAAATAGACTTCAAATGCACAAATTATGTGTTACTGACTCTACCAAAGCAACGGACATTATTGCATTTAGCTTAATTATTCTCTTTCTTGGACATTATTATTAATAACAGATAATACACTTTTTTAATAGCTTTGGAAAATACTGCTTTGGTTTGTGGAAGAAATATCTGATTTGTATAGTATGTCTTTTCACTGTAAGGTTTCCATGTAAACACCTCACATGAGCTTATGTGGTTATATAAAAATCCTGTCCTACATGGAATTAGTATGTATTGTGTTGGCCTTGAGGAACTCATGATCCAGCAGGTTAGATACAATGCATATGTAGATAACTATAATGCAAATCAAAATGTTTTACATGCCAGTGAAATGGTGCCACAGACTGACATGTGAATTTAGAGAAAATGGTCCAGGAAATATTTGCAGAAGTTTGAAAAAAAAAATGCACAGAACTCAGATGAGCAGAACTAGATGGTTGGTAAAGGAATTCCAGATGAAATGAAGAGAAGAGCAGGACTTCCCAGCTGCATGGCTTCTCATAGTAATGGGTACTCCTCTTTCTTTTCTAGATGCTGTAACTGAAAAGAAGTATATTCTATATGATTTCTCTGTTACCTCTGTAAGTACTTTTTTTGAGGAACACACAGCGTATGTTCCTTGCTGTGATGGCTCTTTGAAATTTTAGTTTAATATAGACACATGGTTATGTGCACAGAGACAGAGTTTTACTGTCATGATTCCAAAAAGGAATCAAATGAACATGAAAGTGTTTAATGTGTGTCAGGCTTATAAGCTGCTACAAAACCGGTATGAGTTCCGTGCAGAACTTTTTTTCCCTGGGAAAAAACAAAACAAAACAAAACGATTGCCTTTGCATTTTATGTGATGGGTGCTGGCTTCCAAGATGTGGCTTTTTTGACGTTTGCAAGTGTATATGAGGTGTGGGTGGGTTAGTGAGTGGTGTAGCACCTTTTTAAGGTTCTTCCATAACGGCTCTCCTTCGTAGCAGGTAAAACTCGGCCTTTGGCACAGGTATCAAGCAGTGATTTTCAAAGGCTGGAAGATACAGAACATCATTTGCCTCATATCTATTTCCCAAGGGTACTGAGGAATAAAAAGCAGCAAGGCTAGCAGAAAATGAGGGAATTCTGACGTGGTTTTCTTAGAAGCCTGTTCGTGTATAGGCAGAACTTTCTTTTGAGGCGGTCTCTCTCTCTCTTATTTCTCCCTTCTTTTAAATATATATATATGTGTGTGTGTGTGTGTGTGTGTGTATGTATCTACATCTATATCTATAAAAATGGATCTACTTTGAGATATAGAATATATAAAATATTATATATATAAGGTATAATATATATCTTAAAGTAACTTTTTTATTTTGAAATAATTAAAGATCCCCATGCAATTGTAAGAACTAGCACAGAGTTCCCATATACCCTTTGCCCAGTTTCTCCTATGGTAACATCGTATAAACCTATAGCACAATCTCACAACCAGAATGCCGGCATTGATGCTGTCGAGATACAGAACATTTCATTAGCACAAAGATCTCTCCTGCTGCCCTTTAACAGCATGTCCACTTGCTTCTCTCCCTATCCCTCCTCAGCTCTTGGCAACCAATCATCTGTTCGCCATTTCTATAATTGTATCCTTTCAAGAGTGTTCTGTAAAGAGAATTAAACAGTTTGCAATCTTTGGGATTGGTTTTTTCATTCAGCATAGTTCCCTCAAAACCCATCCAAGTTGCGTGTGACAACAGCTTGCTCCATTTTATTGCTGAGTGGTGTTCCAAGTTATGGATGTACCACCTTTTAAAAATCACTCAGTTGCTAAAGAGTGTCTGAGTTGGCTCCAGTTGTGAACTGCTACAAATAGATTAAAATTGCTACTAACACTCATGTATAGGTTTTGGTGTGAACATAAGTTTTTTTTTGTTTTGTTTTGCTTCGAGATGGAGTCTCGCTGTGTCACCCAGGCTGCAGTAAAATGGCACATTCTCAGCCCAGTGCAACCTCTGCCTCCTGGGTTCAAGAGATTCTCCTACCTCAGCCTCCTGAGTAGCTGGGATTGCAGGCATGCGCCACCATGCCTGGCTAATTTTTCTGTTTTTAGTAGAGACGAGGTTTCACCATGTTGGTCAGGCTGGTCTCAAACCCCTGACCTCATGATTCGCCTGCCTCGGCTTCCCAAAGTGCTGGGATTACAAGCGTGAGCTACCATGCCTGGCCATAAGTTTTTATTTCTCTGTAATAAGTGCCAAAGAGTACAGTTGCTGGGTCTTATGGTAGTGCATATTTAGTATTATAATAATCTTCCAAACTGTTTTCCAAAATGCCTGTACCATTTTACACTTCCACCAGCAACATTTGAGTAATCTAATTTATTTGCATCATGGCCAACATCTGATGTTGTCACTATTTTTTTTAAGGCTTTTCTGATTGATGTGTAGTTATAGCTCATTGTGTTTTTAATTTGTATTTCTCTGATGGCTAATGATGTTGAACATCTTTTCATATGTCTATTTACCATCTATATATTTACATTTTTAATTTTGATGAATCTAATTTATCATTCTTTTCCTTATAGATTGTGCTTTTTGATGTCAAGTTTAAGATCTCTTTGCCAAGTCTTAGATTCTGAATATTATCTCCCATTTAAAAAAAATATAGTCTTACCTTTACTTTTAAGTCTGTGATCTATTTTCAGTTAATTTTTACATAACATGTAAGATTTAGGTTGGGGTTCGACCTTTTGCCTGTATATGTCCAGTTGCCCCAACATCTTTGTTGAAAAATCTGCCTTTGTAAAAAATCATTTGGGCATATATGTATGGGACTTCTAATTTTTTTAAATTATCAAACTGCCACTTTTTTCTTCAGTTTTAATTTCTACCTTCTTCTTTGTCATAGCTCAACTGTTTCACCTTTGTTCCCTAAATAAGTTATTTAATTTTCTGTGCTTCAGTTTTCTCATCTGAAAAATCAGGGTAATTATAGCTTCAACCTCATAGTCTGCTGTGAAAACTGAATGAAATAATACATGTAAAATGCTTAGCATAGTGCCTGGCACATAATATACACTCAAATACTCTTAGCTCTTATCATCATTATTAGTAAAATAAAAGGAAAAACTTACTTGGACCCTTTTGGTGTATATGTGTATGTCTATCTTTGTGTGCCAACGAGTCTCGTTATCTTTTTATTTACTGTGTGAGTACCTATCTTGTCTGCTTGAAAATTCTACAGTGTCAGGGACAAATTTTCTGAGTAATAGAATCAGTAGAGAACCAGCAAACCAAAGGGAAGATGAAATATTACTTTAAAAATTTAAGATTGATAAGAGTCTGAGTGAACGAGTTCCCTAGGGATGATGACCTAGCAACATTTGAAACTACAAAGAAAAGGAAACAGCTTGGATGTCAGAAAATGAGACATTGACTGGTATTGAGGGATAATAAGAGTCTGAAGTACCTGGTTTCTAATCTGACTTTTTCTTCCCCCCTCCCAGAACCATCTACAAGCAAAGATTATAAATAATAATTATACGGACACTGACAACCTCATGTTTACAGATATCACAATCTTGGGAATGGACAAACAGCCAGCTAATTTTACTGTCTTACTGAATAATGTCGCCACCTCCAGTCCAAGCGTTGTCTACAATGCTTCCACAAAGGTAAGAGAGCCTTCCATTCTGCAGGGTCCTTTCCAGAGGCCCTGGCTCTGACAGCCGGCCCTACTTTGCTTTTAACCGTGGGCAATCAGACACAACTGACTTGCTGGGAGGTCCAACACATCACAGGGAGGATGCAGGAGAAACATGTGCATGCTAAAGAAGGACCTCTCTGCTTTGTTTGTATCAGGGCTCTGTAGAAGATAGTGGGAGTTGGAACCCTGAGAGAAGGAAGTTCTTCTCCGGGCACACTTAAAATGAGACACTCTGATCCCAGCTGTGACATAGTGAATAGATTGTACAATGGGTATTTACACATTTATCCTCTCATTGAAGGGAGAATCTCTTTGAGAAACAGTTGAAATTTGTCCTTACTGTTTTAGGCTATTTGCATGCCATTAATAAAATGTGAGTGGAGTAACACAAGGAGTAATCCAGTTTTGCTCTTATTGAATGATTCCCTTACATTGTTAGTTGAATATTTCAAGGTCTGGGAAATTCATTATTTCTTAGATCAGCCCCTTTCCATGCTGACAAGACATATAGCATAAGGTAAGAGTTTGATTTTTAGAGTTAGGCAGAATGGGGCTCCAATCTCAGCTCTGAGGGTATTAGGTGTCTCTGTATCTTAGTTTTCTGTTCTGTAAAATGGAGATAGTCATAACATTGACAGCATGGAACTGCTCTCTAGGGTTGATGGAGATCATGCTTATTAAGTGGTTGTCACAGTCTTGGCTTGTGTGAATGCTCCATAAAGTTTAGCTATTGTTATTATTACTACCTTTATTAAATTGATAAGCATCACACCCAGAGGACAGTAAGCCTAACAATGACAGTCCTGCCTGTGATCTGCACTCATTAGCATGATGAAAACCCTTCCCATCCAACACTTCCACAATGACTCCATGAAGTGAGAAAGCCCAGGAATCAGCCAAGTTCCAAATATCTCATGGCAAAATGGTTTTGGAGGAAGGAATAGATCCCCTTGTCCTGACTTCCAGACTTGCAGCCAAGAACTCTTTCTGGGTGCCTTTCCCTCCCTTCCTTTGTCACTGTGACTGTCTCTTTCCCCAGGTGGTAACCATCACTGATCTCCAAGGACTGGTACTGGGACAAGAATTCTCTATTAGGTGGAATCTTCCTGTCAGTGACCTGGAGAAGTTCAACTGCTACCCTGACGATCCAACAGCCTCTGAGGAGAGTTGTCGGCAGCGGGGGTGTCTTTGGGAGGTAAATGACCAGAAACAGATTAGGAAGTTGTAAAAACTGTCCCACAGGTAATTAGGTACCTAGAAAACACTCTTCCAATGTCTGTGGCTTGAAGAAAACCAGGACACTGTGCAACATGCCTTTTGCCAACTCTACATGATAGGTCATCAATATTTTCCCCAGATATCCCAGATCAGAAGAAGTTTATTGCCATTTTCATTGCCACTCCAACCATATCATTAAAAACCCAATTTTAAACATAATAATATATATTGGGTATGCATTTTGCATTGCATATTTTAACCGATCTTGTTTTGTCTGTTGCAGAACACAAGCAGGAAGCAAAAGGTCAGGCTGTTCCTCTCTATTTGAGCAATAGGGAAAATGGAAACTAGAAAGAACAAGTGATTTCCTCTAGATTACATGGGAGGCAATAAGGACCCGGGGAGTAGAACCCTGCCTGCCTGGAGGCTTCCGTCTCTAGATCAAACTTTCTGCTGTTCTGTCACTGTTCACTCATTATAGGTCAATGTGTGTGTTTAAAAAATGGATGTGTGCATTTGCTAGGGCTACCATAACAGAGTACCACAAACTGAGTGGCATAGAACGACAGGAATCTATTTGCTCAAAATTCTGGAGTCTAGAAGTGGGATCATGGTGTCAGTGGAGCTGGTTCCTTCTGAGGACTTTGAGGGTATTCCTTCGCTTGTAGATGCATCACCCCGTTCTCTGTCTTCATAGTCACATGTGTACATGTCTATCTCTGTGTCCAAATTTTCCTTATTAATAAAGATGCCAGTAATACCGGATCAGGGCCTGTCCCAATGACCTCATCTTAATTTGTTCATGGCAGAAACCCTACTTCCAAATAGTCACATTTACAGGTATCAGGGTTAGGACTTAACATCTATTTTGGGGGACATAATTCAATCCATAACCATGGACATGGTATCAGAGACTTAGTCTGTGTTAACCAACTTCTTCAGGAATGACAGCCTCAGTGTTGTATCAGAGGCTGAGCAAGACTTTCTCCTGTTGTTGCAGGACACATCTACTCCTGGAGTGCCCACCTGTTACTATGACACCATCCCTAATTATGCTGCTAGTGACATTCAGTATCTGAGCACCAGCATCACTGCAGACCTTTCCCTCCTGATGGCCTCTGAGTCAGCTGCTGCTGCTGCTGCTGCTGCCTCTGATTCTCTCTCTGCACAGATCAGCTTCCTCCGCCTGAATGTGATCTATCACACAGCAACCATGCTGCAGGTCAAGGTAAGGCCCATGTTGCAGATTCTGGTTCTCAATATGGAGTTTTAACTTATGGTTCTGTATGGATAGAAGTCATTGAAACAATTAAAACATTTTTTTTTTCTTTTCAAGACAGGGCTGGAGTGCAGGGGCACAATCTGTAACCTCCACCTCCCTGGCTCAAGCCATCTTCCTACCTCAGCCTCCCAAGTAGCCAGGACTATAGGTGTGAGCCTACACACCAGGCTAATTTTTGTAGAGACAGGATTTTGCCATGTTTCCCAGGCTGTTCTTAAATGTCTGACCTCAAGCAATTCACCTCCCTCCACTTCCCACTGTGCTGGGGTTACAGGCATGAGCCACTGTGCCTGGCTGAAACAGCTTTTTATCCAAATCCCTCATATTACAGATGAGGGAACTAAGGCCTGTAGAGAGGTAAAGGTCATAAAGTAGACGGTAGAGCCAGGATGTGACCTTAGATCTATGAGAACTGTGAATTCCCTATAATGATGAGTATTCTAGGTCACAAACATCATCAAAGAATCATCCTTTAGCCCTGAGAAAAATGCATCTGCTTTGTGGCAAACTCATATGAGAGGCATTAACTTAATTGCACTATTAGAATTATTTTCTCTAGCAGTAGTTCTCAAATTGCAGCATGCATCAGAATCACCTTCAAATCATTTTAAAACCCAGATTTCTGGCCCTCACCCCTAGGGTTTCCAATTCAGTAGACCTAGGCTGGGGCCTAGCCTGAGAATTTGAATTTCTTTTTCTTCTTATTGTTTTTTTGAAATGGAGTTTCACTCTTGTTGCCCAGGCTGGAGTATAGTGGCACAATCTCGGCTCATTGCAACCTCTGCCTCCCAGGTTCAAGCGATTCTCCTGCTTCAGCCTCCCAAGTAGCTGGGATTACAGGCACCCGCATCTACGCCCAGCTAATTTTTTGTGTTTTTGGTAGAAATGGGGTTTCACAATGTTGGCCAGGCTGGTCTCGAACTCCTGACCTCAGGTGATCCACCCGCCTTGGCCTCCCAAAGTGCCAGGATTACAGGCATGAGCCACCATGCCTGGCCTCGAGAATCTGTATTTCTAACAAGCTCCCAGGTGAGGCTGGTGCTGCAGGTCAAGAGACCAAACTTTGAGACCTACTGCTATGCGCACTTAAAAAATATGTCTACTGGAAATACAGTGTGAACCACACATATTTTCCAGTAGACACATTTTTAAATGTATATTTGAAAAGTGAAATTAATTTTAATAATATTTTATTTAACCAATGTGCAGGTGTGATCTACCTGTGTGTGATCGTGAGGTCAGGAGATCAAGACCATCCTGGCCAACATGGTGAAACCCTGTCTCTACTAAAACACAAAAAATTAGCCAGGTGTGGTGGTGCGCGCCTGTAGTTCTAGCTACGCAGGAGGCTGAAGCAGGGGAATCACTTGAACGGAGGAGGTGGAGATTGCAGTGAGCCGAGGTCGCACCACTGCACTCCAGCCTGGCGACAGAGTGAGAATCCATCTAAAAATAATAATAATAAAAAGAAAGAAAGAAAGAAAACCTTCACCTAACCACAAATTTGGGGCTAATAATATGAGGAAGAGGATAGTCACTCATAATGGTGATACTCCTTGTCCTTGCATAACATTTTTCATTCCTTTTATTCTTCCCACATGTCAGTCCTGTTAGGTAAGTAGGAACAAGGGGTGGATACAGAAAAGAAACTTTAGGAATGGGAAAGCTGTGCAACATCTGGAAGCTCAACCAGTAAGGAGATCTCAGAGTCCACATGAAAACTCAATTCTCTAATTCCTAACATGCATACACATATACAAATTTACACAGTTCTATGCACATACATGTCTGCATGCCACGCACTTACAAACATATACACACACATTCTATTTATGAAATTCTATCCCCTTCTATCACAAGTTCTTTAGAGGAAGAGCCCTCTTTGGCTTTGAATGGGTTTTACTGAGGCATTTTTGAACTTCAGCATCTGTATGGGGCACAGTGGGCAGGCAGGCCTCACACCCATTTGCTTGGGGATGTTTGATGCCTACTGATATGGTACAAACTGGTCAAAAACGTGGAAACTGAATTATATGGGGTGGCATGAGGGGTTTTAGGTATGAGACCCTACCAGAAAGTTTTCTTCTCTCTTCTTGCCAGATCTATGACCCCAGTAATAAAAGGTTTGAGGTTCCAGTATCACTGAACACCCCTCCCCAACC
This sequence comes from Macaca mulatta, assembly GCF_049350105.2. NCBI lineage: Eukaryota > Metazoa > Chordata > Mammalia > Primates > Cercopithecidae > Macaca > Macaca mulatta. The sequence continues at coordinate 181,956,022 of NC_133408.1, forward strand.
AGTTGGTGACCCTGAAAACCGTTTGTATGATGTCAGGATTCAGAACAATCCTTTTGGAATCCAGATCCAACGCAAAAACTCCAGCACTGTGATGTAAGCACTATTTATTTGGTTCTAATTAGAGTAGTTCTAGATTTAATTACAGTGGTTGCAGTTAATTCAAGTGAAATATTAATCTCAGAGACGCTATGGAAATATGTGTGCATTTGTTAGAGTATATCTATGTTTCCCATGCTTTAATGGGTAATTTGTTTTTGGTTAGTCGTTAACAAAGATAATCAAAGTTTAAAGAAATGAAGTATTGTTTGATTTCAGAGAAAGAAAAATACATGTTCTACTTATTGTTCTTAAGTAAAACAGAAAACTCTATTTAATAAGTACAGTAGATAACCTAAGATACAAATGAGTTCCATATTATGTCTCATTAAGAAATAATAAGAGGCAAGAAAGAGGGGCAAATGTTTAAAAGGAGAAAGAAATAACTTCATGTAATGTTTGCTTCTGTGGACACAGAAGCCTTCAAGCCTTTTCACAATGTTAAGCATAAAAGGAATTGTCATCTCCCATCTCTTGTCCTGCTGCTGAATAGAATGAAGTGAAGCTCTGGATTTTGCCTGGGGCAAGGTTCCCTGTCCCAGTAGAAGCTGTCACCTGTGTGTGCACCTTTGCCTTCCTGTGTATGTCTTTTCTCTTTGGCTATGCGAGTGATTTCCTCTCTGTTGCCCTCTTTGGTAAGAAGTCCTTTGACTAACTCAAGAGACATTGTTCTAAGAGTTTCACATTTTTCTGTTGGAAAGTTTGCTTTAACCCTATTTGTTTATTTATATATTTACTCAAGCCGATAAGCCAGGCACTGAGAACTTAAAATAAATAGAAGAATGAGTCATGGCCCTTGCTCTCAAGGACCCAGAAAAGGAGATCTCAGTCTGACAAACCACAGAACAGAAATGTGAACATGGAACTTTGGTCCTGAGTCAGGGCCATTGTTATGACCTCTGGGTCATGTCACAGTATTTGAACCTGTAATAATTAAGGAGGCTTTGGAATCAACTAGACATTCCAAACACATTCCAAGTAGCTCTGGCCAGTGGTCTCCAGCTCAGCGTGGTCTGCTTTTGTGTTGCAGTTGGGATTCTCAACTCCCTGGCTTCACCTTCAATGACATGTTTCTCTCCATTTCTACGCGTCTGCCCTCTCAGTACATCTATGGCTTTGGGGAAACTGAGCACACGACTTTCAGAAGAAACATGACCTGGAACACGTGGGGGATGTTTGCTCGCGATGAGCCACCTGCGGTAGGGACAATGGAATAAGTTTAGCAATCAGTTTCTCTCAATGTAAATCTCTTTTAATCCTTATGCTTATATATGATACCTTACTCATCAACTTCATCTTATATTCTGCTCTCAGTTGTAACAGGCCATATGTCACATTCTTTTGTCCTGAAAAGGCATATATATATATATATATATATTTCCCTCTGTCAATTATGGATTTTATTTATCTCACAAACTTTTACTTAATATATTCTATGTGTCAGGCACATTGCTAAGTGCTTAGCTACAGATTTAATAAGACACTCTCTTTGCTCTCCAGAGGCTTATAGGCTAGTGAGAGAAATAGAAGTGGAAATAGTGATAGCACAGTGGAATCACTGGGTTATGTAACAATATATCATTGAATTAAATAATAGTAAATGAGGAAGGCATGAAGTGGGGAAGACACAGCTTTTAACTTGGAGTAGAAGGGAGGGTCAAGGAAGGCCCAACAAAGGACATGACATTGAGCTGAATCTTTAATGATGAGTAAGAGTTTGCTGTTTGGGTTATGGTATGAAAACAATATCTTAACTTTCTTTTTGTTTATTACCCTCGTGACTCCCAGTACAAGAAGAATTCCTATGGTGTCCACCCTTACTACATGGCACTGGAGGAGGATGGTAGTGCCCATGGAGTGCTCCTGCTAAATAGCAATGCCATGGGTAAGGCAGAGGCACAGCTCCCGTGCACCACCAGAAACAGCTGTAACCACTCTATTTTGACCTGGATTATCAATAGAAATAGAGGCATTCAGGGGGCAAGGGAAATGGAACAAATAAACTGACTTTCCATTTATTCATCTATTTATTCAAGATTTATTAAGAACTCTGGATCAGGTGTTAAGCGTGGAATTTTGACCAATTATGGCTCCTACTCTGGCATAGCGTATTTTACTATGAAACTTTGGCTCCTATTCACGGAGTAATAAAAGCAGTTGAGGTTGCATATTACATTTGTGGTACCTGCAAATACACCTCTGATTCTAATGAATGAGAGATTTTCTAGAGAAGGCAGGTATCAAAGAGAGAGTGTGAAGAAAGCAAATTTTAGAGCAGGTTTTCTATCTGGGTGATTTACACCTCCAAGGATGTGCCTCATGTATGTTGTTTTTCTTACAGATGTGACATTACAGCCCACCCCTGCCCTGACATACCGCACCACCGGAGGAATTTTGGACTTCTACATTGTTTTGGGGCCAACCCCTGAACTTGTAACTCAGCAATACACCGAGGTTAGAAGCCATTCTGTCCATCAATATATTGTCAAATATTTACTGGCTATTAACACATTATTAGCACTGAGATAAGGCAGTTTTTTCTTTTGACCCTTGAGTGTCACTACTAGATTATTACTGCCTTTGCTGAAATCATATTTTAGTATTATGGTTCTATAAAGCCACATTAATATCCCATGTGTCCCTCACTTGCTAAACAGCCTATCTAAGAATTGCTAATCAGTAATAACCAGCAAATCTCAGGTTTCCTAGAATGAAAACTCTGGAATATAAAAAAACTCCAATTACAATGTTTCTATCATTCTGCATGTCCGTAGTTGCTCCACATTTATTGTACTTTCTTATCTTTCTTGGGTGAGGCCTCTTAGACAGTACTTAGCAGAAACACTCAAGTTGATTCAAGTATAAGTCAACTACCTTTTTTCTTCCCTAAGAAGTCCATCTGGATGCATTTTTCTTTTTATTCTAGTTGATCGGTCGGCCAGCAATGATTCCATACTGGGCCTTGGGATTCCAGTTGAGTCGCTATGGATACGAGAATGATGCTGAAATCTCCAGTTTGTATGATGCAATGGTGGCAGCCCAGATTCCCTATGTATGAAACCCTCACTCAGCCCGAGGTGTAATCAGTTACAGGAATTTGCGGCTAATTTTTTATTAGAAGTGCTATGATGTTCTTATCAAAGATAACTTGATATATCCAGGCTGAATTTTTTTCTTTGTATATAGTATAATACTATATACTTATCAAACAGAAATTAGAAAATAGGAAAATTACAGTATGAAAAAAATCCATTGATATACCTTACCAAAGTAATCAACGTTAATAACATGCTGGTTTATTCTTTTCCAAATTTTGGCTTATGCACAAGTCTCTGTTTTACCAAATAAGTTTCACCTGGGGTCATATGGCAATGCAGGTGATTATCCCTTTGGGCTAAAAAGAAGCAACTTCTTCTTTTTTTTTATTTTTTTACTAAATATTAACCACTTTAGTTATTATTCAATTATCATGGTTTGAGCAAGTTTCATGTGCAGAAACCTGGGTTGGTACTGCATAGAGAAATCTAGACATTCAAGAAAGCTATAAAATAATGTAGTTCTTGTATGTTGGTGTAAGGAAGGGGCTCAGTTTCCATTCTACATATGGCTAGCCAGTTTTCCCAGCAACATTTATTGAATAGGGAGTCCTTTCCCCATTGCTTGTTTTTGTCAGTTTTGTAGAAGATCAGATAGTTGTAGGTGTATGGTCTTGTTTCTGGGTTCTCTATTATTTGCCATTGGTTTATGTGTCTGTTCTTGTACCAGTACCATGCTGTTTTGATTACTGTAGCCCTGTAGCATAGTTTGAAGTGGGATTGTCTGATGTCTCCAGCTTTGTTCTTTTTGCTTAGGATTTCCTTGGCTATTTGGGCTCATTTTTGGTTACATATATGAATTTTAAAATAATTTTCTCTAGTTCTGTGAAGAATGTCAACGGTAGTTTAATGGGAATAGAATTGAATCTATAAATTGCTCTGGGCAGTATGGTCATTTTAACGATACCGATTCTTCCTATCTAGGAGCATGTTTTTCCATTTGTTTGTGTCATCTCTGATTTCTTTGAACAGTGGTTTGTAGTTCTCCTTGTAGAGATCTTTCAACTCCCTGGTTAGCTGTATTCCTAGGTATTTTATTTGTGGCAATTAGGAATGGGAGTTCATTTGTGGTTTGGCTCTAGGCTTTACTGTTGGTGGTGCATAGAAATGGTAGAGTTTTTTGTACATTGATTTTGTATCCTGAGACTTTGCTGAAGTTGCTTATCAGCTTAAGAAAGTTTTGGGCTGAGATGATGGAGTTTTATATATAGGATCTTGTCTATATGACAAGATCTAGTATCTAGATACAAGATCATGTCATCTGCAAATATGAATAGCTTGACTTCCTCTTTTCCTATCTGAGTGCCCTTTGTTTTTTTTTCTCTCTGTCTCTGTTTTTTTTTTTTTTTGAAACAGAGTCTCCCTCTGCTGCCTAGGCTGGAGTGCCGTGGTGCGATCTCGGCTCACTGCAATCTCCACCTCCTGGGTTCAAGTGATTCTCCTGCCTCAGCCTCCTGAGTAGCTGGGACTACAGGCACAGGCCACCACGCTCAGCTAATTTTTTTTTTTTTTAAATATTTTTAGTAGAGACGGGGTTTCACCATGTTGGCCAGGCTGGTCTCGAACTCCTGACCTCAGGTGATCCACCTGCCTCAGCCTCCCAAAGTGCTTGGGATTACAGGCATGAGCCACCGTGCCTGACCCTTTTATTTATTTCTCTTGCCTGATTGCCCTGGTCAGAACTTCCAATACTACGCTGAATAGGAGTGGAGAGAGAGAAAACCTTGTCTTGTGCTGGTTTTCAAGGGGAATGCTTTCAGCTTTTGCTCATTCAGTATGATATTGGCTGTGGGTTTGTCATCTATGGCTCTTATTATTATGAGATATGTTCCTTTAGTACCTAGTTTATTGAGAGTTTTCAATCAGCCATATTTACTGTAGAAAAAAACCCAGATATACAATCCTGTTTGTTTCCTAGGAAAGTCCCAGTTTCTACCCTTGAACATTTCAATTAGAACTTTGTTTGATAGACTGAGTTTGAGATTTGAAGAGTAGGAAAGACATGAATTGAGGAAAGGAAAGGGGATAGAGTTCCAACTGGGGAAACAGAAGGAGAAGGATGGGCACAGGTGAACTGCATGCAGGCATCAGAAAGCAATTTCAATTTGCGTAACTGAAAAGTCAGCAGAGGGAAGTAATGAGATGAGGAATGAAGAGGGGCCTGGACTGGGGCAGGCAGGTAGCAGGACCAGGGGCCTGGCAGAGCAGTTAGTGTGACCTGCAGGGCACCTTCTGCAGGGTTCCAAGCACCTTGCTGCTTCTTTCTGCAGGACGTCCAGCATGTAGACATCGATTACATGAACCGGAAGCTGGATTTCACCCTCAGTGCCAACTTTCAAAACCTCAGTCTTCTGATTGAGCAAATGAAGAAAAATGGCATGAGATTTATTCTCATTTTGGTAGGTATTGAGACAGATTAGATCCTACTTTATGTTTCCATATTCATGGTTTAAAAATAGCACCATTGTGGGAAACTGGATGAAGGGTACAAGAAATGTTCCTGTACTCTGTACTTTTTTTTTGTTTTGCAACTTCTTGTGGTGAATCTATAATTATTATTTTTAATTTAAAAGCAAACGAAAGAAAGAAATGAAAAGGGGCTTTTAAAATATGATACATTATAATGTTTATTTTCCATAACTGTCACTGGAATATAATTATTGTTCTCTTGGTAGAGTTAGAACAACTGTGGGCTGAAGCACTGAAGATAGAATAAAAAAAGGGGCATCTCACTGTTTCAGGCTATGTCTCAGGAAAAATAGCTGTATCTTAGTCTCATCTTTACCTCAGGGGGTTCAAAAATCTCTTACGTTTATCATCACTCAGAAATGGTAAGGCTCAGGTGACATTTCTTCTTGAACTTACATTTGAGTTAAGATCCAGAATACCAATTTATTATATTACTAGGAAGCTGCGTCTTGATAAATGCAGAGGTAATTACCTACAAATGATTCTCCCTTCTAGCTTCCAAAAAATTACAGCATTATTTGGTGACTTTTGTTCACTTACTAATTCATGTATTTATTGAACACAATATTTGAAAATCACTCTTCTACAAGTTGTGTGTGCATGTGTGAGGGTGCATGCATAGTCTAAATTAGCAAGACAGTGCCCTTTTTCTTACAAAGTTTTTATTCTAATGGAGGGAGAGAGCCAATACACATTTGAAAAGATAATTTCAGACAGTAGTGATTTATATGACAATTGTGAAACAGCATAATATTATAGAGAATAATTGGGGCAGGTATGGGATGGAGTGAACAGGGGAAGCTACTTTAGATAGACACATTGGGACACAGAGGGCAATAAAGAAGTTTCATGTTTTTGAGGAATATTGCTATTATACTCTGGAAACACAATAAATTGGCTCTCTCTGCTTGAAGATTAAGTCTTATTAACCTGGTTTATCTCCAGGAGTTGTTTCCAAACACTAGCAAAAGTTTTTCTCAAGAATTGTGTGGAGAAACACCAATACATTCTTTTACTTCTCAACTCTCTTTGTAAAAATAGATTTCTATGTCATTGGAAAAAAATCACTTATGTCATATTTAAATTCCTATAGGGGTTTTTAACATCTTATTTATTTGTTTATTTAAATAATTCAGGGTTAAAGTTTTTTAAACTTTTATTTTAGATTCAGTATGTACATATATAGGTTTGTTGCAAATGTGTATTATGTAATGCTGAGGTTTGGAGTATGTATTAGTCTGTTTTCATGCTGCCAATAAAGACATACCTGAGACTGGGCAATTTACAAAGGAAAGATGTTTAATGGACTCACAGTTCCACATGGCTGGAGAGGTCTCACAATCATGGCAGAAGGTGAAAGGCATGTCTCTCATGGTGGCAGACAAGAGAAGAGAGTTTGTGCAGGGAAACTCCCCTTTTTAAAACCATCAGATGTCGTGAGACTTATTCACTGTCATGAGAACAGCAGGGAAGGACCTGCCCCCATGATTCAATTACCTCCTACCAGGTCCCTCTTACAACACATGAGAATTCAACATGAAATTTAGGTAGGGACAGACCCAAACCATATCAGAGTATGATGGAACCCATCACCCAGATAGTGAACATTGTACCAAACAGGTAGTTTATCAACCCTTGTCCCACTCCCTCCCTCTCCTCTCTTGTAGTTTCTGGTGTCTCTTATTCCCACCTTTATGCCTATGTGTACACAATACTTAGCTCTCACTTATAAGTGAGAACATGTGGTATTTGCATTTCTGTTCCTGCATTAATTCACATAGAATAATGGCCTACAGCTATATCCATGCTGCTGCAAATAACATAATTTCATTCTTTTTATGGCTGTGTACTATTCCATGATATATATTTACCATATTTTCTTTATCCAATCTACCATTGATGGGCTCCTGGGTTAACTTCATGTCTCTGCTCTTGTGAATAATGCTGTGATAAACATACAAGTACATATGTTTTTTGAGCGATTAATTTATTTTCCTTAGGGTATATACCTAGTACTGGGGTTGCTGGGTGGTATGTTAGATCAATTCTTAGTCATTTGAGAAATCTCCAAATTGCTTTCCACTGTGGATGAACTAATTTACATTCCCACCAACAGTGTGTTAAGTGTTCTCTTTTCTCCACAGCCCCACCAACATCTATTTTTTGACTTTTCAACAAAAGCCATTCTGACTCAAGTGAGATGGTATCTCATTGTGGTTTGATTTGCATTTCTGTATTAGTTATGCTCAGCATTTTTTCATATGTTTGTTAGCCACTTGTATGTTTTCTTTTGAGAAGTGTCTGTTCATGTCCTTTGCCTACTTTTTAATGGGATTGTTTGTTTTTGACTTGTTGATTTAAGTTCCATATATATTCTGGATTTTAGGCCTTTGTCAGAATCATAACTTGCTAATATTTCCTCCCATTTGGTAGGTTACCTCGTTACTCTGTTGACAGTTTCTCTTGCTGTGCAGAAGCTGTTTATTTTAATTAGATCCATTGTCAATTTTTGTTTTCATTGCAATTGCTTTTGAGGACTTAGTCATAAATTATTTGCTAAGGCCAATGTCAAGAAGAACATTTCCTAGATTTTCTTCTAGGATTTTTGTAGTTTGAGGTCTTACATTTAAGTCTTTAATCTATCTTGAGTTAATTTTTGTATACAGTGAAAGGTAGGAGTCCAATACCATTCTTTTGCATATGGTGAGCCAGTTATCCCAGCACCATTTATTAATAAAATATTCTTTCCTTCTTACTCATTTTTGTCAAATTTTCTGAAGATCAGATAATAATTGTAGGTGTTTGATAGTATACTTTGAGGTTGGGTAATGTGATATCTCTAGCTTTGTTCTTCTTGCTTAGAATTGCTTTGGCTATTCAGGCTCTTTTTTGGTTCCATGTGAATGTTAGAATAGTTTTTCTAATTATGCAAAAAATGACATTTGTAGTTTAATAGATATAGCATTGAATCTATGAATTGCTTTGGGAAGTGTGGCCTTTTTACTGATATTAATTCTTCCAGTCCGTGAGCATGAAATGTTTTTTTATTTGTTTGTGTCATCTCTGATTTCCTTCAACAGTATTTTGCACTTCTTGTAAAGATCTTTCACCTGCTTGGTTAGATGTATTCCTCGGTATTTTATCCTTTCTGTTGTTGTTGTAAATGGGATTGCATTCTTGATGAACTATAAAACATTCTTGTTTTTATAGTTCTTCTAGGTGTGAAGCTGGATCGTTAATTTGAGGTCTTTCTAACTTGAGATTTCTAATTTGAGATTTCTCAGCTTGAACATTATTGATGTTTTTTATATATATATAGAAATGCTACAATTTTTGTACATTAATTTTGTTTCTTGAATTACAAAAACTACTAATTTTTGTACATTAATTTTGTTTCTTGAAACTTTACTGAAGCTGTTTATCAGTTCTAGGAGCCTGTTGGCAAAGTGTTTAGGGTTTTCTAGATATGGAATGATGTCGTCTGTGTAGAGAGACAGTTTGACTTCTTCTTTTCTTATGTGGATGCGTTTTATTTTTTTTCTCTTGCCTGATTGCTCTGGCAAGGACTTTCAGTACTATGTTAAATAGGAGTGATGAAAGGGGGAATCCTTGTCATGTTCCAGTCCTCAAGAAGAATGCCTCCAGCTTTTCCCCATTCAGTATGATGTTGGCTGTGGGTTTGTCAGAGATAGCTCTTATTTTGAGGTACTTCCCTTTGATGCCTAATTTCTTGAGGGTTTTATCATGAAGGAATGTTGGATTTTATCAAAAGCTCTTTCTACATCTATTGAAGCTATCACATGGCTTTTGTTTTTAATTCTGTTTATATGGTGAATCACATTTATTGATTTGCCTATGTTGACCCAACCTTGCATCCCAGTGTTATGGGGAAAAGCCTACTTGAACATGGTCAGTTAACTTTTTGATGTGCTCCTGGGTTTCATTTGTTAATCTTTTGTTGAGGATTTTTGCATCTGTGTTCATCGGGGATATCAGCCTGAAGTTTTCTTTTTTTATTGTCTCTGGCAGATACTGGTATCAGGATGATGCTGGTTTTGTAGAATCACTTAGGGAGTCATCCCTCCTCAAGTTTTTGGAATTTCAGTAGGATTGGTACCAGCTCTATGTACATTTAGTAGGATTTTACTGTGAATTCATTTGGTTAAGGACTTTTTTTTATGGTTGCTGGGCTTTTTATTGCTGATACAATTTTAGAATTTATTATTGGTCTGTTTAGGGTTTTATTTCCTTTCTGGTTCAATCTTGGGAGGTTGTGTGTTTCTAGGAATTTATTCATTTCCTCTAGATTTCCTAGTTTGTGTGCATGGAGATGTTCATAAAAATCTTTAAGGATATTCTGTATATCTGTGGGACTGGTTGTAATGGCATCTTTGTCATTTATGATTATACTTATTTGTATCTTCTCTCTTTTTTTCTTAATCTAGCTGGTGGCCTATAATCTTGTTTATCCTTTCCAAAAAGCAACTATTGCTTTTGTTGGTCTCTTGTATGAATTTTTGAGTCTTAATTTTGTTTAACTCTGCTCTGCTTTTGATCATTTATTTTCTTCTGCTGTCTTTGGGGTAAGTTTGTTCCTGTTTTTATTGTTCTTCTAGTTGTGAAGTTGGATTGTTCATTTGAGATATTTCTAACTTCTTGATGTAGGCATTTATGGCTATAAACTTTCCTAGTGTGTCTTAGGGATGATCATCTTGCATAATATTTCATAGGGATTCTCTGAATTTCTTAAATTCACATGTTGACCTCTCTAGCAAGATTGGGGAAATTATCATGGACGATATCTTCAAATATGCTTTCCAAATAATTTTTTGTTTCCCCTTCTCTCTTAGGAATGTGAATGAGTCATAGATTTGGCCTCTTTTTTTTTTTTTTTTTTTTTTTTTTTTGAGACGGAGTCTCGCTCTGTCGCCCAGGCTGGAGTGCAGTGGCGTAATCTTGGCTCACTGCAAGCTCCACCTCCTGGGTTCATGCCATTCTCCTGCCTCAGCCTCCCAACTCCCGAGTAGCTGGGACTACAGGTGCCTGCCACCATACCTGGCTAATTTTTTGTATTTTTAGTAGAGACAGGTTTTCACCATGTTAGCCAGGATGCTCTCGATCTCCTGACCTCGTGATCCGCCCATCTCAGCCTCACAAAGTGCTGGGATTACAGGCGTGAGCCACCGCACCCAGCCAGATTTGGCCTCTTTACATAATTCTATATGTCTCAGAGGTTTTGCTCATTTTTAAAAATTATTAAAAATATATTTTTTTCTAACTGAGTTGTTTACAGGGACTGGTCTTTGAGTACTGAGATTCTTTCCTCAGGTTGGTCTATTCTGTTGTTAATACTTGCAATTGTGTTATAATTTTTTGTTTTAATTCCAGAAGTTGAGTTTAAGAAGTTCAGTTTAGCCATTCAGTTAAAATGGCTCTGTTATCTTTCACCTCTTCGATCATTTTACTGGCTTCTTTGGATTGAGTTTCAACATTCTCCTGAATCTTGTTCAGTGTCCTTGTCATCCAGGTTTTGAATTCTATATCTGTCACTTAGGCCACTTCAATCTGGTTATGAACCGTTGCTGGGGAGCTAGTGAAATTGTTTGGTGGTCAGAAGATACTCTGACTTTTTGAATTGCTAGGATTCTTGTGCTGATTCTTTCTCATCTGAGAGGGCAGATGTTCCTTTATCTTTTTGAAGTTGCTGTCTTCTGGATATGGCTTTTTGCCTTTATAGTCTTTATTTTCCTTGAGGGTTTGACTGTGGTGTATGTTGAATATAGTTGATTGGCTTCATTTCTGGGTGCTTTCAGAGGCCCAGGGCTCTTTCAGAGATCTTTGTCTGTGGTTGAATTCCTGCATTGGATTTCACAGGCAGTGTATACTAAAATAATTTTGTTTGGTGGTGTAATTTAGGTTACAATACAGTAGATGGTATTTAAGAGTAATTACCAGAAAATAGCCTCTTACTCAGCTGCATGCCTCTTTCATATTTCAGTACATTTGCAATAGTGCTATGGGGTGAGGGAGATGGGAGATCCAGAGATGGCCCCCTTGCCAAGTCGATTTTTGGCGCTTGAGGAAGCCCCCTCTAATCACTGATGTCATGCCTATGTTTCCTTAGCCCCAAGGGAATCCCTGACAGGCTATGCTCTTCCCTCTTAGGGGCAGCCTGAGCCAAAGTTCAGGTCACCATAAGAACTGCAGCTCCCTGTTGGTCCTCTGTACTTGGCAGAGTCGGAGTGGGTTGTGGGGTATGTCTGGGGGTGATCTGTTGATGCAGTGGTTCAATGGCAGAAGATCCCCAGGCACCGCAGTGTTGCTGTAGGGGTGCAGCTGATATGGTGCCATGATCCAGTATTTTCTGCACAGCAGATGGCTTTGGGGACTTCTTAGCTTGCTCTCCCCCGACTGAGTCTCCTTCCAATGTCTGCCCCAGTAGCTGCCCTGACAATCTAGTTTTGTCCCAAGCCTTTTGCACCCAGATTGTTGGTCTGTTAGATGTTCTGGGTTGTGGAGCTCCCTTGGGCAGAGGCTGTGGCTGGTAAATAGGTTACATGCCTCCCAGACCAGTGTTGCAGAGGGAGGCATGCCCAACTCCCACACCAGCACACAAGCCCATACCTCACTCTCGTCAGCATTCTGAGAGTGGGGCTTCTCCTCTCCTCAAGCCTCAGCCACAGATCTTGCAGTGGGATAATTAAGGAATCAGAGAGACCGAGGGGTTGAGGAGGAATTATTTAATTATTTAGGTGCACTGACCCAGTCAGATTAACATCCAAAGGACTGAGCCCCAAACAAAGAGTCAAGCTACCTTTTAAGCATTTTGTGGGGCAGAGAGAGATCTCTGCAGGGAGAAGCATATTACAGAAGTGAGAAACAAAGACAGTTATTCAATTAAGACATGAATTACATTATTTTTTACTTTTCAAGGAACAACATGTTTTACGACTTGAGATTATCTGTCTAGTGACCTTGCATCTGCACAGCTAGAGAAACAGGGTCTTCACAATGCCTGGGAAAAGGAGAGATAAGGCTCGCTAGCCACAGAAAAATAGACAGTTAATTTTAAAGGACTCCAGCCCTTTCTCTTCTTTAGGGGAAATTGGGTTTTCTTACATACAACTGAGTTTTTGCTTACACATTCTTTAATTTCTTTTAATTTCTGTTCCAATCTCAGCTAGATAATCCTGATTTGTGTGTTTAAACTCTGGTGGGTTGGGACTGGGCCTGCAGCTTTGTTTTCTAGCCTTAGGGTCAAGCACCGTCTCTGCTAGGGGTCAGAGTACTTTCAGGCCACCAGCAAAGAACTCAGGTAGGGCAGTGGAGGCTGTGCTGTGTGCATTCTCTTTTGGGAGCAGCCAAGCAGTGGCCTTGGAAGGGGCTGGCAGACAGGGGTGGCAGGCAGATCGCATGCACCCTGGTTCTGCAGGAAAGACAATGCTGCCGTCTCCCAGCTCAGCTGTCAGCAGGGACTAGAGCTACTCAGAGCAAGATCGAGAACCTTTGCAGATGGGTCCCCATGGTCGTGTTTTGCTGTAGATGCCCTGTCTGGTCTCTGCACAGGCTTGAACTCTGCCTCTGCCTACTCTCCAGGCAGTTTCTCTTGCCAATTCAAATGTCTATGGTGTTTGTGGCGTCTGTTGTAGCTAGGATCCTGGATGTCTGCCGTGGGAGTGTCCCTTCACTCACCCCTTCCTTAGGACCTGTTCAGTTCCAGGAGCGTCCTGGCACTCAGCAACTCTGCGTGGGATTTCCAGCTTTATCCCTCTTACACCTCAGTGTTTGCATTGCTTCTCTATAGACTGTCAGTGTTTTCTTTCAAAAGCTCTGTTTGAAGTGTGATAGTTTACTCAGTATTTTGGTTTTTCTCAGTGGGAGAGGTGCTTCCCAGCCGCATCTAGCTGGCCATATTGTCCCCTTTCCTCTCATTTTATTACTTATAGCTTTGGGTGGTAACTTTTTGTAATATAGAAAGGCTTCTTCGTTTGTTGACACAGATTTGTATACCCTTTGAAAGAAATTGCCCCGCATAAGGGTTTTATATCTTACGTTGAGTACCCATGGCACCATCTCTTTTCAATTGGCTATGGTAATATATGCAGTAAGACATAAGACAAATTATCATTGCTTTTTATTTTAATTCATTTTATTTTTGGTATTGCGATTCACCATTTCCTTCTGCACTATCAACTAGTAGGAGAGAAATTTTCTTAGAGATGTTTTCCTCACATTTGCTGTTTGAAATTCTTTTACTGCAGGACCCAGCCATTTCTGGCAATGAGACACAGTATCTCCCATTCATTAGAGGACAGGAAAATAACGTGTTCATCAAATGGCCTGACACCAGTGACATTGTCTGGGGGAAGGTAAGGCTTGGGGAATGTGCTTATAGTTAATTAACATCACAATGTCTTGAAATAAAACAGCTCTTGATACATGTTGGAAAATATATTGGACAATCAGTAAATTACGAATGAGTAGAAATCTGTCCGATGCTGATTAGCTCAATAAGCATTAATAAGATCAAAGTTACAAATCTTATCCTCTATTATTATTGAGCACTGTCTATTGCCTGGAAATACTCTGATGTCCCCACTCTTTATTTATTCCCCATGGTCACTTAATAAACATTAAGAATCCCTTTTAGAATGACACTGAAATCTGTGTCTCTCAGCCACCTGCATGCAAAGCATGCATTCATCTTTGACCTATTGTGCTTAATCTGCCTTCACATCTAAATGAATCATTAAATCCTATAGATTCTCCTCTTTCTCTTGTTTCCTTTAATTCATCTTTATGGCTTCAGTCTTCATCTTCATATGTCTGATTTATAGCAATAGAAATTTAGGTGGATTTCAGGTGATAGTAGCTTTTAGCCTAGATTTAAATTCTGTTCCTTAATTATACTATGCTACTTCCTGCTGCTCTGAGCATATTCCATGCTCACTTTTTTTTTTTTTTTTTGAGATTGAGTCTCGCTCTGTTACCCAGGCTGGAGTGCAGTGGCGTGATCTTGGCTCACTGCAACCTCCTCTTCCCAGGTTCAAGCGATTCTCCTGCCTCAGCTTCCTGAGTAGCTGGGATTACATGTGTGCGCCAACGCTCCCGATTAATTTTTGTATTTTTAGTAACAATGGGGTTTCACCATGTTGACCAGGCTGGTCTCGAACTCATGACTTCTGGTGATTCACCTGCGTCGGCCTCACAAATTGCTGGGATTACAGACGTGAGCCACTGCGCCTGGCCCCATGCTCACTTTGAATATTACCTTCTCAGCTTACCCAGATAATATCTTCACTTCAGGATCAACTCAAATCTTAACTCATTTGAAGCAGCTAGTAACTATTTTAGTTTTTCCTATTTTCCCTTGTCTGTAATATTGCCTTCAGTATAGGATACAGTGTAGCATTTATGTACTATCTGTGAACTCTTAGGAAACAAGTACTATTTCTTACTTAAATCTCAGTAAATACAGATCCTGGAAGAGTACTTGTCATACAGGAAGTACTCAGTAAGTGTCTGTTGATTGAATCAATTAATCACGGTGTGTATAGTTAATGTCCTGGTAGTTACAGGTAAAATTGGTTGATGCTATGGATTTTTTTAATGCTACATATACTTGGAGTCCCCTATAAGTCATGATAGTGATTAAAAATGTTGAGATGAGGTTTATGGGTTGTGAATGGAAATCAATCTTATTTCTTTAGAGTCATACTTCACACTTACTGTGAATTTTGTTATAGGTCTATGACAAGGAGATCAGAGATCTGAGAAATCACTTGAAAGTTGGTTGTTCAGAGGATATGTTTAAAAGAAATTCAGTTAATTATTAAATTCAAAAATAGAATTTTGAAAACATGTGGAATGAATCAAGAGACCCAATGTAATTTTGTAGATTCTGCCTTTACAGTTTAATTTATGGCAAAGATTCCCAAGCGTTTTGTGGAGATGCAAGTCTTCAGAGTCTAACACATGAAATATCTCATAGTCTGTATGCAGTGATCTTTAAAGGTTTTTATTGCCCTTCTTTTTCTCTAGGTTTGGCCAGATCTGCCTAATATAATTGTAGATGGATCCCTTGACCATGCAACTCAGGTTAAGGTACAGTTGTATATACATTTTTGTCAACATTGCCCTAAACATCTGGATGTTTATGTTTTTCATCCTGATGAATGAGTAGCTAACCCTTGAGTTAAGTAGCCCTAACTTGAGGGTGCTTATCCACTACTAGTTTCTTGGCAGAAAGAGATCCTCGAGTGGAAGGCTCAACAAACAGTGAACATGGAAATGTGTAGAAGGAAATCATCAATGAAATCTCTCATAAGTGTGCTTTTAATGGGCTGTGATTTATTTTTACTTTATGTCGCTTGAAAAATAATGAACCAAAGTCTTGCATTTTCTCACTAGAGGGGAATCCATTATGAACAGACTGAATTTTAATAAATTATCTGCATACAAAAGAAAATACAAGTCAGTTGAATGAAGGAAAGTTGTTCATCTCAGCCTGGTCATCTAGCATCCCCTCTACTCTGGAGTTTACTTGTCCCTGGATGACAGTCCTCCTTCATCTCATTTGACTGGTTTAGAAAAATCTTTTGTTCCCCTTCCCATGTCCAAGTGATCTCATTGGGAGAGTGTAAGTGTCCAGGAAATTATCCATTTCTTCTAGGTTTTCTAGTTTATTTGCGTAGAGGTGTTTAGAGTATTCTCTGATGGTAGTTTGTATTTCTATGGGGTCGGTGGTGATATCCCCTTTATCATTTTTTATTGTGTCTATTTGATTCTTCTCTCTTTTCTTCTTTATTAGTCTTACTAGTGGTCTATCAATTTTGTTGATCTTTTCAAAAAACCAGCTCCTGGATTCATTGATTTTTTGGAAGGTTTTTTTGTGTCTCTATCTCCTTCAGTTCTGCTCTGATCTTAGTTATTTCTTGCCTTCTGTTAGCTTTTGAATGTGTTTGCTCTGGGGGAAGGGGGGAGGAATGGCATTGGGAGTTATAACTGATGTAAATGACAAGTTGATGGGTGCTGATGAGTTGATAGGTGCAGCACACCAACATGGCACAAGTATACATATGTAACAAACCTGCACGTTGTGCACACGTACCCTAGAACTTAAAGTATAATAATAATAAAAAAAATTTAAAAAATGATTTTCTAAGTTAAGCCAGTGTCTTTCTGAAGATGAACTATAATGAAGCACAGAAATATTCAGAAAAAGTAGCCTATAGAATATGCATCTTTTCTGCAATTTCAAGTGGTATGTATGTTGAGAATTAAACTGGCCTGCAAAAAAAAAAAAAAAAAAAAAAAAAGCTTTTGCTACATTCACTGGTTTTTAAGTAAAAAAAAAGAAAAAAGAAGAAAAGAAAAAGTATTTGCATCTCTAAAGTTCACTTGTTTAGACATTGCTAATTTACCAGTCTTGTGATTATATGTCCAGTTATAAAACAAATCCTGTATTTGAAAGGGATTTTAATCTAACCTTCTTCTAAGAAAATAAAGAATGAAATCAGACCCCAATCTCTGCTTCTGTTGTAAACTCTGCAACAGCAGATCTGAGATTAGAGCAGAGACTGATCTGGGCAGGCACAAATTCCTGTTTGTCTCCCATTTGTGGTCCCCTGGATAGGCTGAGACCCCAACCGTGACAGTGTGTGTTATTCTTACAGCTCTACAAGGCCTACGTTGCCTTTCCTGACTTCTTTCGTAATAGCACAGCTGCGTGGTGGAAGAAAGAGATAGAAGAGCTCTATGCAAACCCTCGAGAACCAGAGAAGAGCCTGAAGTTTGATGGATTGTGGATTGTAAGTGCACCGTTGGTTGTCTTTTTTTTTTTGAATATTAGCAAGTCAAAACATGGGGAGGAGAGACTAGCAAAGCAGAGACGTATGACTGAAGAGATGAAAGGGAGAAATGCTGTTACAGAATCGAGGTGCAGGGACCAAGAGAAGCAGAGACCATTGCTGATCTGCCCAGGGACATATTGTCTGGTGGAAGTGGGAGCCCACAGAGGAGATTGCTACTGCTGGAGATGCCAGAGCAAAAGAGAGAGGGAGAAATCACCTCCCATCTCCAGTCTCTTGCCAATATCCCCCATTGGCCAAATTTACCTGAAAGCTTTTGGTAAGGGCGTCTTACAGGGCAGAACTGGGAGTGGGTGAGGCATGGAGCTGAGAGCAAGTAGGCATTCACCATAGTACTAGGGCAGACAACTCTGAGGGAATGGCTTAAAGGACCTGTTCAGACGTTTGTTGTAAATGCCAGTTGGACTTAAAAGCAGGACTTCCTGAGATATCCCTGGGATATATGTCCAAGGGCAACTCTATCTATGTTTTCTTCTGTCCTGATTTCCTTCCCCACTGTCCAGTGGCCTGAAATCTTAAGCAAGCTCTAGGCCAGCTCTGAAGGGCTGTTCAACGCTGGGTCAGGCTGGAAGAAGTTTGTGATTCCGTGGACAAAAGTCCACTGAAACTCCTGGGGCCTTCCTGGCCATCTGCACCTTTGGGATAGTTAGGCACAGAGTAGACATGTGAAAGGACACAAATTAACTCAAACAGGCAAATCAGACAGTGAAGAGCTGTGGGCAGCTTTGAAAATAAGATGTACTGAGAACTCTGGGGTCATATTTGTTTTTCCAGTGGAGGGAAAGCTATAGCTGGGTAATTCAAAGTAGTGAATAGTTCCTCAAGTACTTTCATTTGTCTTTAATATGTCCTATTTAAAATAGTCTGGCATGCAAAAATTTAACTGTTCCATTGTCTAAGTGTGAAGCGAGCATTCCCTTAGGAGCCCCTACTCCTTGCATTTAAGTAATAAATTCCCCAAAGCACGTTTTTATTTCCAAACTTGTTTCTGAGTTATGTACAGCTTTTCAGAAATATATTTATGGCAGAAAGTGAGATAACTCTCCTCGTGTTTGGGCTATGCCAATATCAGAATTAGTCCAAGCGATTGGACTAAGGTAAAATAGACGAAGATAATAGTAACCTCTGGCCACAGATTAAAAAGTGAATAATCCATGCACAGAAAAACAAAGATGGGTTACCTCTGTTGGGGATTTGTATCAAGAGATTTCCTTAGGTCCTGGATCCAGCATTACCTCACTATTTTTGCCACTATAAAACAATCCTTGTAAGTTTTAAAATGCCAGGTAAGCAAGAAGGAGTTTAGCACTCCACTTTGGCTGATATACATTTTTAGAGTCCATTTGGGTCAATTCCAGGAATTAAACTACACATTTTTTAGAGTCCATTTAGGTCAATGCCAGGGATTAAACACAGTGAACTAAACCACCGGCTGAGGTGAGGGTTTCAAAAGTCATCTCCCTGAGGTAGTGTCCTCTATAGCCAAAGCCATCCTGCCCCTGACATGATGGGATCTTTTTTTGTTAACTCATTTCAGGATATGAATGAGCCATCAAACTTTGTGGATGGATCTGTCAGGGGCTGCAGCGATGAAATGCTAAATAACCCACCCTATATGCCATGTATGTAAGATAATTACTTCATCAACTTACTTCCCTACTCAAAGACTCTAAAAGTTTTCCTTTTACTGTCAAAGTGAAGCCTAATGTTGAAGACAGAAAGCATTCTCCAACATGCCATGAAATCCCAAGTAAGATAACCTTGAATAAGTGCAGATAAACGAGCAAGAAATAATGACATGATGTGGTGTGAAAGAAGCCACACAATGTGTGATACATTTGATTCCATTGATAACTATGAACGGATTGATATAATTTTAAATAAACCCTAACACACACACACACACACAAACACACACACACGGAGAGATGTTCTTTTTTTTGGAGACGGCGTCTCACTCTGTCGCCCAGGCTGGAATGCAGTGGTGCAATCTTGGCTCACTGCAACCTCCGCCTCCCGGGTTCAAGCAATTCTCCTGCCGCAGCCTCTCGAGTAGCTGGGACTATGGGCCCACACTGCCACGCCCAGCTAATTTTTTGTATTTTAGTAGAGACGAGGTTTCACTGTGTTGCCAGGCTGGTCTCGAACTCCTGAGCTCAGGTAATCTGCCCACCTCAGCCTCCCAAAGTGCTAGGATTAGAGATGTTCTTTGGATTAGAGAATTAAAACTTAGTTTCTGAAGTCTCTCTGCCAGTGTAAACAGACATTTGATGAAGCATATTTCTTGGTCATCCTGTGGTACAAACAAAAATAAAATGTTGGAGTCAAAAGGATCTCAGAAAGTTGAATCATCTAATGTAACAGAGAAAGAAGGAAGGAAATGACTTACTTCCTAAAAGTACTGTACCATGGCTGAGGTGGGAGGATTGTTCAAGACCAGGAGTTTGAGTCTTGAGACCAGCCTGGGCAACATAGTGAGACCCCCCCCCCCCCACACACACAAAAACAAAACAAAACAAAAAAAACACCCCAAAACAGAAAAACAGCAACAACAAAAGACACTATACGAGTAATCTTGGGACAGAATCTAGAATCCAAGTTTCTTGATGTCTACATCACTGTTATGCTGCCCATTGCTCACTCACTCACTCATTCATTCATTCATTCATTGTCTCCTTCATTAATTTAATGCAGAGGGTGTTTGACTTGCAATGGTCTGACTTATGATTTTCAACCTTACAACGATGAGAAAGTGACATACATTCAGTAGTAACGAGCTTTGAGAACCCAAATAGCCATTCTATTTTTCACTTTCACTATAGCGTTCAGTAAATTACAAGAGATATTCAACATTTTGTTTTAAAACAGGGTTTGTGTTAGATAATTTTGCCCATCTTAGGCTAATGTAAGTGTCTGAGCACATTTAAAGTAGGTTAGGTCCACTCAATGCACTTTCAAGTTACAATATTTTCAACTTGTGATGGGTTCATGGGGATGTAATCACATTGTAAGTTGAGGATCATCTGTACTTATGTATCAAGCAAATGCTGTCATATCAGAAAGATCTAGAGACACAAATACAAAAAATGATTGAAATAAGATTTATTCCCTGGAGAACATTACCATCTAGTGGAAGAAACAGTCCTAACAATGAAGGAGTTTATTATGTTGGCAAAAGGGCTATGACAACACTCTATACATTAAATCAGAGTTGGTGAAAAAAGAAGGGGAGC
This sequence comes from Macaca mulatta, assembly GCF_049350105.2. Classification (NCBI taxonomy): domain Eukaryota; kingdom Metazoa; phylum Chordata; class Mammalia; order Primates; family Cercopithecidae; genus Macaca; species Macaca mulatta. The sequence continues at coordinate 181,976,785 of NC_133408.1, forward strand.
TGCTTTTCCCAGCTCCATATTTTATCCTTACCCTTCGTTAGTTACAAAGACACAGAACGTTGTTTTCTATAGACTAAAAACTCATAAAACTGGGCCTGTTACTTGTAACAAAGTTGTTGACTGAAATAAAGAAATGCCAAAGTGATGGACATTTCTAGTGAATGTGCAAATTATGTTGCTTAGGAAATAACTCGACATTTCCCCTCAGATTTGGAATCTAGGGACAACGGCCTGAACAGCAAGACCCTGTGCATGGAGAGTCAGCAGATCCTGCCAGACGGCTCCCCCGTGAAACACTACAATGTGCACAGCCTGTACGGGTGGTCCCAGACCAGACCCACATACGAGTGAGTGTCTTTTTGTCATGGCAGCCAAGATAGTTTTCCACATTGTCCCTTTCGCCATTTCATATTTGCATTGTGCATGTATCTACGTGATCCCAGTTAAATGGGTTAATGTCAAAATTTCAGGCATGGTTACCACCTCTGAGCACATTTATCAAGTAGGTTACTAAATTTACCTATTTAAAGTGAGCAATGAGGTAGTGTTTAGTATATTCATAGAGTTGTGCAACTATCACAAAAATTACATTTCAGAACATTTTTAAAACACCAAAAGGAAAACCTTTGCCCATTAGCAATCACTTCCAGCTTGTTCCTACCTCCTGAGCCCTAGCCATTGCTCATCTATTTTCTGTCTATGTAGATTGCCTATTCTGGACATTTCATAAAATTGAATCACACAATATGTGCTCTTTTGTATCTGGCTGCTTTCATTTGGCATAATGTTTTCAAGGATCATCTATGTTGTAGCATGTATCAGTACGAGATCATCTATGTTGTAGCATGTATCAGTACTTGATTTCTTGTTACTGATTAATAATATTTCATTGTATAGATACACCATATTTTGCTTATCTATTTACCAATGAGTGAACATCTAAGTTATTTCCTTTTTTTGGCTATTATAAGTAGTGATTATGTGAATATTTATGTGCAAGATTTGGAGTAGACATGTTTTCTTTGTTTTGAGTATGTATCAAGAGTAGAACTTCTGTGTCATATAGGAACTGTATTTTTAATATTTTGAAGAAATATCAAGCTGTTTTCTAAAGAGGCTGTACCATTTAAGTTCTTTTTTTTTTTTTTTTTTTTTTTTTTGATGGAGTCTTGCTCTGTCACCCAGGCGGGAGTGCAATGGTGTGATTTCGGTTCACTGCAACCTCTACCTCCTGGGTTCAAGTGATTCTCCAGCCTCAGACTCCTGAATAGCTGGGATTACAAGCATGCACCACCATGCCTGGCTAATTTTTGTGTTTTTTAGTAGAGACAGGGTTTTGCCATGTTGGCCAGGCTGGTCTCGAGCTCCTGACCCCAGGTGATCCACCCGCCTCGGCCTCCCAGAGGCTGGGATTACAGGCATAGCCATCGTGCCTAGCCTACCATTTTACATTCTTACCTGCATGTATGATAAAATGTATAAGGGTTGCAATTCCTCCACATCCTTGCCAACACTTGGTGGTATTCACCTTTTAAAATTACAGACATTCTAATGGGGGTAAAGTGATGTCTAATTGTTGTTTTCACTTTATTTCGCTAATACTAATGTTATTGAGCATCTTTTCATATGCTATTGGCTATTTGTATATATTCAAGTATCTATTCAAATCCTTTGCTCATTTTTGATAGAATCTTTTTTATTATTATTATTGAGTTGTAGTCAGGCATGGTAGCTCACACCTGTAATCTCAGTACTTTGGGAGGCTGAAGTGGGAAGATTGCTTGAGTCCAGGAGTTTGAGGGCAGCTAGGGCAACATAATGAGACCCTGTCTCTACAAAAAACAAACAAATAAGCCAGGCAGAATGGTGCATGCCTGTAGTCCCAGCTACTTGAGAGGTTAAGGTAGGAGGATCCCTTGAGCCTAGGAGTTTGAGGCTGTAGTGAACTATGATGGCACTGCACTTCAGCCTGGACAACAAAGTAAGACTATCTCTACAGAAAAAAAAAATTACTGGATCATAAAAATTCTTTAAATATTCTAAATTCAAGCTTCTCATGAGATAGTTTGAGGATATTTTCTCTCATTCTGTAGACTTTTCACTTCCATAATCATGCCTTTTGGAGCACATTTTTAAAAGTTTTATAAAGTCCTATTTATTAATTTACTTACTTATTTGTCATTTGTGCTTTTGGTGTCATATTCAAGGAACTATTGCCTAATTCAAGGTCATGAAGATTTACTCCTGTGTCTTGTTCTAAGACCTTTATAGTTGTGGGTATTACACTGAGATCTATCATCCATTTTAAGTTTATTTTTGTGTATGGTGTGAGTAGTGGTTCAATTTTATTCTTTCCTTCATTTTATTGTCTTGGCATCTTGTCAAAAATCAATTGACAGTAAATGAGAAGGCTTATTTCTGCGTTCTCAATTCTATTTCATTGATCTCTCTCTATGTATCTATCCTCATGCCAGTACCACACTGTCTTAACTGATGAAGTGTGACTCTTCCAATTTTGTTTTTTCAAGATTGTTTTAGCTACTATGGGTCCCTTGCATTTGATATGAATTTTGTAATCAGTTTGTCAGTTTTGACAAGATAGCAAGCTTCTGTGAAGAGAAAGATGGTGATGGGATGCGGATGTGTGAAAAGCAAATTTCCCTGAAGAGACAGGAGGGGATGGTGCATGGGAAAGATGAACTTTTGGTAGGAACTCTATCAAGTTTTCACATCTTCTTATTGCTGCTTTCTTTGCCCTGCAAGCCCCTTCTTTGCCAAAAGAAAATTTCTGCTCTTCTTTTAAGCAACATTCAAACGTCACTTCTTCTATGAAGACTTTCTGTCTTCTATGTCTAATATGAAGACAGGGATTTTGATAGGTTTTACATTGAGTCTATAGATCAGTTTGGGGAGTATTACCATCTTAACAATATTAAGTCTCTTTTGATTCATTAGCATGAGATGTTTCTCCACTTATTTAGATCTTTAATTTTTTCAACAATTATTTTTAGTTTTCAACGTATATGTTTTTGGCCATTATTTCTATAAATATTTATCTGTCCCTTTGTCTTTTCTTTTATCCGTCTGAGATTTTGCCATTTTCCAATGTCATTGGGAAATTTCAGACTTGTTCTTTAGTTCTTCCCAGGGCAGAGTGTGATCTTCTCTGTTCAACTGCCCATTTCTGCTCAAGTGTCTAAGCTCTCTGCCTTCTGTCCGCAGAGCTTCAAGAACCTCATACTATTTGATTTTGGGCTATCAACAGGTGATAGATCATGTTGCCCCTGGGTGTTCCACACTCAGGGGCAACATGGTCTTCTGAACAGAAATTCTTCTTCCCTTTCCCACTTTCTTTACATCTTCATCTTTCAGTTGCTCTTTCGCAGTCTTGCTTTCTACACCTAGCTTGAGGCTTTTCCAACCAAGGAAAAACTAGTTCTTCAGGAAAACATCCATGTCTATATATGAAATACACACAAAACAAATAGATGTTTTGTACCCTCAGAAATAACCTTACCTCAGAAGAGTACAAGGACGAATAAGTCATAGTCCCTGCTTTCAAGGACCTCATTGTCTGATTACAGGAGTCAAACATGAGAGGGAAAATCAATTAACTCTACTGGGATGATCCAGAAAGTCTGGATACATTCTGGATTCAGATGGCCCCCAAATCTATGTTCCCAACCCAGACCTCTCTTGAGCTTCAAACCTAGAATTGCCCATAGATGTCTCATTTATGATGTCCCATAGGCACTTCAAACCTAATACTTAAAATGTTGAACTATTTGTCTCTCCCTTAAATCTGTCCTCCTGCAGTCTTTTCTTTCTTTCTTTCTTTCTTTCTTTCTTTCTTTCTTTCTTTCTTTCTTTCTTTCTTTCTTTCTTTCTTTCTTTCTTTTTTAAGATAGAGTCTCACTCTGTCACCCAGGCTGGAGTGCATCGGCCTGATCTCAACTTACTGCAACCTCCACCTCCCTGGGTTCGAGCAATTCTCCTGCCTCAGCCTCCCTAATAGCTGCGATTAGAGGTGCATACAACCATGCCCGGCTAATTTTGTATTTTTATTAGAGACAGGGTTTTGCCATGTTGGACAGGCCAGTCTCAAACTACTGATTTCAGGTGATCTGCCCGCCTTGGCCTCCCAAAGTGCTGGGATTGTAGGTGTGAGCCACCGCGCACGGCCTCTCCAGCATTCTTTAGTTTAGTGAAAGGAACCAAGTTTAACTAGTCATTTAGATCATCCTAGATTCTCCTTCTTTTCCTGCTTTCAGCTGGTGACTCAGTTCTTTACATCAGTCAATACTCTATCTTCCTGCCTTATTCCAAGTCTTCATTACCTCTCATCTAGACTATTATAAAAATCTAAGTGATCCTTACCTCCATTTCTTTATCACACGTACATACATGTGCATTCTTCCAATTTGTGTATGGTTAAATCTATACCTTTTACTTCATTATGTTTTGTCCATTGTTTTTATTTGAAATTCCTTTCTCTTGTAGAAATCAGGCGGTTTATGTATTCTTTCAGTTTTAATAGAACGTGTGTGTGTGTGTGTGTGTGTGTGTGTGTGTGTGTGCGTATTTCCATTCATTTTTGGATTTGTTTAGGTGTGAAAAATTGGAAGTGACCCGAATGGATTAGTTTCCACAACAGTAGTCAGCTACTTTTCCTGACATCGTTTATTGACTAATTCATCTGTGTCTGTTGATCTGTGATGCTTTTTTTAAGCAAATACTTGGATTGTATACATACTAGGATCTATTAATAGACTTTCTCTTTTGTTCAGTTGATTTTTCCCTCACACAGTTGTTGTTATTTTCTAAGGGCGTGTGCAGATGATCTATCTTCCACTGAAAGATAAACATCTTTTATGTATATCTGCCTCTGTGTGCAAAACATGTCTGCTTTTTGAGGTCTAGAAAAGCAGAGTGAATATTTCCAAAATGCTGTAGCTTTTATTTGGATCCCAGATCTGACTCCTTATTCTTTTTTTCTCTTTCCCCTCCTGCCATATGACTACAGACACGCGTGTGCCACCCTGCCCAGCTAATTTTATTTTTTTGTAGAGATAGGGTCTCAATGTGTTGCCTAGGCTGGTCTTGAACTTCTGGTCTCAAGCAGTCCTCTGCCTTGGCCTCCCAAGGTGCTGGGATTACGTGTGTGAGTTACTGCGCCTGGCCTCCTCTTTACTCTTTTTTTTTTTTTTTTTTTTTTGAGACAGAGTCTTGCTCTGTCACCTAGGCTGAAGGGCAGTGGCATGATCTCGGCTCACTGTAACCTCCACATCCCCAGGTTCAAATGATTCTCCTACCTCAGCCTGCTGGGTAGCTGGGATTACAGGTGTGCACACCACACCCAGCTAATTTTGTTTGTTTGTTTGTTTGTTTTGTATTTTTAGTAGAGACAGGGTTTCACCATGTTGGCCAGGCTGGTCTTGAACTCCTGAACTCAAGCGATCCACCCACCTCGACCTCCCAAAATGCTGGGATTATAGGCATGAGCCACCACACCCGACCCTCTTTACTCTTTAAATGACCTTTGATAAGCATTTTGAAGATCGTCTTATTTTGTCCAGCTCACTATTTTCAGGTGAACGCCTTTCTAACTTCTCTGAACCGTAGCTTCTTAACAGTAAAAGGAGTGTAAAGACACCTTTTCATGATGTTATGAGACACCACATAGGAAAGTGACCAGTATAATACTAGGATAGAGGAA